>NC_142169.1:65106279-65423552 GCF_029865625.1 Vigna umbellata
AAAAAGTATATCAACGTTACTAAAACCCAGCAACACGACTCAAATGCTTGGTAACACAGAATTTTCCAAAAGGACATGCATTGATAATCAAATCATAATTCAAAGATAAGTTTAATCAGAGTGTAGGATAACAATACTAAAAAAGGATAACAATACTAAAAAAGGGCCGTGCTGAGAATTTATTTACAGAAGTTAACATGCATTACGCCTAGTGGGATCCGAAGGTGTTCTCTCCACTGTAAGTCATGTAAAGAAAGCCATCTTTATCCTTATTTTCCTCATAAATAGCGGACATCAGAGCAGCTGCAACAACACCAAGGAATCAGTACATACTCATTGCTAAAAAGGTAAAAACATCATTTGGCATGACTGGATACTTACCAGTTGAAGGTAGTGTGTCGTTGATGAAAACAAAAATAGCCTTCTCTGCACCGAGCTTAATCCTTCTACGGACAACATAAACAAACTGGCCAACAGTCAAATCAGCAGGGACAAGGTATCTGCATCATGACAACAAAGGTGAACCAACTGAGAATCCACGAACGCACAATATCAGATCAACCATACGCATTGAAAGAAAACTATGTCTGGTCCTCCAACTTTCAAACTTATCTCTAGTTTACACCCTCCAATGTTCAAAATAAACTTAAAAAAACTATCGAACTGTATCTCGTAGGTAATTTCACTGTCAAAATAGATCGTTGGATTAGAAAAACACAAAGCCAATATTCATTAGCATTCTGCACATTCATTCGCAGAATGCCCTATTCTGCAAATCAAATTACCAACAACTTATGACTTGGTCAAATACCGGTAAAATAAAATAGATTATTGTAATACTAAGAATCGTATGAGTATATCGTTAATCTTTTAAGTATCTCATGTAACAAACATACTTCAAACATGTTTCATATAATTTCCTCTGCGGAAAAACGATTATTAATAACATAATATGAAAAAATCATTTACTTCTTTTTATCAATGTCAGGAATGTCAGTTCTTTCAGCTTTCTCCACAATCACCTGCGAAGAATTGCCATATGTAAACAAAAGCGCTTCAACAATAAAAAATAAACAGAGCATCCACATTGACTACAATCTTACAGGTATTCTATCAGGATATTTCTCTCTAATGCGAGAAGCTTCGGCCTGCCTTCTTTCTGAAGCGTTAAAAAGACCAAACGGTTAGCAAAGTCGGATGAAGGAATTTCAATCTTCAATTTTTAATTTTTAAAATACAAAAGTGTTTTGAATCCCAATGATTATAAGAAATCGAAGAATACCCAAAGGATGTAGAAACTTGAAAGAGGTTTTGGCCATAATGAAATCGGAATCTGCAGATTTAAAACAACCAAAAAATTAAAAAATTGGGTTCATCACCAAAACCAAAAAAGAAAATAAATAGAATTAAAGAAAAGGAGAAAAGAATACAACACCTAAGAACGGAAGAAGGTATGCTCTGACTGGGAGAGAAGGAGATGAAGCAGATGAAATTAGGGTTTGAATTAGCGTAGTTTAGTTGCTTGTGATGTTCTGTTTCAGTCCAACACGAAAACTCTACTTATACTTTCTGCCTACGCCTCGAATCGTCCTTTCACAAGTAAACTTCGTTGGATATATAACCTTCTTTCAAAAACTGACACATTCACACGTAACAGATTTACGTTATATTTTTTCCCTTTTTCAAAATTCAGTTATCATTTTTAGTTGTTTATAAGTTTAGGTTGTTGTATAGTAGGTTCTCCGTTGGAAAGTTGTATCTTTTACCTTAGTTATTGTTTTAAATTTCATATAGTGCAAAAGCAAATTTTGATGTTAAAGATATGTATCGATTTATAACTTTTGTTTCGTATTTTTTTATAATTATTTTTTATTGTTGACGCACTAATGTTGTTGTTACGTTAGTAACAAATATTATTATTTTATATTTAATTTAATTTTTATTATTTTTTCTAGTTAATTTAACATCAATTTAAATTGAAATAGTGTTACAATTTTAAATTAGAATCAAATTTATTATTTATTTTTATATTAATATTAAAATTTATTTTTTAACGTATTAAAATAAATTAAATAAAGTAATTAAATATTAAATTACTTTATTAATAATAATTAAAAATTAATTTATATATATTAATTATTTAAATTAAGATTAAGTATTTTTTTATCCTTTGAATTTTGATACAAATTAAAATTCGTCATTTTTAAAATTTGATATATTATTATCTCAAACTTTAAAAATAAATAAATATTTAATTTACGTCAACTTTTTACATATCATTAATATTTAAGTTGCTTACTTTTTTATATTTTTCCATTTCAATATTTACTAAAAAAATGATTTTGACACGTAAAAATTAATATATTTAAGTAAAAAAACTATGTTTATCTATTTTTAAAGTTTTAAGAGTCAGTTTTGGACAATGATAAATTATAATTTTGAAATTTACAAACTAAAAACATATCTATCCTTTAAATTATTATATTATTTTATTTTTCAATTATCAAATAATAATATTTTTAAATTGATTTATTTTAAAAATTAATATTTTTAAGTCAGACCAATATTATTTTTTATTTTATTTTGTTTTAAGTCATACAATACTATTTATCGTATAACTACTATTATATTATTAAATAAATTTATGTTTTACTAACAAAAGTAAGTATTTTAAAATATTATATTATTAATCCTTAATTTTATTTTTTATAACTGTAAAAATAATTAATTTAAACCTAATTCAACGATATAGTTAAAATTGGTTGAAAAAGAAGTTTGTAAATATTTAATAGGTCAATTTTAATATAAGGCGGAATTGAATTAAAAATAAATATGTAGGAATTGTTATATGTATTTTTTAAAATTATTTGAATATTTATCTTTTAAAATTTGCTTTTGCACTATATTTATCTTTTAAAATAATTATTCATGCTTTATTTGAATATTGGATCTTTTTTTCTTCATTTTTGTTCCGTGATCTGAGTAGTTGTTTCAGATAGTTTTGGTGGTGGTTTCACTTGGGTTAGGTACAGTAGATGAAAAATATATGAATATATAGGAAATAAAAGAGGCTTCTCAAACACACATTTTATTGAAGAAAAATACTAATTTTTTATTAGAGTTTTCATGAATAGTATTTTTTAACAGAACCTCCGGAAACAGTGAAAATAGAGTTATAAGATTACTATTTCAAAAATAACATCCTTTCAAAATAAGCTGTAGAAAACAAAATTAGATTTTATTTTTTTGAAAAATGTATATGAAATTTTTTTCATATTTCGTTAATAATATAATACATAATTTTATTGAACGGGTTAAATTTTTTATTAATTATTTCACGATAAACTTATTTTATTTAAGACAAAAAACTGTGTACACGTGTATTCAGGATGATACGCTTCCTATGCTTCACTCATAAACAACTATCATCTTCCATCACCACCAACACTTCATTTTTTTCAATCTTAAATTATTTAATCCCAATCTCCATTTTCATTTATCTCAATCCAATCTACAAAAGTACACAAAAAAAAACCAATCTCTAATCTCCATCCGCACTTCTATGACGTTTTCATCTTTTCTCTAATTTCTCCATATGAAATATAAAATCAGAACAAAAGGAAGATTCGAGGAGGTTTGGAGAAGAAAAAAAAAACATATTTATATAAAGTTTAATATTTGGACCAATATTTATTTATTGGTCCAAATGGCAATTCAAGGCCCAAAATCAGATTTTATTTGGAAAATTCAGAAGGGGCTAAAGTGTAGATAGAAGAAATTTCAGGGTATTTGTGCAATTTTGGAAAGTCAGAAAATTTAAAAGATAAAATTTAATTTGAGAATATCAACAGAAAATATCTTTCAAATAATTTTATCATTATCTAAATCTTTTAGTTATTTGGAAGATATATGATATAAGATAATTAAGTTAATATCTATCAAATATTCTTTAAAACCGATTTAATCTAATAAATATTTAAAAGATGTAATATATCAACAGAAAATATCTTATCAACAAATTACATAAAGATAATATATTTGGTTTATTTTTTGTTTTTCCAATTTTATCCTCTAATTTTTAATTTTAAAATTTAAATAATTATTGATAGTAAGAAAACTGTTTTCAGTTTTATCATTCTAATAACATTTTTTCAATTCAAATAATTACTCATTATAAAATGATTAATTATATTTTTATTATTTTAGTAACTTTTTTTTAAAATTTAAATAATTACTCATAATAAAAAATTTACTTACTCAATATAATTTTAATATTTTTTATTTTAGTAAGTATAATTTATTTTATCTATAACTATATACAATTGTTTGTTTTTCTAATTTTATCCTTTTAATTATTATTTTTAAAATTTAAATAACTATCTATAACAATACATAAATTCTATAGATAAATATAACAAAATAAATATAGATTTATTTTATATATTAACTTAATAACATTATAATATCATCACTTACTAATATAATATTATAAATATTTTAAAAATACATATAGACACGATAATACATGTGTTTACACCAGTATAAAATAAGTAATTCAAAATATAATACATATTTTCCTTCCTATTGGAAATCAGTTTACAGAAAGTCTTCTACCACATTGTTAGTAACTTGACGATAATTTTAAATATTAAATATAAAATTCATGAAATTAAATTTTTAACATATAATTTGCTAGAGTTTAGTGATAAAATATGCCTCAAAGGTCGCTTTAACAATAATCATATTCTGAAAGGATGATGATTTAATGTTGGGAGATAAAAGTTTTGAGATGATGATTCTACTTTAGAATTGGGTTTGCTGCAGTGTTTTGCTTCAGATTATCGTACAATGATTTGATCCTCCCTCTTCCAACCTTAATGTAATCTCAACAAACAACCACGGGCATCATCACAATTTACACAACGAAATTTGGCTAAAACAAAGTTAAAAAGTGGTAAAGAAACAAAGCGTTAAAGTTATTTTTAATTAAATCATTTTTAAATAAAATTAAATCATTTCTCCTTTTGTTTTACTAACCATCATAATTAAGGCTTTGGTTTCTCCCAGGAGAGTCCAAATTATCTCCACATATTTTGATCCTTATCCCAGCTACATGAGAGAGACATTATGTTTTTTTTAGAAGTTTCATGTTAACCAGTGATATTGTTAATTTACGATATATATATATATATATATATATATATATATATATATATATATATATATATATATATATATATATATATATATATATATATATATATCATTTTGTAATGTTGTGTTATATTTAAAGTTTATTTTTTTATATAGTATATCAGAGTCATGTATTTAGTTTATTTTAACTAAATTTATTGTTTGGTGGATTTAATATTTCATTTGTTATTGGAATATTTATTAATGTTTGGTTTCATTTTAGAGATGATTTTGTTTATAATATATAAATATGTATAAATTTCACTTTCTAGAATGTTTTTATAAGACCAAAATCATCTCATGAAAACCCTTCAAACTTTTTATAGCAAAGACCGATAACTCTTCAAACCAAAAAGTTTCAGGACTTGGATGATAATCTCAGAGTGGGAATTACTCTCTTTCCCATTTCACGTCTTCAAGATGTTCTATATCCACATATCTTGAAGATTGAGAGTAAATATACTTACAAAACACATTTTCGACGCTGATGTTAGTCAAATAGGTCAAATAACATAAAATAATGTAATAATGAATATCTCTATTTACTTTATTCACTGCACTATTTATACTACATTTTATGGACATTTTTATCTTGACATACCTGATCCACATGACTAATTATCATGATTAGTCTTTAATTAACTAATTTTTTAATAATGTTTTCGTCTTTATATTAATATGATCAACTTACATGAAGGTTGGCCCATAATGGTATGTCATATACCATAAAGACCAAGTATAGGCCTAGGTGAGCAAGATCTACTCAGCCAGAAATGTTACAAAAATCAATTTTATAGGATTGAAGGAGATTCTGAATCATTTTAATTAAAAAATGAAGAGTACTATTCACCCACACGTTTTAAAAGTAAAAGCTTTTAATCTGGGAAGCAATAAATAAGGCGATGAAAACAGAATTGTTAACCACATGCATGGATTTGTTTGTGATGAAATTAAGATAAAAGCATAATTGGATGATTGGTTTGTGAAAGATGAAAGAAAACTTATGTTGTGCGTACCAATCTGGCCCTCATTTATGGGCATTGCTCGCGGAGAGACTACAGGCAACTTGTGACAGGTCAGGTCCCAGGCATGCATGGGAACTAATTAACACTATGTCTGCCGTTGTTCTACCACCAAAGGGAATTTATGTGAAACTTTGTGGGACCACAATTATATCAAATGAGTAATGTTTAACAACCCCCTTCAACTAATTATTTTCCTTACTTCTATCTCTTTATTCATTTCTTTTTCTTTTTCTAATCAAAAACCCTTTTTTCACCATCTGCATAATCCTTTCTGCTTTTTCAGAACATCCCAATGAATTTCTGCTCCAATACCACTATACCTCGTTGAAATACTGAGCTCTAGATCAAATCATAATAATAACTTTCCGCTCTATGTATCCAAGAAACTAGACAAGGAACAACCATATTATCAATTCCTCTACACCATGTTAGTGTCATTAAGTAGAGGCAAACGATGAATCAACATCGTTATACTGTTTGTTTCTGTGTAATTTTTTTCTATTTGTCATGTTTACATGTCTACACTTTTAGTATCTAACATTACACAATACTGTTTTTCCTTAAATAACGCCACTGGATTAGTTTTAGGGAATTTTCATTTTAAACTCTGGAGAAAGAAAGCACAGAACAAGAAGATAAAAGGGATTTGAAAAAGAGGAAAAAAAAAACAAGTAAAGGAAATGCTGCGTGAATGATGTATATACTTTCATGCGAGCTTCCTTTTTATGGATTTACGCCGAAAGACTGTCTTTTTTAACCAACTCCACTTACAGGTATCTCTGCCTTTGAATGTGGAAGAAAGTTTGTGACCTGTTTGATAGATATTCATGAATGCAGGCTTTGCACATATAAAGGCTATGACAAACCCAATTTTCTTCCAATTTAAGTTGGTTCAATGCAAAATCCCTAACACAGCACCACACAACCAAACCACTGCCCAATGCACAGCACAGCACACCAACCACACTTTTAATTTTTTTCTGAAAGGTATTTGAATTTGAAATGCATGTGATTGGTGGCAGACCCAACTATCTATCCTGTGAGTTCATAAATATGAAAACCTTGAAGCCAAACTCAACATCTTGCCTCACTGCATCTTCTCTGCTAGCTTGTGATAAATATTACTAATTCAAAATATGCCTTTATCCAATTGGTTTGATTTCCTCACAATTTAATGTGCCCTCTTCCCATTCGTTGTTGGGTTGTTGGCAAATTTAATGCCACTATATTTAAGGCTCTGCATTTGTGTCTCTGCCTAGGTCCCTCCTGTCTCATCCATTAAATTTTAAGAATCTCACAGGACAACACACTTACTCCTATGCCTCCTTCACCACTTTCTATTTTTCTTTTCTTCATACCCCCACTCACGTTAATCACTACTTCTTATGCCCTTTTCCTTCTTCTTTATCAGTGTTCTTTCTGCTCACTGATGCATATGCACGTTCAAGTTAAGTTGCCATGTGGGGTGTAAGTTTTCTTTGTAACTTAGATACATGTTTCATTAACGAGTTTAAGGTTGTTTTGTTTCTTCAGACAGAAAGTGCAGGAACTTGATGACTCTCTAGGATATTGGTGTCTCAAACATATAATTAAGGGCCTGAGATATTGGTACGGTTCAATCAGAAGGCAGTGCTTTATGATTCTAAAGCTCTCTTTGTTTGATTGAGCCGTGCCAATATCACATGTAACTTTGACCCTCGCTTGAAGCAATCGGCATGCAGCAGCATATTCAAGGTTTCTTCATCTTCTCTAATTGAAATTCAATTTTCATCTTACTATCTCAGGTGATCACTAACTAGTGGTATATTAAGGTCAATACGAGGTGAAATTCTAATTTTAGTTAAATAACAATACAGAAAACAGTTAAAGAAGTGTGGCTTGTGTGTATTTTATGCAGATGAAGGTAAACAAAAAGTGAATACCAGAAGCTGATGTTTTTGTTTTGCAGATGTCTCGGGATCTTCTAATTTGGTGTAGGAAGCAACCATGGTTCGATCTTAAGGATGTTTTTTCAACATGTCTGAGAAGTAATGAATTTGTTGCAGTGGATAAGAAAGAAATGAAATTGGTAAGGTAGCTGGAATTGGTTTTGATATTTCTCTTTTCTTTTTTGGGTGGTAGGGACTTAATTAACGTGACCAAGATAAATCTATCTTTCACGTTTAGTTTGCTTCTATTTAAAGCTTCATCTCTTTTTTGACAATCTAGTATTATAGTAGGTGTCTAGGTGACAAGATCCGACCTTTCTCTTTCTTTTATTATTATTATCAAACCACTTTCCAGGTAATTCATGTTTTTGGAAATATTTCTCTATCAGAACCTTCCTTAATTAAAACTATTGTAATTTGGTGGTCCAAAATACATCAGTTTATAACTCATATTCTTTCTTACTATCATAAATATTCTAGTTTCACTTATGCAAAACACGCAATTTTAATAAAAAAAATGCTAACATTACATTTTCTAACATTTTATTTTTCTCCTTAAATTCATTTTATTTTTTATAATTCATTAGTTTGACTCGTGGAGAAAAGAAAGAGACTTTCTCATTTAATGAGATCCATGTAAATTTCAGTGCATAAGGGATGGTGTGTAAAAAACTAGAAAGGAGTGTGTAACATAACATGAACTAGCATTTTATAGCTTTAAAATGTGAAAAAATAAAATGAAATTACTGTGTACAAAATGTTTCTTATTTTAATTAATTGTGTTTGCAATATTTTTGTGATGATGCTTTGAAACTTCATTTTCTCTTATTTTAAAAAAATATATTTAACATGAATACATATTTTTTAACTTTTATAATAACTATTTTACAAAAAAAATTTAATTAGTTGATAGAATAAAGTTTTTTACTATTGATACGTCTATAATATACTTTTGTCTTCGACATTTTAGTTAGAGTTGACAAAATGAGTCAACTCACTTGCTTGATCCAAACTCATCTGAATCCAAACCAAAAAAGGTCTACAAGATCAACAAGTCCACTTAGAAAGGCCCATGTATCAGTAGAAAATAAGGCTAGTCAATGGTTATTTTTTTTGGGGTTTAATAAAAGTTTTTTTTTATTTAGAAAAAATGAATTTATATCTTAAAACATATTTTTATTGAGTACATATATCAAATTATTGAATACATATTGAATTTGAAAAATTATTGACTTTAAACCTTACATAACTTAATGTAAGGCTGTTTTTACTGTGATTTTTTTTTTCTATTTTTGAATTTAAATTTTGTGTAACTCTGAACATTGGTTGTGTATAAAAAACTTTTTTTTCTTTTATTTTTTAAAACACATTAATTCTGAATTGTAATTGTAAATTTTTATTTTATTTTATTTTAACTAATTTATCTTTTTTTAAATTACTAACTATTTATACTGTTAAAAATTTAATATATTTATTAAGAAAAAAGATGAATAAATGTTAAATGATGTAATAATAAATTAAAAATATTTAATAAAGTGATGTTCGTGAACATTAAGTAATGAACACCATTAATTTTATCCCTATTTTTTATCCTAAATAGTAGTTAAATTAAAATAATAAAATTATTTAAATATTTCTTAAAGTATTTCGAATCTTTATCAATTTAAGAGTATGAGGCTAGTCTGGTACAAAACTGGTGATCGATAACACACTTTTCCTTTCCCCAAAGCACACGCAACTGTGGGCTACTCCCCTATAAGCCCTCTCTCAAATAAAGATGGGTTAGTCATAGCTATGGCTTATGGGTTTTGGATCAAATTCACACACCTACTTTTCATCTTACCTTTTGTTTGATTTAAAAAAATAAATAAATAAGATGAAAATGAACTGTATTATGTAATTACAAGTAAACTAAAAAATAAAATTTATAGTTGTGTTCGGATTTGAGGGAATAAATTTGAAGAAAAAAGAATCAATATAGATTGCTATAAATTTAAAGAAAAAAAATGATGTGATAAGATTTAAGATAAAAGTGTATAAAAATTAGTAAATGATGTGATAAATTTGATGGATTAAAAAAATATTTTAATTAATAAAATAAAAAAATATTATTATAATATTGTTATTACTTGTATTAAAAATTAATTTTATATAAAATTAAATTTAATACATCTTTTGTTCATTTCTTCAATGTTGAAGAGATTGAAGATCCTTTAAGTGAGTAAATCAGTTTATTTTCTTTCATTGAACAAATGGATCTTTAACCTCTATTGTTGGAACTTGTTGCAAAAAAATAATAAAAATTTCTCAAGTGAGTAAATTCATTGTTCTTAAAGACTTATCTGAAATATATTGTTATCTGAAATATGTTGTATAAGTCTCTTAAGATACAACAAGAACTTTCTAGAAAATTCAAAGATAAGAGAACTAGCAAGTAAAACTCTTTTTTAAAAGAGTAAGAATATCGAGAATATTATAAAGAAAATATAAGATAAATAAGATTGTGAGAGAAAAGAAAAGAGAAAGTGTGAAAATTTATGTTTTTAGAGGTGAGCATGAGCTTCTATTTATAGATGCTGAAAAAGGATTAGAAGCTTCGATGCCCGCATGATTCAAAGATGAAATCTCGTGACTTAAGGAAGAGAGCACAACTTGCGATTTTCAAGAAACCATTCACATAGTGAAATCCTGAGCCTTGCGGAAATGATATTGACCAAGAAGATGCAACGTTCATCCATTTCTTGGGAAAAAGACTTTTGCAATATAAACCAGGCACGAGTTTTACAATAATCCACCACATATTGCAAAAGATGAGAAAGAAGATTGAAAGGAAGAAAACAAAGAGTATTCCTGAGTTTATAAGATGTAATTTATCATAGCTGGTATAACAAGCTATATGAACCAATCTTTGGTCAAGAAACTTAACACAGTGTAGTTGATATAGTAAGCTATATGAACCAAGGACACTTGGCGTGTATTAAAGGTTTATCAATCATAATACACCCTTACAATCCTTGTTATTATCGTTGTGTTGCACTTATTAGTCATGCGTGTGCCCGATATTCATGAGTGCTCTAGAGATCATGCCAAGATCTCATGCAAGTGGTCCCACTTGACACTTATATAGGTGATTTCATGAAGTGTATGCTGCAAATCATACATCACCTATAAGGATATGAAAATCATTAAAAAATTTGTTCAAACTAAAATTCTTACACCACATAGAATTTTAAGTTACAAAGTTTAACCTCTCATAATGCAATTTCTAGCACTTCTAAACACACCATATGAATTGACATAATTGGTTAAATCAATTTAGTGTTATAAGAACAAACAAGCGACTTTGTTTTACCTATGAACCTAGTTCATGGGATCTTCAATCACAAAGGTTATGTTACCATCACTTGTTTGTTTGCATGAGGCTTAAGTCTTATTCCCCTCGATGTTTCTAAGATCATATTTATTCTTAAAGGTTTTGTTAGAAGATCTGCTAGATTCCTTTATGACTTCAAATAATCAATTGAAATAGTTTTACTCTATAGCAGTTGCTTCACCAAATTGTGTCTCAATTGTATATGTCTATTCTTTCCATTACAATTATTATTTTTAGTTATAACTATTGTTGATTGGCAATCATAGTGTATTGACACCGATGAGGTTGGTTTCATTCTTAATGAAATGTTCGCTAAGAAGTTTTTTAACCACTCAGCCTCATTACTGATGGTGCAATAATTGTTTGTCTAGTTGATCTCCATGTAATCGCACAACCCCCAATTGTGAATACATATCCTTTAGTGGATTTTGTCTCATTTAAATCAAAGATTTAGTTAGCATCTTTGTACCATTCTAGTACAATAGGAAATCCATTATATTTAATGACATAATCCATTAAACCTCTTAAGTATCTCATAAGCGTTGTAAGTGCATCCCAATGTTTCTGATTTAGACATTGAGTGTGCCTACTCAGTCTACATACTACATAAGCAATATCAGGTCTAGAAAAGCTCATTAAATGCAGCAAGCTCCTAATTATCTGGACATACTAAGGTTGAGAGATAAATTCTCCTATATTTTTCATTAAATTAGAGTTAGCATCATAAGGGACACTCAGTGGTTTAAAGTCATAATACTCAAACTTAAGAAGTTTCTCAATATATTGTTCTTGGGATAATAATATATTATCTCTCATCCTTATGATTCTAACACCTAAAATTACATTGGCTTCACTCATGTCTTCATTTCAAAATTTGATCTTACAAACAATTTAGTTCTAGTAACAATCTCATTGCATGTACCAAAAATTAACATGTCATCCACATATAAGCATATAATGACACAATCACCATTTTCATATTTAGAGTACACACATTTATCAATATCATTAAGAGAAAGACCATCATAAAGCAATACATTATTAAGTTTTTCATGTCATTGTTTTGGTTCTGGTTTCAACCCATACAAAGATTTAAAAAATTTGCATACTTTATTCTTTTGATTAGGTACAATACACCCTTCAGGTTGAGTCATATAATTTTTTTCTCTAAATCACCATTAAAAAAAAGCAATTTTAATTCATTTAGTGTATCACTAGCTTATGGATACCTGTTAAGGCTAACCACTCGAATAGAGGAAATCCTAGTCACAGGGACAAAGGTGTAAAAAATATCTATGTTGGGTTTTTGAGTAAAGTCTTTTGCTACTAATCTTGCCATATACTTCTTTATAGATCTATTAGGGTGGTATTTTTTCTTAAAGATCCACTTACAACCAATGAGTTTTTTTACTATAGACAAATCTACTGAGGTCCAAGTACTATTTTTCTGAATTGATTCAATTTCAGTACCAATGACCTTATCTCATTGTTTTGCATCAGGAGCATTAATAGCTTCTACAAAGCTACTTAGATCATTATCAATTAGATAGGTATAAAAATCATTACCAAAGGAAGTTTCCTTACTTTATCTTTTATTTCTTCTTAAATCCTTAAATGAGGCATCATTATTATTATTATCAACCAATTTAGATGTCTCACTAACCCTTAAGGGAAGCACATCTTTAAAAACCTAAAAACTCCACATTTTTCGTCTCTACTATAGAATTACTTGTAAGCATATCACTTTTAAAAACAAAAAACCTATAGACAACACTATGTTCAACATAAAACATGCAATATGATCGGTTTTAGATCCTATTTTCCTTTCCTTAGGATCGAATAACATCACTTTAGTTAGGCACCCTCACACTCTTAGATATTTAAGGTTGTGTTTATAATCTTTCCACAGCTCATAGGGAGTTTTACCCATTTTCTTATGAGGCATTCTATTTTGTAAAAAGCACGCAGTAAGTAATGCTTCTTTCCAAAGGTTATCTGGTGCACTAGAACTAATAAGCATGACATTCATTCCCTTAAGAGTTTTATTCTTTCTCTCGACTACTCCATTCGTGGATAAATCCTTTTGTAACACAAAATTCATTAAATAGTATATATTCACCACTCTATATGATATAATCCTCTTAATTTTCTTATTTAGTTAATTTTCTACTTCTACTTTATAGATTAAAAACACATCAAAGACTTCATATTTATGTTTGATTAAGTACACTTTGGTGTATCTAGAATAATCATCTATAAAGGTTATAAAGTATTTTTTACTGTCTCTAGACATAGTTTGTTTTAAATCAGCTAGATCAGTATGAATTAATCCTGGCCGTTCATTTTGACGATCTACAAAATTTCATGTTTTCTTTGTTATTTTAGATTCTACACATATATTATATTTAGTACTATGTTTATGATGCATATTAATTAATCATAGTCTTTGTAATTTCATAACATATGAAGAATTCACATATCTTAATCTAGCATGTCACACATCATATGAATCAACAATATAAACAGAAGAACGTGATTCATTAATATTTTAAAAAATATTGAGTACAAAGAGACATTGATCATAATATTCCTTTCACATAAAAACATTATTTTTTGTCATTGCAAACTTGTCAAAATTGAATCATACTTTAAGCCTCACTTGTCATATTTGAATTTCAATTTCATTTTAATATAACTTCCACTACTTAAATTTGAATTTATATCAAGTTTTTACACAAAGATAAATTTGTAATTATTTATTTTTATCAATTAAAATAATTTTTTAAATCTATCACATTCATCACAAACTTCATTTTCAAATATTTTCATCCATCCCTTAATTCAAACAACACTACAATCCCCTCTTCATCCCCTCACTCTTCCTTGCATCCAATTTCCAATTCAAACTATATTAGTAAAACCAAATATTTCCTTTTTCTATTTTTTTATTGTATTTTTTATAATTTATCTTGTGTAATTCTAGGATAAGTAGTTTAGTAGCTAACAATAATGATCAGCTTATGGAAAAAGATTGTGTTCTTCTATGTACACATCATTGGATAAAGTTGAGTAACGAGAGTTTTATAATATGTTTAAATAATTAAAACTTTCTCTGTCAATTAGTTCGAGATTTGATTTGTGATGATGTTATTTTGAATATAACAAATTATATTAACAGGAAAATCCTCATTTTATATGTCTGTGATAATATTTCTAACCACGAATAATTTATATTAATACTATAACTAATTTGGTTGGTACTATTAGTGAGATTAAATGTGCTATGAAGATTCTTTATGTTTGGCTTGATTCATTGTGTAAGAAGAGATTATTAATTAGCCTAAGGTTCCATCTTGAACTGTCTGTGTGATGTTAAAAAGCACAAGTCTTGTCATTGGGTCTAAATATGTAGGAAACAAGAACATGAGAGGTAACAATATGAAAAGCTAAACAGGGAAAGATGAAGATAATGCAAGTTATGTTGTATAATTGAAACCTACAAGAAGCAATGTCACGAAAATAAACCTTAGAGATTCATCAAATCTATTGGAGAAATACTCAAATAATGGCTCAAAAAGAGTTTTTCCGAGAAGTATTAGACTGATGAAAAGCAGAACCTTCAAGGTGTATAATATATTGCCAAACTTAGCCATATCATAAAATTTTCAAGTCACCAGAAAATCATGAAATTATTCCCAACCAAACATTGTAAAAGGTTTGCAACCTTCAGTACAGTACCAAAAAACAAAATTCCTCTGAATACTAGAAGGTTATGTCAAAAGGACTAAGCATTAGGCTTCTGCATGTTTGTGTTTTCATTGAAAACATATAAGTGTTCAAACACTTGTTCCGTTTCTTGCAAAGCGCTTTGTGTGTGTTTGTTCGAACAAGGGTACTAGTGCTATTAAGGGTAAGTTTGTGACTAGCTTGAAGGGGCAACATAATTCATTGATTTTAATTCTAACTAACCACTGATAAAAAAGACATAACATGTCATTAAAATATAAATGTTTTAATTCTAATATAGAATGTCTTAAATGCAAAGGGCTCATATGAAAATCTGTGAAGAGGGTTTTTATTTTAAGTGAAGAATGAGCATCTAGATATAACTTCCCTTTGTTGAAACCTAGGGTGGTCACCTTGCTGATTTGAGTATCCTAGAAGACTATAACAGTTACGACAATGTAGCTCAATCATGTATGCTTGTTTAAGTTTGAAATGCAACTCAAATTGTGTGATTCAGGTATATATTTCCATAAGAATCCCACACTCAAGAAAAAGCATACGCCACTTTGTATTGGTTTGTTAAAATCGTCATAAATCACCGTAGCTATTGTGCTTAGAAATCTAAACAATGATCAACTTCTTCTCAAGCAAATATGATGTCCATGTCTGAATTTCTAAAAATGATCAACTCAATGTCTGTCTCTATGTACATATCTTAGTGTAGCACCTCGATAATATATATATATATATATATATATATATATATATATATATATATATATATATATATATATGAAAAAAATATGAGACTACTTTTTATTAATAATTTTAAAATCATAATGCATAATTTTTTATTTTAAAAATATATTTAAAAGTAATAAAAATGTATCCTTAACAAATATGTCAATACCAAAACTAGAAAAAGAAGATTATGTTTTGCTTTACAATAGAATTATATTTTATTATTTATTATTTGAAAATTAATAAAATTAATTCAATATTTTTATTTAGTTTCTTATCAGAAGTTGTTGAAAGAGATGTTTTAAAAAAAAGAAAACAGATTATATTTCTTTTTTTCAAAGTTTAAGAAAATGTAATAAAAAAATCTAAGAGAGAGAAATTAAGTCCGGACGTCCAGAGATTTGGTGATTATGTTGAAGAATCTATACAAAATAATTGATTTATTAGTTAGATTTTATAAAAATAACTCATTTTTATTCAGTTACAGTTATTAAAAAATTTAAATTTAATAATATTCTATGCCCCATGGTACAATTGTTCCACTCTAATTAGTTTTGTCCCGAGAGAAAAAAATAATTGAAATGAGTTTAATGTTTTTATAATAAATAAAAGAAAAAATAATTAGAACTGATTTTATCTTTTTTATGGAGTTGATAATGAAAAATTACATTTTAAAATAAAATTTTCAAAACATAACCCCTAAATCTTAAGGATTTGTGTTAATAAAAAACAATTTTCTATTTTTTTCGGGTAAAAAATGTAGCAAAATATTAATTTACAGCTAAAATAAAACATAAAAAAACTATAAATATGTCATAAAAAATTACCAAACAGAATGCAATACAAAAATTTCCTTTAAATATAGAAAGAGAATAATAACAGAAACTTGAAAAGAAGTGCAGAACTACTGAAAGAATTTCAAACATATTTCACTATAATTTGTTCTAAATTATTCATATAATGATATCAAGGAAAAAGCATTGGATCATATAATGGGAACTACCATAGTCCTAATATATAGGTTTAGAGGACTGCCAGATCAGAAAATCCACCGATTTGGAACTTTAGTTCTAACAGGTTTGACGAAAGTAACAGACAAAAGTAGCATAGTTAAATTTCAATTTAATCCATTATAGTCAGAAAGTGGTGTGATACAAGTCTTTTTTTTTATCCAATTTGAAAGGTAATTTAAACATACATGACAAAAATGAAATATATATTCATGTTTTTGTTTCAACTTTTAACTTTGTTTGAAAAGTATCCTAACTTGAAATTTAAAACTCACTATAATGTATTGGTTGAAAGAATTAAAATAATAGAAAAAGGTATGTAATCTGTGCCCTTTTCCTGAATTTTTAAATGTCCATTTTGTGATTCCTGAATTTCAAAATGTATGAACTTTACTTGGAAAAGACTATCACATTAGAATAGTTCAGTCTAAAACATATAATTATGAATCCCGGAATGAAACGATAAACAATGAGAAATAACAACTCTTCCATTTATAAGGTGCATCCCACACGAGCCTCAAACCAAAAACTCATTAAAAATCCACACAAACTTTCAGAGGCTGCCACTGCTCACTTCCACTCATTCTTTTGCTTTCCCTATAAATCCTTCCTTTCCCAGAAAACTTTAGAACAAAAAACAGATACAAACAAGGCAGCTCTGGCTTCATGTAAAAGGGTTCCATTTCAAGTTCCTCTTGCAGAAAAGGACACCCTATTCCGTACCAATAAAGTATTTAATACTGAGAATGATCAAAACAAAAGAAAAAGAAAACGATTGCATGCTAACTTAATCTTACAATAATAGAAGATTTGGTGATGGTAGACTTACTGATGACACCAAAATTTGAAGCTTTTATATGATGAGACATGACATGGTTGAAATTGAAGACTGTGGTGACAACTTCGCTAAGAACTACTCTATGAAGCCAGTTTTGGCCAAAATAGCATTCCTCACCTTGCTAAGATCTCTCCCTTTCAGAGTCCTCCCCATCCCTTCACACACAGAGAAAGAAGAAATCTGGCTTCTTGCAAGCTTTCTTGCAATCCATTCATGTGGAGGCACCATGTCATCATCCTCATCATCACCACCTTTGCTGCATGAACCATCATCCTTTGACCCTTTCTTGCAACTCTTCCCATAAATTTTAGACCAGTCAGGGATATCCATGGGTTCTGAGGAACCTTTCAACAATGGAGCATCAGAAGAAGGTGGGGTGTTGGAACTAGCCCTTGGAATCTTTCTTGTGGCAGTAGGTAAACGCCATGCAGAAGAAGAACCACAAGATTCCTTGCATGCCCTTGTGGTATTTGGGGCAGAATCATCTTTCTCGCAGTCCACACTCCACACATCTTCATCAAAATCTTTGTTTCCCATTGCTCCTCCACCAGCAGCACAACTTTGATTCAGAAAAACACCTAGATCTGCCATTGTTGTTAGCTCTGCCACAGTGGCACCCCTAGAAGGATGAGATGTTTATTGTGAAACGCAGAAAGGAGTGTAAGAAGATTGAGCAATGAGCAGTGATGCGAAAGTTAGCTTTTTCAGTATATATAGAGACGGATAAGTGATGAGACTTGTCCACCTAAAGGTATTGTGGCTTCTAATGAGATAAAATGAACTTTTTTCTCGTCTTGGGAATCAAAAGGCAGAAAGGTGTAAGGGAATAACATCAGGAATCTACCTTGCTTTTGTTTCAATATACCCCCAAAAGGAACTACAACTTTTCAAAAAAGAAAAACTTACAAATGGTAAATGTGATTAACCCATGTTAAATACCAACAGGTACAAAGGAAGAAGCCTTGAAAATCCGAGTCCAGAATCAGAGAATGGTACATTATTATTTTTTTGAAGACATGGTGTGGCAGAAAAAGCCAACAAAAGCAGAAATCTATGTGTACATATTTATGTACACCTTTAAACGTGTATTATTGTTTGGTCCAGAAAAGAAGAGGATGAATCTCCATTCCATTAGTTGACATAAATAAAATAGTAAATCATTAATTAAGCTGGAAATGATCAAAGTTAGGTGATTAAATGAAAGAGTCCAAAAGGGCAGCGGGATTGGGGAAGTTCCATGGTAACATTTTCAATTAACAAAACTCTCCTTTGCCTTTATTTTGTTATCTTTTTCTAAAAGCTGCATCTGCAACTGCAACTGCAACTGCAACTGCATCTTGATTTGCAGATATGGTAAGGGACTATTGGCTGTAACCGTACAATCCTCAACCTTATCCGCAACTCTGTAACAAAGCTCATTCATTCATTAATACATGCAGAACCTCCCTCCATCTCAACCATGCTAGAGACTTCCTACCAGACTTGTTCATTTTCAATTTTTTCAAAAACTTTGGACTTTTTACTAACTTATTCTCTGATTTCATATTAAGATTTTGGATTCCAATAGTCAGGTGGAATAAAGTAATTGATGGAGAGAAGGTTAAAAAAAAGAGAGGTTGAAATGAATAGTTAATTTTTTCGGTAAAGATCAATTATCTGAAAAAATTAAGATTTTTGTATCAATAATACTCATAAGAACAATAATTAATTTTATTAGAAATTTTAAAATTATAAATAAATAGTTTTTTTCACAAGGAAGTGTTATTCATTTTCTTCAAGTCAAATAAAGTATTCCTTGTATTTTGAAGTTATGTTGTGATTTTTTACTGATTCCATTTGTTTTTTTAAATGAGAATATATACCTTTTTAATCCGAAACTATAAAGGAACAATAATTAAACGAAGACTTTTTCAAGTAAACGAATAAAAAGGGAAAATTTAAATATAAAAAAACCAAATAAATACAATTTAAGTTACATATTTTAATTTATTGATTCAAAACATTTAATCAACCACAAGTTTGTCCATGTTATCATTGTATTTTAACATATAACTAATACCTTTGAAATCTTAAATTTAGGTTTATTTTTAATTAAAATCTTAAATTTTTCTCTCAACATTAAACTTTTTTTTGTTAAGATTGAAAGAATGAAAAATCGTCCTTTAAATCTGAGCTCCTGACCTCTACAGATGTATCATTCCTTATGTAGCTTTAATGTCCACATTAGAGAAGGCAATCAGCAACTTCCATGATAACTTGGTACTTGTTAAATTAATAGACTTAAGTGGAGCATAAAAAAAGATCACAATAACCATGATAAATATTTAAATGTTAAAAATACTTATTATTATAATAGAAAATTTACTTGAAGTTATATGAAATGATATTGATATTTTTTTTTTACTTTAAAGTAAACATTTATACCTCTTATATATTCAATAAAATTGCACTTATATCTTTTTTTAGTAAGCTATATCGTTATCATTTCTTGTATTTCTTTTAACAAATCATACTTTCTTTTGTAATTTAAAAAAAAAAATTATTTATAATTCTTTTTAATTTTTATAATGTTTGTTCAAATTTTAATCAACTTATTGAAAGTAAAAATAAATAAACATTATTTATTAAAAATATAAAAAAATAATAGTTTCTTACAAATAAAAATAAATAAACATTATATATGTGTAACTTCATGAGGACATCTTAGCAGACATCTTAATGAGATAATGGCATAGGCATGTCAATAAATTGGACACAGATGGATTGTAAATGACACACATAAAAATATTATATTTACTATATAAAAACGTTAAGAAAGTATAATTCAATAGTTACAAAGCTTACGTTATACAACTGTAACGTGTTGCAATATTATCATCATTTGTATATAAAATTAACAATTTCATTTATAATTAGAATAGAATTTCCATATACAAATAAAAACAGATGCTCATAGCATTGTGTTTACATATTTTTATAATAATAAAAATAATAAATTATTATTATAATTTTATTGTACATAATTTTTATTTATTTTATAGATAATTTTTTAATTAAAAATTATTAAATTCAGAAGACAGTCAAATCAAGAAAATAATTAAATTTAAATAAAGATCATTTAAAGAATAAAATTAAAAAATAATTATTTTAATTTAAAAAAATCATTTAGAAGATAAAATTGAAAATTTAAAGTAAACACCAAAAAGATAAATCCCTGTATAAGTATAGATACACAATATTCTCTTAGAACTATTATGTATAATTATTTCTATATCCTCTGAATATAAGCAGGAAATTTCACCACCGAACTTTTATTTTTTTATTACCTTGTACATTTACATTATTTTTTATAACCTTTTACTATAATATTTAATCACATAAATTGTTCTTTTAACTTTAAAAAATGTTGTCAGAATTGTAATGTGACAACCTCAATATTAAGTAGAATTTAATAAATAAAAGATGATCATCAATGTTATGTGCTGGTTCCATCCAGACATAAGCTCTTTCTTCTATTATTTATTTTGAACTATGTAATGCACAAAAAAACTTGCAGATTCCAATTTATTCTGCTCTGCATTCCACAAGCTTAGCTATTAAAAAACATGTAAAACCATATAAATTACATGTTATTATTGCGTGACGACAAAATAATGAACCTTTTGAGTGTCTTCTCTAGAAACAGATGTCACCTTGAAGTTGTTATTTTCACTAAGATTTGCTATATGCAACGAATTATTCTAAGACTAAAAAGCTTATTACTATACTAAATCTGTGTAAAAGGAATGAATCTTAATTTGCATCTTACTTCCTCTCTCCATTTAGATCTCATTCTATCTTGCGTGCTGCATGGTAAAGCTCCAAATAGTCAAGAGCAGGCCGGTTCCAAGACCAGTCTTGCTCCATCACCCTTTTGCATAAACTGTTGAACCAATCACGGCCATCATACCATGCTGTTATTGCCCTGAAAAAGTTACCACAAAGTTAATTTTGCTTTGCTGTAAGAAACATTTACAAGAGGGTGGCAATAACGTAGAACAACTCAAAATAAAAACATGCCAAATGCTTTTGGTTTCCTCTGTCCGTGTCAAAGCCACTTTAAACCCTTCTTTCCCAATGAAAATTCCAATGCAAGAAATTCAGCATACAATATTGGGACATTACTACTGAGAGCATCATATATAGCTGGGAGTACTTTATTGGCAAATTGATTTTTTCATGATATAACCATTTGACAAAAAATTCACCTATTGAGAGCATAATCAACACCTCCAACATCAGCTCCATCAAAATTAAATCCATTTGTCTCAAGACCCTGTGCTTGTGCTCTATCCTTATCGTGATCAACGTCAAATACGGTATCAAAAAGTCCTGCAAAGTTATTTTAGATGAATGTCAACTGAACCAAAACAGTTGAATGAACAAAAGAAATAAAAGATAAAAAGCTATTTCATATATAAATATACATGAGATAAATGGTCGATGTGTTATTTGGGTATGTATACTAGCCATACCATTTAAATGAATATTATGTGATAGATTAATATGTAGCATGTACAGACCTCCAGTTTTTCGAACAACAGGTATTGAACCGTATCTCATTGCAGTTAGTTGAGTGAGTCCACATGGCTCAAAGATTGAAGGAACAAGAATGAAATCAGCACCAGCATATATCTAGAACAAAAGAAATCTAGAAGAGTCAGTAGCGTCCCATAATTTTTTGACTGTATATATAATAATGGATAAAATGCTACCGAAGGATCAGTTTCATAAGTTACCAAGTGCGAAAGAGGCTCATCGTATGCAAGGCAAAGTCTAGCACGATCATTATGAGAGGAATGCAATTGATTTGCCAAATTCACAAAATCATTTTGGATACGAGGATCTGGGGCCGAACCAAGCAATACAACCTGCATAACATTTTACTGTCAAGACTTGTCTAATTAAATGAAACATTAGTAAACAATTTATAAATGGAACAAGAAAATCTAATAACAAATTTAAACATCATACTTTGACAGCACCTATTTGAAGTATAAAACTTATTCAAGAAAGGTAAAGGGTCAAATCCAAGTTCAAGATATCATTCGTCCTAGATGTTTACTTTTGCAAAATCATTCGACTGAAAATTGAAACTGCTAAGTGGAGGTCAAAAACTGGCCACCTATCTTTAACCCAAGGGAGATGACGACTGAGATCCAACAACTTAATAAAAGAATATTTAATACTGCATCAGTTATCAGGTAAATTATTTTGTAATGATAACAAAAACAACAGTCAAAATGCATATAACTTTATTATCCCATATTGCTATTATGAAGGCAACTATGGCATTGCTGGTGTACACCTTTGTGAAACAGAAAAAAGGAATACCTGTCCACCACGTTCTAGGGTGCGCCAAATGGCATGTTTGATGAGATGGATCCCTTTCTGATGAGTCAGTCGAGTAATAATTCCTACTAAAGGAAGATCAGCTCTTTTTAAACCAAGCCTTTGTTGCAAGGCTTCCTTAGAAGCTCTTTTTCCTTCAACAACGTTTTCTGATGAGTATGATACCTGGAATAATGATATCAGAAATAGTCATAATTGACTTAGTAAACTAAATAAAATAGCTTCTATATAATAAGCACAGGCATCAATTGAGTTTAAGATATCAGTGTAGCCATTAACGAACTCCACTGAATAAAAAGAATCCGTCAGTCCATTTTCATTTAAGAAGTCCTACTTAAAACTTGTCTTAAACTTATCAGAGCAATGCATGCAGTTGAGTACTGTTGAAACTTTAACAGTTGAGTAATAAGTAATATTCCAAGTGCATATTGATGATTCATCCCAAACACTCACAATCACTACGTTACATAAGAAACATGAGGTAAGTATGTTCACAGAATCAGTTGCATCATTTTGAAGTCACTAGTAAGAACCAAAATAGGATGGAGTTATTCAATACGATTATCCAAAGTAAAAGATCAAGATAAACAAAAATCATCAGAATTATTCTAGCTTAACTTTCTAACTTTAGTTAGTTTTCATTTACAAGAAGCCACATTGTTGGGGCTAACTTTGATAACCACATGCCATTCTAGGACCCATGTAAGAAAAGAATAAAAAGATCCGTGTATATGTCTACTTACAGGAATGAATTTATCATTATATGGGTCCCATATATCTGGATCGATTCCATTTATTATACCATGGAACTTGGGAAGATGAGGAGCAATTACAGCATTACCAGCAATCTCTCTTGAATATGTGGGAGAGACCTGCCAAATATGAATGACCATGATGTAAAAATCATAACCAGCTTCTTGATTTCAAATTGTTATTCAATTTAAACTCCAAGATTTGTATCTGATGTCACAGTTATATAAAATTATATTATGGGGAAATATTTAAACGGATGAGAGCCAATCAAATCCTTGTCAGGAAATTATTTACCTTGTAAGTGCACATTTACAAATTGTTTTGCTTCCATAAGATAATAAAACTTTTTCTCTCCATTAAAGCTATCTGGCATAAGCTAAGATTATTTTTTTTTTGTAAAAAAAAAGAAAAGAGTCAGCACATGGTCCTCTCCGTGATCCCGGAGGAAAACATAGTCCATTTGAGGCAATATAGTCCGCAAGTTCAAAGCTGGCTAAGTAAGTTTATTCAAAAGCTCCATAGTCAAGTATTATGAGTCAAGGTCAAAAAATGAGTCATGCATTATTAATAATATACATTTTTTATTTAATTTCTTTCACTTTTTTTATTATTGAAGTGTTTAGGAATAATAGGTGTCTACTCATTTCACTCCTAAAATCTCCTGTGGGTATCAAAGTAGGTTTATAATTTTAATACTCATCCCTACATTCTTCCTCATGTTACACCGGATTTGAGTAAACTCCCAGGCAACTCCTTATACCATCCTTATAATTTTGACTTAAACATACATTTTACATAAATTATTTATCAAGTTATTAACTAAATATTAATTCAAACATTGCACAAAAAATAAAAAATTAGAAAAATGTCACTTACTAATTGCTATCCTAAATTAAAATTATCATCTTGAGTCGTCACTAATGTTAGGAAAGAGATAAAAAACACTTGTTAAAAATAGTATGTGTGGGAGGTAGTGAGTTCACTCAACATGGTATCTATCTATGTTCTCTGTTTCTTAACCAAGTGGTATTGAGTTCAAACCTTGTTGCCCTTATATATATATATACATACACACACACACACACACACACACACACATATATATATATATATGGTAAAAATTAAAATTTTATAGAATAAACTTTTGGGATAACATGATGTGGCAAATTTTAGTACAAGGTAGGCATGGTGTGTACATTGTCCATGCTCCAAGCCTCAAAAGGCTTTATAGAAATGTAATCTGACAACTTGGTGTTTGGAACAATTAGTTAATGATTACTAAAATTATCAAATATTGGGTGAAAGTTAGGGAAATTGACAAATTTAAGATAACACTTACAGTTGTAGCTTTGTCAGCATATTGCATAGCTTTTCCAATGAATTGGGCTCCAAATTCAAGGTTATGAATAGTGAAGACAAGTCGTGCTTTACTAAGACCATAATGAGCATAGTTGTCTTTAAATATCCATGCAACCGGAGCGCTTGACCAATCGTGGCAGTGAATGATATCCTGCCCATTTACTAGAGCCAATTAAAATACATCCTCGGTGACATTGTTAAACCCGAGATCACTTGCTTTACATAAATGGCATGTTAAATAAATTTAAAAGAGAAATATCTAGCCCAAAATAGGAAAGCTGATCACTTGCAAAGTGGCTGATAATATTTTTTGTTGTTTTATGCATCGGAATCTTAGATATAATTACACAAATGCATGGAATTACAAAATGCAGGCATATCATGTTTTTAGGTCAAGTGGGGGGATGACACAAATTCATGCAAATTGCATTTACCCTAAAAAAGAAGTAGGGACAAGAGTATCTTGCCACTGTCCTAGTTTTGACCACTCTCAAGTCTCATAAAAAAACTGCTCGGTTCAGGTGGGTTATGAGAAAATATTCAGTCACCACACAACATCCCAAGAATAACAGATAGTTCTTCATTCACTCTTACATCAGGAAAGGAAATGTTAATTGGAAGTTAAAAAATTGACATCTTTTAATGAAAAAATAAATAAAATGAACAGTTTAGTCACTAGTATAAAATTTCTTACAGGATGAAATCCATTTTGGAGTAGAAACTCAAGAGCAGCATGACAAAAGAAACCAAATCTCTCTGCATCATTCCCACGACCATATACACAGCCAACTTGAAAGAACCTGCACAAAAAAATATTGATATGTAAAGCTCAATACAATCTGTGAAACATTTGAAAGTTTTCCAATCAGCTTAATTGCAGCAAAGAGTAAAAATGAAGTTACCCAAAATAAAAGAAAAAATATCTTTTTAGATAATTAAAATGAAAATAGCCCCCAATGTCAAACATAATACAGCTCACAACTATCAATTCAATCTGTTGAATATATATACTCCATAATATATACAACTGGAGAGATTAACTAATTTCTTTCACAAATTTGATTTGCTTCTGTCACGTCCAAAGGCTTATTTTACGTATAATATACACTATTTTTTAAAGGTACAGAAAGTATCTTCTGTTCTCTTGAAGAAGTGATGACAGATTTTATCTAATCCTTAATTTGAATTCTTCAAACACTTTGACAGAAATAAACCTGCAGTTGACATTCAAATATAATTATGGTTAAGATTTGAAAGAGAAAAACTTGGATTGTACAAATTTATCCAAGTATTGTACAAATTTGGGTTTAACAACTGTGTGATGGAAATTTCAAACTTTAGCCAACCCATCTTCATGCTACTCAGAAATAATTTGATCTCATGTTTGGTGCTAAGTGACTAAGCGCTTCAAAAACATGTTGAAAACCTAGCCAGCAAGTTGATTACATGTGCCCTACCACCACCTTTACTTCTTAATCCCTAAAACTATGATACCTCTCAGCCACCTCCGGTGATGATCAATCAACTGATAGGGTCCAGAGAGTTAGAATAAAGGTGGTTAATTTAAAAAGTAGTATTGGAAATTTAATGTATTAGGTGTAGGGAGTTTGTTTAAATAGGAGAAGAGTGTAGAAGAGGGGAAGGTGGAACGAGAATCTTCTCCCAAGGTTCTTTGTTTGTAATTCAAAAAAAAAATTGAAGAATTCTTTCTTTTTCTCCTTTGTTTTTCTTTTATCCCCGAACAAAAGGAAAGAACCAAAGCCTTGAAGATTCCCATCAAGTAATTTGATTATAATACCGTAGAAGCTCAATTATATGAGTAGAGAAACCATAAACTTTGCCTGCAATCTAAACATAGATATTTTCCTAACCGAGAAAGTTGATGTGAAATGTTGAATATAGTGAAAAACTATATTTGGATTAATCTCCCTTGTGTAAAATACACACATAGGGTTCTCTATTTATAATAGAAGAAATATGGGCTAAGCCCAAAATACAAATGAGAAATAATAATAAATTAACTAAAAGATAAAAGATATAATATATCTAACACTCCCCCTCAAGCTGGAGCATACAAATTGTATGAACTAAGCTTGGAATAGATGAACTCAGTGTTGAACTAGATGATTTATCTTCAAGAGTGTGAGACAAACATAGATGGACTAACAGCCGCTTGTGAAACTTCAACTTCAAAAGTGGATGAATGAGAGCAGTGGTGGACAATGACAAACTGCAAGGACTGATTCTCAATCAATGATGGATGAGTGACGGGATCAACAGTGGTAGCTGAAAGCTAAGAGCTACAAAACTGCAGGGACTACACTAAATCTTCATCAATGATGGTTGGGTGATGGGATCAACAGTAGTAGCTGAAATCTACAAAACTGCAGGGACTACACCCATATATATGTGACTTGCAGTGTCTTGGAAACGTAGTCCCCCTTAGTGTGAAGGGCGGAAATGTGGAATATCACAATTGCTGGACCACTAAAGCAAAACAAAATATTAAGCTACAATGCTGAAACAAAGGCATCAATGCTGAAACAAAGGCATCAAAGATCCAAAGACATGTTGGAGGTCCAAAATTCTTTGTTGGACAACTCCTGATACTTAGGAGTGTATCACAAGAAGATCGGGCTAAACTCGAGCCCAAGAAGAACTGACGCAGTTGCGTCTGTCTGAGGCGGTAGCGACTGCAGCGGCGGTAGCGACTGCAGCGGCGATTGACTGCTATAAAACTATAGAGACTAAATTGCCATCACTGACTGATGGGGCCTGTAGTGGCTGGAAGCGACAAAACTACAGGGACTGCCATCACTAACTGACGAGGTGATGGGGGCCTACAGTGGTTGGAAGCATATGGTGCCTGGACAGCGGCAAACGGCGCCTGGACAGCGGCAAACGGCGCCTGGACAGCGGCAAACGGCGCCTGGACAGCGGCAAACGGCGCGGACATCAAAGGGACTTAGGGTTCCAAAAACGTGAGGGAGAAAACCCTAGGTATGAGCCCAAGCCAACAAAACGGAGAAACAGGAACCAAAACACACTCAAGAAGTTCCGGCGAGACGATCTGCAGTGACGCAGTGAAACTCCGACATCGAGAAGGCGGCGCGTGCAGAACACGCGGCCGAGACTGGCCGAGAAGAAGCGACGCGTGGAGGCGCGTGGTGAGGAGTCTGGTCATCACTCCGACGGGGTTGGCCGTCGCTCAAGGAGACGCTTCAGATCCGCTGGTCACCGGTCGAAACTGTGACGGCAGCCGGCGGTGGCGGCGACGGTGGCCGGAGTTAGCAGCGACGGCAGCGGAAAGTGGCGGCGACAGCAGTGGCACACTAGGTTTGGACTGGTGCTGACTGTGGCAGAGATTTAAGAAGAAAAAATGGACTGCCCACTGAGATTTTAGGGACTGCCGGCGGCCATGGTGGCCGGCCGCCGGCAGACAGCAGAGACCACCAGAAGAGGATCAGAGAACTTGCTCTGATACCATGTTGAATATAGTGAAAAACTATATTTGGATTAATCTCCCTTGTGTAAAATACACACATAGGGTTCTCTATTTATAATAGAAGAAATATGGGCTAAGCCCAAAATACAAATGAGAAATAATAACAAATTAAATAAAAGATAAAAGATATAATATATCTAACATGAAAAATGTATTTTCCAAAATAGAATACAAGGCTTGAATGTAAGGAACTGTTAATTGACACACATTAGTGAACAGATTGGAGAACCAACGCATTTACCCATTTTGAGGCTCCAGAAAATAGACAGAGAGACCTTCAACATTTCCACGCCATACTTTTATTTCAGTCCCTCCCCATAAATAGTTCCTGTGATATTCAAAGTCCTTTACCTACATTAGAAGCTACGCATTTAGTAGCTAGTATTAACAATAGCTAAAATACAAAAGCACAAAAAATGCATTTTTCTAGACATTCATGTCTTCTAAGATAGCCACTGATGCAAATGCTCAATGTGAAGAAGAGGAAGGCACCCAAACAATATCTGTGTCCCCCCCCCCTCATCTCTATTATCAATCAGTTTCATATTGAATAGCAAACTACATCACTCTAGAAGCGATTATCATAACACCATGCTGTATTCAAAAGGAACTTAAGGAAGAACATAAAAGTTTTGAATCAAGTTGAAATAGACATTATACATCCAATGCAAGATGTAAAATAAGTACCACAGCAACAGGTCGAGAAAAAAAACTTACATTGCTAAGGTTCAAGCAGTCATACTTTGGAAGAATAATGTCCACGTTGTGATTTAAATCCTGAATAGCTCGGGATAGACTAGTAACAACATCACCAAGGCCCCCAACCTGCCAAAAATTAATACATCAGAAACAGACAAATGGATTCAATTTAGTCACAAGTGTTCTCTGCATAACATAGTAATAAATAACAATCTTTTTTCTGAACAAAATTTGCAACAACAGCTGATTAATGGAAACAGTTACCCTTCATATGTACCCTAGCTACATCGGGGAATTTTCTCCTACTGCAACCCATTTTAATCAAGAGGAGAAACACCCTTTTTCAAGATGTTCAAAAATTCTCTTTTCAATCACTAATAAAATAATGCACTTAGGGAGATATTTTTACAATCCTCTTTCTTTATTCTACAAAGATACAAAATGAAAAAATAACATAATCAGAGAAGTTTGATTATTAACAAGACTTTCCCCAATGACACTTAAGACGATAAAGATTACAAAAGTGGAAAGACTAACACACAGAGAAAAGTTCTGACTGCCAAAACAATTAAAACTACCAAATGCCAAACACTAATGTTCTTAATAAATGCTTTACAGTATATGCCAAAAATAAATGTTCTTAATCATAACTTTTTACTGTATTCGCTCAAGAAATATTTCTAAAATTCCATATATTTAAGGAATGTTCAATGCTACCCTTAAACCTGCCATAGTTCAGATAATGAAAAGTTAAACCATTTTTTTTTTCCTTTACCCATGAAAAGGGGTATGCAAATTTTCCAGTCCTCCAAATCCAACTTTCATAAAATATTGAAAGCATAAAGAAATTGCAACGGAATTTTTTTTTTTTTTTATGAAAACGTCACCAAAAAAGTAACTGTTACCATGTTGGGAATGGATCCTATAGTGTTGAATTTTCACACTTATCATGTGGAAATTATGTCTATCTCTTCATAAAATTTCACAAATATTAATAAGGGTTGAAATATTACGAAGTTTCTATTAGACAAAGTCATGTGAAAATTCAACACGAAAGAGGTCATTCTGGCCACACCATAACTAATGACAAAGTAAAATTCCTTCACTGTAATTTCCTGAAATCTTCCAGCCTGGAAATAAAAGAGTCTGCGGAGACATGTCCATAAATTTAAGATAAGATACACAGAATAAGTTAGCTCACTTTTGCAATTGGGGCCATTTCCACAGCAATATGGATTATATGCAAAGGTGGTTCCTTTACAATACCTCCAAAAACTGGAATGTGATAATCCATTCCAAATTTGTTATCAAAAACTCCACCGTGTTCGCTCTCAGATAATACAAAGTCCATCATGTATGCATCCAGTGGAACCTTAACTGCAGAAACACAATCATTTAACTTTTTCAGGGCCAATGTCTTTTTCCCTAGAGAGAACAATGTGATTATACCCTTGATGAATTTGCATAACACCAACTTTACAAAACTATAATGAAATTCTCCATCTTGAAAATCTATTATGACACAAGATCCATGGACATTGAATCCGAACACAAACCATAAATTACACATTAGAAGATCCTAGCAGCCTTCTTTATAAAATTTATGACCGATCAAGGCCATCCCACATCTTATGACACACAAATGGTGCATAAAAAGACTAATTTTTAATACAAAAATATCTGCATCCTTATATTTATCTCTGATATATGCAGTAGCATATTGAATTTTTTTCCTGCACAAATCCATATGTAATTGAATCCACTGGCACAGGAAAACTGGTGCCTCTCCTTGTGTCTTGTAGTGTTGTTCAAGTAGTAGTATCCGTGAACACAGATTGATAGCAGAACAATGCACTTAATATAAAAGACAAGCAATCTGCTAACTTGAATTGCATATCATATATGCTGTAGCACCAAAAGTGTGGTATTTGGAGGGAAAATCATATTTCGTAAATAACATCCTTTAAAATCCTTTATATTACTAATTGCTGGAATAATATGGTCTAGACTCTAATCATCTTTCAAATGTAAACTATGGGAGAGACTCACCAGAGGCTTTGACATGAGTACCATTCTCTGCAGGTAACATTCTCTGAGGAGGCAATGGACCATTACAGTGAGTCCAACGATTAAATGAACCTCTAAACCAAACCTCAGGCTTTCCATTTAGATTTGTGTTGGAGGGGTTATAAAATACTGTCACTGTACTCCCTGCTTGAACATCAAGTGGGTCCGTGAATACAATATGCTTTTGAGAAAGCAAAAATCTTTTCAAAGTTCTTTCCTTTGTTTCGGCTTTCATTTGTGCTGTTTTCTCGGCCTGCAAAAAGGGATAAGAACAATCAACAACATAAGTATTAGTTTAAATATCAGTTAAAAGAAGAAAAAAAATGCTTTCTTACACAGGCAAACAGTTATAGGGATCAATCTAGAGCTACACTCTGAGCAAAAGGTGAACTTATCCTCCATACCCAAAATTTGATTATATAAATATACTATACTTGTTTGTTATGTATATATTTACAACAAGTGTTACAAGAAAGAACAGACAACTGGAAAGCTTATTTTTACAATTGAAGCATCTTAGACCACGACTTAATGTCACCCAGTGCCAGAACTAACCTTGGCACGTATAGCTTCCTCTCTTAACCTCCTCTCCTCCTGAAGCTTTCGATATATCAGTTGCTCTTCTTCAACCCAATACTGTTCATCAAGTGTAACTGTAGGGACAATGGCGTGGAAATCTTGTTTATGATTGTTATCATACACACCTGCCTTCTGAGGTGGGCCATCAGCAAAGACCCAATCCAGGACCAGAGCTTGGTCAGGGACAACAACTGCATAAAATATAATTAATTGATCAATAAAATGTGTTGCATTCTTCAAACTAATCCTAAAAATAATATCAAGTTTTTATCCATCTTCTGAACCAGAATTCCTTTGCTGACCATCATACAGTCCTTGACCTATATAATTTAAAGAGTTGATGTCTAAATTCTAGGACTAAACATCTAATGCTTCATGAAAGAAATTCATCTCTCTCTGCCTCTTTCTTTCTATCAATCTATGAAATTTCAGCCAAATGTTAGATATAGTAAAAATCATAGAACTCAAAATTGGTTGTATAACTTAAAATGTTCAAGATTCAAAATTCTCATCAAAGATTTTATGCAAAATAATAGCCATAAACACAAATATCCCTGTCCCTTAAATATGCAACCTTTTCTTCTATAAATCATGTGATGGACATGACAAATCTATAAATAAATTTCACTTCATTATGGTTTTTCTTGAGGATACAAAAGGCACTTAAGAATCATCTGTCTGAATCTTATCTGCAAAGTCACACCATTCACCCAATGAATCACCATATACCACAATATATATACGGCACAAGTCCTCCTTCATTCGGAAAACATGTGGCCATTATAACTAGAGAGATGCAAAACTCCAACTCCGTGCAGTCCCATAATAGCACATTCTTTTTCTATTCGTCACCTTTTGTAATGTCTAGTAAAAGATTAATTTCAAGGAAATGAAAAAACTTCAAAGACAAAGCATAGATATGTAAAAGAGCATACCATCAAACTTCAAACACAAAGCATAGATATGTAAAAGAGCATACCATCGGCATACCACCAGTCATCTCCTTTTAAAACAGATTTGATAAACCTTTCAATGATTGATAATCCATACTTCCAATTATTGTGCCCACCATGAATCCATATTTCATTAGCATGTGCAAGAGGACCTGAGCTTCTGTTATAATATAATCTGATCAAGTCGTTGTCTTTAAATTCGCTAGGTTCAATATACCAAACATTATCAATTGATTTTACAGCATTTTTCAACAATTGTGGTAATGTTTCTCGCATTCTTTGAACTTCCACCCTCGCCCGTGACCTGTCCTCTTCCTTTGCAGCTCTGTCTGCCTCAATTCGCCTTTGCTCTTCAGCTTGTCTTTCCCTTTCAGCTTGCACCCTAGCAAGTTCTTCTAATTCTTTACGTTTCTCCTCAAGTAAGAAATTTTCAAATGCTAATGCATCCATTCCTCCCTCAATGGGTATGCGGAAGTCTTTTTGGTCATTATTGTCATAGACATTTTCTCCGTTGAAGAACACCAAATCTACCTGGTAGGCCTCTCTTGGCACGTATAATTGGCAAGACCACCAATCTCCATTGAGACGTGTCTTATTCAACCTAACGGAAAAAGATTTCCACTTCCAATCATTGAATGCCCCCATTATTAGAATGTGTGGTTCATCACTTAGTGCTGAAAGGCTCTTATTAAGGAACACTTCTATATGTTGATCAGGTTTAACAACAGGAGGATACACAAACAGCTTGGTCCCTTGAGAAACTTTTTCCTCTGCTATGCTCTCTATCTCCTGCTGGCGCTGATTTTCTTCCAACTCCAAATTCAACAGCCGAGAAGCTTCCTCCTTTATTCTATCATCATCAGCAGTGCTTGATTCCTCAACAGCTTCCTCAGTTATTTCACCAAGGGTATCAGTATCTGTATCTTTAACACTTTCATCAATTTCGGCATGATCCAAAAACCCTTCTCCTGAATCTTGAACAATTCCAACACCTCCATCGTAAGGAATATCCTCCTTTAACCCGAGAACCTCAACATCCTCATCAGTCATAGAAATGTTGGCTTGACTGCTCTCAATAACATCCACGGTCTCATCTAACAACAATAATTCCCCCACATCCCCAACAATTTCATCAGTTCTATCTATAACCTCAAACCTCTCGTCTTCTGAAAATTCAACCCCCCCTTCTTTATCATCGTCAATATTCACATCAACTGTTTGTTTCTTATCGCCCCCTGAAACCTCGCTGACCACAGGAGTTAATGAATCTCCCTTCTTCAATCTTGCATTCCTTTTGCTTGGGACAAAACCCTTTGCAGCAGTGCCTTTGGGCCTTGTAACTGCCACCTTCTTCTGTTGCCTCCTCCGAGGAAAATCTACCAAACCATAAAATTAATAGAAAAATATACTCATAAATTCTTAATCCTAAAACAACAAAAAGAAAATAAGATAAATAAAAAACCTGCACTGGCACTGACGAAAGAAACACCCCAACCTGCTTTGCACGGGGAACACTGAAACCCAAAAGAAAAAATACACAAACTCGAATACTCACCACCATAATCATCCAATTTAAGAAAAAGAGAAGGTACAAGGAAGAAAACACAAAGCATACACAAGAGTAAGATGAAAAGACTTGGCAATTACCACGAAACCACTTTCAAACGTTACAGAACGACGAGGTAACACCCCAGGAAACGAGTTCAGCTTCACACAACCGCTTCTGTAGGGGAACACGGCTTTGCAGTTTAGTTGCAAAGACATCTCCATAACCACTCACTTCCAACAACAAAGTTTCGTTCTTTGTTCCTCTTTTATACGCGCTGTGGTGCGAGCATTTGATCAATGTACTGTGCTAATAATCCAATGACCCAAAATCAATCAACATGCCCATGAATCTGTGCGCCAAATCATAAAAAAAGCAAAACAAAATAAAATATTAGTGTACTGCATACAAAACGAAAATCAAATTACGAAAACATAAAGAATGAAAATGAGATGACGATGAGGAGGAGGATGATACATGCACTTGCAGTAGTTCGGCGATAGTGTCAATTATCGGAGTTTGAGCCACACATATGACAGTCAAGTGGTGGGCTGTGGTGTGTGTGCGCTATTTGTGATTTTTTTATACCATTTCTTGCTATTTTTGCTCCGAGAGTTTACATTAATTCGTTCATGGAAGTAACCACAGTTCGATAATTCATCCAACGGTGCAAATTCACTTATATTTGAGTGGTTATTGTAATGTCGAATGTTGGTGTCCAGTGTTCCATTTCTTTTGTCATCTACGTTAACTATCAAACACTGCCAACTCAAAAAATACTTATGCTTCCAGAGATTATTTAATTTGTGTGTCTTAGTCTAATTTTGTTTCGACTACTAGGCAAATGTTAATTACATGTATGATCTTAATTTAATAGTTGTAACCAAGATATTCCTATTTCAAACTTTGATTTGACAAAAGTCGTAAACTAAATTTATAATTATTATATTAAAATATACGACCAAACTTAGATGTATATTGCTTACGGTATATATTGTTTTCAATTAAAATCTGAGTTCCATTTTTGTTAATTTATATTGATCTTTAATTTAATTTTCATTGCAAATATTATCAGAATAAAACTTTGTTTCAGACTAGTATAGCTTGAAAACTTAAAAATATCTAAAAACACATATATCATTGTTTGTTTAATTTTGTTATTATATTATTAATAAAAAAATAAACAAATCTTTCATTGGAGAAATGTTTTATCATAAGATTTATGATCAGATTTACCGGTTTAGTTATAAAATTTATAATTAAACACTCAACTTAGAAATACTAATATCAGTATATAATAAGTATATAATCTCATTTATAACCTTAAACTTAAGTATGTTTTTTTTTAATTAAAGTGAGAAGATTTGGTTCCAATAACATAGTCGAAGATACAAGCCAACGAGAACGCGCCAGATGTAAGACGAGAAGACGAAGACAATCTCTTCGTTGGGATATTTGTGCAAAATTCTTGGTTTGGATCATTGCTTTATGGGAACTTGTGATCACATTCACGGACTTACGATGAAAGTGAGGTCGGTTTTCTGGTTTTGCTTTCTCTGTTATGAAGAAAGTAAGATTCACAACTGGGCAATTTGAATCTATCTCAAAGGATTTTTTTTATAAAGGTTTCTATCTGCTCAACATGTTTGTCCTATTCATTGATGATCAATTTTTATCTAAAAAAATATCTATAAAATGGAAAACTTGTATTTTAACATCTTTTATAGAAAATAATATTATGTATCTATCTCTAAAATATTTTACTTCAATCAAGAATATAAACTTTAATACTCTAAAACATATTTAAAATGAACAATTTCAACCTGACCGGTCAATTCTCCATACTCTTAGAATTATTTTGTATTCATGCTGTAAACAAAGATCAATTGAACAAATCTTGTAAAACAAATAATGTTTAATTTTGCATTATAATTATTATTTATTTAATATCATTACTATTAGTATTCTACTTTTTTTCATAATAATAAAAAATTAAATTATTACTTTTTCATAATGTTAAAAAAAATTAAATTAATAAAGTAATTATTCTAATTTAACAATCTTAAAAGTTTGCAGATAAGGATGATAACTTAACATCATGCATTTTTATATAGGCGAAAAAATATTAAATAATGATGATTGATTGGTGTGGGATACACAGTCTCGTAAAAAATATTAAATAATGATAAATGATAAGTGTTAACTATTGCTAAAATGGAAGAACATCTTTTATCATTATACTCTTTTCTAACTTATTTTAACATATAATTTACTTTATATTCAAAAGTATGACTCTATTTATGTGAGGGAGTTAGCAATTATATATATATAATCCATGTGTCATTCTACGTATAATCCTTATAAGATTCTTTTCCTTTTCAATTTGATATAAAATCAACGGTCCAATATCTAAATTTATCTATCCATGTGTCCTTGTAATAGGAAGCAACATTGTCATAGGTGTGATGAGTACATTAGATTAACGAGTCAGATGAGTACACTGCTAATAAAAAAACACTGCATCTCATTTTATTCCTGTATTCTAAATCGACTGAATCCTATATTAAATTTTTGGTTTAATTACTCTTTTTTTTCAATTCTGGTATTTTATTTTGGTCCTAATATTTTTTAAATTAAATTTTATTTTACGTTTCATTAATTTAATTTATTCATTTTCATTAAATTTGTATAAACGGTATTGAATTAATCTTAACATCATCTTCGGATGTTTGTTAGTAGTAATTTTAGTTCTTTCTTTTAAAATTCTTTTCACGTGTTAAGATCAATATCGTTTTATATGTCAACAACAGTTTATTAAGTTTGTATATTTAATTCATTTTTTATATTTATGTGTTAACTCAATTAAATTTTAATTTTGTTTGAAATCAAACAATATTGTCATTTTCTAATGAAACTAAATTAATAAAAAAGTTTAATATATTCATGTTAAAATATTTTTTTAGGATATATACATCAAATTAATTTATCTAAATATTGAAATTAAATTTTATTTTTAAAATTTAAATTAAAAAATATCTATTTTAAAAATTGTTTTTTAATTTTGATAAAAATGTTGTGTTGGTCTTGTCTTATCCCACGACCAAGATTTTGTAATTTTTAAATTTTTAATATTTGAAAAAAAATGTATTTTTCTTTATTAGCTTATTTATAAACTGAATTCCTATGTAAAGAAAAAATTAATATTCACATGAAATTTAAACTAAACTATTAACATATTTTACATCTTTTAACTTAATTTCTCAATTTAAATTAATTTTATAAAATAAGTAATATTTTTTTATAATTTTTCATAAAATAAACACATGTTTTGTAATTTAATTAAATTCAAAGTTATTACTTGATTGATTTGAATAAATTGAATAAGTAGTGTATTTTGGACAAAAAAATAACATTATTCGATTTTAAACAAAACTATAATTTAATTAAATTAAAAAAATAAATATAAAACTAAATTGAATATAAAACATATCTAATACTTATATTAACATTTGATTCTTATGTGATATTCACGTCTTATGTGATATTCACGCCTTACATGTGACATTATTATAGCTACATTGTTTCCTATTTATATCACATCAATATTCTTATAAAAAAACCCAACAGGATTATGCTTGGTGTGATGTATTTAATATCTTCCATGCTTACCTGTCTATCCCATTAAATTCTTCTTTCTCTCATATTTGACTATATACATCCTTTTTACCTTTTTTTCACTCCTAACATCCATCCTAGCTTTCCTAGTTTTTTTAGTTTTCTCAATAAGACATTATTGAATGATTTAATGTCTTTTTAACCCAAACAAAATTTCTATCTTCACTTTCCTTTGTTGAAAATCTAAGTTTGTTGAAAATCTAAGTGTGAGTCCAAGCCGCACATGATATAGAAATGAGAGAGTAGAACAGTATATAAAGGTGAAAAACACATTAATCCATTACCTTAAAGTTTTGGATAGAGAGTGGTGTTGATCTCTTATATAGTTGGCTCGTATGAGATTGATATTTGTATAATTCACATAAAACATCTTCCTCGATAAACCCTTTGAGGTTGAAGAAAGATAGATATAATATGATAATGCACAACTAAAATTGAATTTATCAAACAAATTCTTCTACCAAAAGTTAAACATTTTCCTTTTTAATCTCCTCTTTGTATAATACACAACTAAAATTGAATTTATCAAACAAATTCTTCTACCAAAAGTTAAACATTTTCCTTTTTAATCTCCTCTTTATAGATTATCTCCTATAGACAAACTTAAATATCTAAAAGAAATATGCATGATATTACAATTTAATATTTCAGAAAAATGTTACCACAGTACTCTCCCGGATCTCTAATCCACCTATTTTGCTTTTAGAAAAATTAACACTAAAACTTTCTTTGTTTTTGTCTCATAAAAAAAGTATCATTTGAAAATTGTAACATAATTACCTCAATACATTTACTTCTCATTCTAACTCCTTTAAGCGTAATGTTTTAAGTTATTTGTCTCACTATTTTCCTTAGACCTTAAGCTACAATAAAAAATAAAAATTGAGCCAAAAATAATATTTTAAATTATTTAGTCAAAAACATATTAATCTTTTAAGACTAAATATTAGTCTTAAGAATAAAATTAAAATTACCTTCAACCACAAGTGGAGTAAAATCATAAACATATTTAGTCTTTTAGACAAAATATGTTTATTTAATCTTAAAAATAAAATTAAAATTACATTCCGCCACAAGTAGAGTAGAGTCGTAAACATAGTCTTTTAAGAATAAAATTACCAATGGTATAAAAAAAAACTTTCAACCTTTACAAAACAATTCTTTATTTGATTATTGGAAGAAATGTAACTTGGTCGTTTTTATATCATTCACATTTCTTCTTATCAAATTTCATAGAGCATCCACTGCATTGATAGTGCAAGAGAGCTTTGAATAGATCTTCAAAAAGGATTCAGTAGAAGCAACAGTTTTAGAAGGTTTGATATTCATGAGTTAAGGTAAAAGATCTCTTTCTACTTTTTTCCATCGACTAAAAACTCTTTTGGATGAATCCAACACGAAACTGTGAATCTTGTGGCGAATTTAAGAAACATTATCTGTTTTTGAAACGTCTCGACCACTTTTATCATGTTCTCTAAACTCAAATCCTTCTAATGATCCTTATCTTCAATTTCCCATTTCTTTCATTCTTCAACATAAAAGAAAGAAAGAAAGAAAGAACAGCAATCAAACAATCCTAGTGTTGATCCTACTCTCTTTTTCGTTTCTTCCTCCAATTATACATCACAACATTAAGGTATTTCCTTGTCCAACAAAAAGCTCTAGTCTCTAAATGTGGTTTGAAATTATTTCATAATGAAGTGCATGCGCAATGATATTCAACAAAACAAGAAGACAAAAAATCCCAAAAGAAAGTCTTGTTTCACGCCCAGAAACAAAAGATAATGGAAAAATTGCCCGCAGCTACATTCGTTCAAGAATTTGAAGAAAGATTGAGTAAAGCAACAAGTATATAAGCGATGAAGGTATTTAAGAGGAGTATGAAGAATACACATCCAATCCATATACAAACTGAATACATGTTTGATTAAAATAATACCTGGACCAATAAGAATTGTGGGTTCAAATTGACAAACTACAGTAAACATAAAATGAGTGTGAAGTGTGCTAAAGATGTCTGAGGTATCAAACTCTTTTATGTTGCAATGAAAGCTTCGATTTGCTGTATTTAGAAGTGTTCATTCCAATGATATTCAACAAAACAGTGATCAATTTGGTCTGAGCATTTCAGAAGTTTCTGCTTATATAATGTCACCACAAATTCGAATGTCAAATACATGGATGGCAAAGGGTTTATATTACTTTTCACATGATTTATTATACAAATACAAATTGCATGTCATTTTTTTGCAAGTAATTTGTTCAGACTCGGTGTTCTCTGTACTCGTATTCCTTTTCCCTACAGCTCCATCATAAGAACAATGAACTTTTCTGCTTTAGAAATCAGAACCAAGTTGAGGAGAAGACCAGACATAAAAGGGTACGTTGACCTCCTTTGAGAAGCTCCAGAACAATTTCTTCACTCTAATGCATTAGGTGCTTATCTCCTGAGATCAAACCAGAACCTAACGAATATAAGATGGCCTTTTAAATTGCATCATCTTTTGTGCATTTTCTAAGCTACATATGCTGGTCAACCAATCGAAATTCCAAAAACATTTTCAGCGGGCATAACTTCATTGCAAGGAAGCATGAGAATAGAATGTTTATTATAACATGTTAGCACAAGATAAATTACATGCATGCACTGCTACATTTTTAGCAGAATTGGTATAAGAAGTTACTTTCTCACTTTCTAAAAACTGAGGGAAAACTATCAAGATTCAGTATTGTGGTAAAAGTGTGATGTAGATATCCAATGCCAAAGTTCAGCTAACACTGATGGCTTATCTTTCTCTGTGTGCCGTTTTCATCTATACGATGTTATGTGCCATTCTGCTTAGTACTCAGTTTCAATTCACGAATCAGGATTGGGTGATATAATATTTTATTAACAGCTATCTATTGAGGAGCCCCATGGTTCAGAGGCAACCTTATTAGTTTATACATCCCGTTATAATATATGTCCTCGCAGAATCAAACACAATCACCACATTGCAGTGGAACATTTTGCAAAAAGTATGTGAAACACCACTTCATAACATGTCCATGAACTCACTGAATCTTTATATATAGATCGTATCATTAATTCATTACATACATAGTTCAGAAGGACAATAATAAATACAACACAAAAAAACGTTTCCGCTTTAGTCTTAGAAACACATTATATAATAATGATAATGATAAGAATACCTACAAATTGCACTATTGTAAGGCATTTGCACCAGCCACGATTTCCAGAATTTCACCAGTGATCTTAGCCTGGCGCTCCCTATTGTAGACAATGGACAACCTCTTCTTCAAATCTGAAGCATTGTCCGTTGCACTGCTCATAGCACTCATTCTTGCAGCGAGTTCACTGGCCAGAGACTCCTGCAAGGCCCTCAGTATCTGGCTGTTCAAATACAAAGGCAACAAAGCATCAAGGATCTGAACTGGGTCTTGCTCAAACTGCAAAATTGGTGAGTAATCAGCAGTCTTAGTCCTCACAACATCTCTCTCCACAGTCAACTTTCCCTCCTTGGTGGTCAACCTGAAGAACTCATCTTCAGCAGCATCAACACACACACCGTTGATATCACAAATCTCTCCTTTTGGTGACAGTGGAAGCAAAGTGTGAATCACGGGATCTGACTTCACCAATGACACAAACTTAGTGTACAGAAGCTCCACTTTGTCAACCTCTTCGCTCACGAACAGTGAGAAAACATCATCAGCTATAGCCTGAGCTTCCTTAGCAGTTGGAAGTGAACCACCTTCTAGAAACCTGTCAACTGGTATATAAGGCCTTCGAAGGAAATAAGAGTTACCCTTTTTGCCAACACTGATGACAGTGTATTCCAAACCAAGTTCCTTCAACTCCTTAATTCTACTCTCGGCTTTCTTTATGATTGCGTTGTTGAAGCCGCCGCAGAGGCCGCGATCGCCAGTGCACACGACAAGTGCAACCTTCTTCACTGGCCTCACCTTTGTTAGAGGAATGTCTACGTCCTCGGTTTGGAGCTGCTCGTTGATGTTGTAGAGGACTTCAACGAGGGTCTCCGAGAAGGGTCTTGCGTTGACCACAGCTTCTTGAGCTCTTCTAACTTTTGCAGCTGCCACAAGCTTCATTGCCTCAGTGATTTTCTGAGTGTTTTTAACAGAATCAATGCGAGTTCTGAGCTCTCGGAGACCACACTGAACCTGGGTAGAGGAAGAGCGTGAAGGGGTGCATGAAGTTGGGTTTTGTGAAGGTAGCTGAAAAGGGTTGAGAACGGAGCGGAAGGAGAGGTTGGAGGGGTCGGAGAGGGAAGGTTTGGAGGAGACAAGCATTGTGAGATTGGAGCAAGACATTGTTTGTTGATCTTGTGTTTGAGGAGATTGAGGTTTGGTTGCTTTATTTTGAGATTTTTTTTCCTCCTTGTTTTTGTTTCTGTGAGTGTGAGAGAGAGCGGTCTTATCCTCTCCTTGTGTTAATGGGTTGTTTTGTGTTGTGTTGGGTTAGGATTCTCAATTGCCATGGAAGTTACAAGTGGGAAATGAGTGGAGGTGATGATAGGAAGTGGATGAGGTTTCGAGATAACGATTTTGAAGTGGTGGAATGAGGAGAGAGCCACGTAAGGGAATTCTGTGGGTCCAAATTCTGACGTGGCTTGTATGACTGGTGATGAGTGGCAATTGGCAAAGGTATATGCGGCTGTTCGAGTAGTGATTCCTTCTCCGTTTAACTTCGTTTCTTCTTTTTCTCTAAAATCTAGGACTGTAACTTATACTCGCTGGAGAAGACAATTTTCAATCTGGTTGAAGTACAAGTCTCGTATCAGTAACATTGATACAGCAACATAGTAGTTCGTCTGAACACTCATACATTAACTCTTTTTAATATATCATGTATTCATTATAAAATGTTTAAAGATTTGGATAAAAAAGAAACATCAATTATATTAGGTAAAAAAGATAGCGGTATAATCAAATTTATTTAATTTTAAAAATAAATTGTCTTAATAACTTTCGTCAATAATTAAAGGCATCGCGCAAGCGAAACAAAGGTGTGGTAGAATAATAAATTATTATTATTATTTAACACGCTTCTAATTTACAGGTACTTTTTTATTTTTGTTCGAAAAACCGGTATGCATTATTTGTTCAGTACAAGGGTATTCCCTTTCTATGCTTTATTCATAAAATACAGTATATAGACTCCATTGCAATTTCATTGATGTTAAAGATTTATATTCAATATACACTGTTACAAACTCTGGTTAAGACTTCGGAATATGTAGTATTACCATAACATGAAATTCCTTTTAGATAGAAGCAATGGATAATATTTACTTTTACCAAAAGTAATGCAAGAGAAAGCTGTGAAAAGGAAAGTCCAAAGGATTGCTTGCCAACATGCTCTGGGCACATTCTAGAACATTACTTGTTGGGACATCAGAATTAGTAAACAGTAATAAGATTACCATATACAATTCATCACTTCCACCATAAGAAAAGAGCCAAGGCCAATTTTGCCCATGACCTCTAGCAACATATTTACAAAGACAATATACCTTCAACCATTGCGAGTAACAATAGTTCAAAATTAAAGTCTCAATTCTTGGTGCTGCACGTCGAAAAAATTGAAGATCCCCCCATTATGTTCTTGTTAACTGTCGTCCAGCACTAGCAACAATATTAGATGCCAAGCAACAACAAAAACAAGCTCAGTTAGTTCAGATGGTGCACCAATCAACAAACTTCCACATTATCATCATGGCGTGAACGTGCAAAATTCAGTCTTATTTGCACTCCATTTGACAGAACATTTCAATCAACCCATCGTGGCTTGACCTTTCGATAGTCAATCCTTTTCGAACTCCACTTGCCAGAATATTTAAATCAACCATTTTCATGATTACCATCATTGCTTGATCTTTCAACAGTCAGACCTATATTTAAATTTGCATTTGGTTTGCCAAATCGCTTCCTGGGTTTTCGTGGAGTGGTAGACACGTGAGCACCAACAGTTGGCTGTTGTACAATGTCTATGGTATGTCTCTCCTCTGTGACAACTTCACCAATTGATATGTTTCTAGAAGCAGAAGCTTCCCCAATCATACTCGTACTGTGTCCAAGTATGGCCTTTGAAAGTACAGGATTACTTGCCGTGCACGAGTCTAAACTTAGCCATGAAGAACTACTTCGGTCATCTTGTTCCTCATTTGTCAAAGTAATATTTAGAGCTGTATTATTTGTAAGGAGGCCGCCATCAACTTGAGCATCAGAATTGGCCCTTGGCTCACCTGATTTTTTCATGCAAGCCATATACTTAACATTTTCTTCAGAAGAAATTGAGACCTCCTAACGAAACAAAGTTAAAAGAGAGTTAGAAGGGAAGAAAAATAAACATGAGTGAGAATATGAATCAGCTTCAGAAGAATACTGGGGTCTTGAATCTTACGTAGCATGATAAAGGACTACTATGACCAACCACTAACTAACTGCCATGGAGGCTCTACTGTTCTAAAAATACTGGCTCACAATGCATCAGATAGTCATGAAGCAAGAAGCAACAGAAAAAGAAAAGCGAAAAATTACGTGCAACCAATGAATCAGCTAGCTATTTATTTAGAGCTTAGATATGGCTCAGCCAGCAGAGCTGACAGGCTGACAAGGATAATGCGAATAGTACAAACATTAAAATAGAAGTAAGCCCTCTCAATTTATGTATGACTCAAACAAAAAGTTAAGTACTTTACATGTTAAAGAGTTTAATTTAATACGAAAATAGTGAGTTTAGTAGTAAGCTAAAGAACAAGGATAACATTGCTAGTTCCACATATCTTAGAAAACAAAAATGCACCGGCCTAATTCTTTGAAAAAATGTTTTCCATTGTTTTCACATTTACTACCGTGTCTTCATCTAATTTCTATTTTCAAAAATTAGTACAAAAAATAAGAAATGGAATAATTTTCTTGGTAATTAAATTTGAAAATGATTTTTTTTTTTACAAACAAAACAAATCTTTTAGTTTCTATTTTAATTTGGAAGACTTAAGTACGGGGGAAACTATACAAGAGAAGAAATATGTTATTTCAAATCGTAATGATTTGTAAATTGTATTTCTTCTCCTTATTGATAAAATTTGTAATTTATAAATGCACACTGAGAGACAAGCATGCACAAAACTAAAAGGAAAGTGGGAATTTAAACCAAATACCTTATTTTGAACGTCATGAGCTTGTTCAGAGCCAGAACCATCCTCTCCTTCAGAATCAGTCATCTCCTCACACTCAAACTCTACATGTTCTTCAATATCTTCCTCAGAATCACTTAACTCTTCCTGCTCCATCACTATCCCAGGATGAGACTGATCACCAATATTATCTACATCATATCTGGCAATGTTATCATTAGGAACAACCAAAGGGTAACTTGAAGCAAGCCCACGACTTCTTACTGAAACATTTTCCCCACCCTGCTGACAATGAGGACTGTCCTCTAGAGGTTCCCTCGCTATTCCACTAATTGCTACAGTTTTTTTGGACCCTGCTGGATCATGTGCCTTTGCCTGTCTACTTTTCACAGATTTCTGCCTTCCAGATACAGAACTAAGGTGAATCTCCAAATCTAGTTCATTAGATTTGTCAGTAAGGCCAGAAGATCTATTCGCTATTGCCAACACACCACTAGTGCCCAGTGATTCAGGCTGATTGGAATCAAAATTAGGTGATTGTGCATCATCAGATTTCTGTAGAAGTGGATGAAAATCAATGCCTCCAGATCTTAGAATGGAACTTTTTGACTTTAAGGACTTGTTAGCACAATCAATGTGGCTTTGTTGCTGAGAGCTATGGAAGAGACTGAGATTTAATTGTGGTTGGCTTCCTGAGAAGAAGCTGAAGGAACTAGAAGTGCCAGAACTAAATTTTAATGGATAATAAGGCACATTGCCATCTTCAGTGACCTGGAACAAGAGAGGATGCATCTCAAGATCGGTACAGGTACCTTTTTCTGCCTGAATAGATCTGCCTTCAACAGTTTCAGATCTTTCTGACTGAGAACTTGTGACAGTGTCTTTCAATGCAGGCTTTGCACCTATAACAGGATGAACATTTTCAGATTTCTCGCCATGACGAGTTTGAGAAGCAAAATTATCTTCTCTAGAAGCAGCTACACCACCTCCAGGAGGATAAACCTTAGACGTACCACACTGGAACCCTTTAAAAGCAGTTTGAGAAACCACACGAACAGAAGGAGGAAGGTTTACAGGGGGCAACTCCGGAGCCAATTTCACCAAGTGGGCATTGTGTGCCCTCCGAGACCGATAGGGCCGACAATAGTACTTGGAGCTAGAAGTGACATTAAAAACTGGTTTCTTAGGATTAAGGGTGCTAGGAGCACCATTCATTCCATTTCTCAAATCAGATGTAGTGTGAAAAAATTGAGGTAGGTAAGATACAGACGGAAATGCAGATTGACTACCATTCTGATATTGAACTTTTCCACTTAAACCATAATCTTGAGTACCCCTATAAAATCGAATATGCTGAGGAAATGCATTGTGAGCAACATTTCCTTCTCCAGATGTAGTTGGAATGCGTTCAGAATAAGCAAGCGCAGATGTGTCTGGCCTCCAATCTGCCAGAAATGCCTGGTGCACGTAGGGTACATCTGAATAATCCATGGACTCTGAACCAGCAATTTCAGTATCACAATCCTGCAATAAATTCCAAAAAACCTGTGAATTCTACTCCTCGATGACCCATAGAAAAGCCAGATAGTGCAGTGTTATGATAGAAAAACCGACAATGTACATGTGTAGAGGTGAGAAGTTTTCTACATAGCAAACATACAATTTAGAAATATATATATATATATATATATATATATATATATATATATATATATAACAATGATTTATAATGATTTATAATTTCCTGTTAACATGTGAAACAAGATTCCACAAGAGTAAATTGAAAACTGAACACTGTATTTATCTGTCACTCGTCCAAAGCCATTCAGGTAGTAAACAAAAGCGACATTCAAGAAGACTATGATGGCATCTCAAACACATGTAAGGCCAGGGTGATAAAATTCAAAACAAGCTTCTAAGCTCCAGACAGTAACAAACCTCTTTATCAGATATAGCTCGCCAACTTTCTAATGAGGCAGCCTTTAACTTTCTTCTTTGTGATTCGTACAATCTCCTCTTCTCCCTTTTTGATTCGTCTATCTTGTATGACTTTTGAGTGCCAAGAGCAATGCGCCACTGGCGTGGAAGCAAGGATGGATCTCTATGTGGAACAATATACTGCCATACTGACATCCAATCAAATTTATAAATCTTGAGTCCCTGTCATACATCATCAAGTCAAAATAATGCTATCTAGCAGAAAATTTTCAAACGCAAAATGCACTTGAAGTGTTGAATACGTTACCTCTTGAATGCATGCTATCTCCTCTGCAGTCAATGGGGAGGTTTTCATTCTTCGAACAGCCTGTATAGAGAAATCATGCAACTAATATCAACCATTATTTTATTAATTAATGAGTAACGGTTCCATATGTGCCACAAGCCTATAAATACAGAGCTATATAGGCTATAAAGTGAAAACAGCTCCAAGGTGCTCAGAAAGCATGTTAACTAATCCCTTGAGAAGTCATCATGCCACTAGGATAAGGATCTAAATCAAAATAATGAGTGATGTTGATGTGATTAAAAATCCAAATTCTAACAAAGATGAAATAAAGCCTCATGTTTTTATTGGTCCGCCATATATATGAGAAGAGACACCCATAAAAGTTACATCAACTATGACACTCTCAATAACTTTCTATAGAATTATTGTTTTACAATATGACCGTACAATTACATATTGTCTTGATTATGTATGTTAAATTTTAGAAAAGGTGAACAACAACATAGCATCCAAATAGTTTATATTTGTATAAATTTTAAGAATTACAGTTTACTTTGAGAATAACTTATCTAACTGAAAGTTATTGAAAGTGTCATAGTTGGTGTAACTTCCACTAGTGTCATTGTGAGAGGAGAAAATCACAACCTCACATTAGGGTTCAGGATCCAATTGACTTTTTTAATATTTACACTACATTTCCTCTGATTTCCCTCTACCTAACAAAGTGGTTTCATTTTTTATTTCAATATGTTTGTGGTCAGAACTCCAACTGCATTGTAATTGTTAAAGCAAGGAATGTGGAAAGAATATGGGCCCAGCAATGGAGAGGTAGAGTTCAGGCTATTGATTAAGATGGCTGAACAGCAAAGAAACAAAACCAGAACAGGAATGGCGCTGTAATCAGCATCGTATGGTTGAAATTGAAACCAAAACCCTCTTTGCTTTCAATAATCCTCATCATACCCTTCTGCTCATCTTCTCCATAAACCGTCCTTCCCCCATTTCCACAGGAAAAAGAGAAACTGCTTTGTATCGAGAGTGGAAATATAAGAGCATGTGTAGTGTAAGTAAAAGATCAATTGGATTTGAACTCTTCATTATAATCTAAGGATAACAATCTTGACCTCTTCACCTATGTTTCCAATAATGCACTATTATATGGAACAAAAACCCTCAGATGGGATGATCACATGACTTGAAACTCCATAGACTTCTTTGGACTGATTTTGGGTATCTGGTGACTTATTTAGCTTTAAATGTTGCTGTCTCACTTTGAATGATCAAACCATCCATAATATATAATAATGGTTAGTTACGATACAGCTATGTTTCCAATAATGCACTATTATATGGAAACAAAACAGCAATTTGCAATGCAAAAAATTAATTTCTAATTCATTATCACCATGAATCAGATAACTAAGATTCGCATGCATGATAATTGGATTTTAGTAAAATGAGGGTGTTAGGGAAAACTAGCTTAATCAATCCACACCATAAACCTAGCAAATTACATTTGCAAAGACAAAATGACTAAAACAAGTTATTTAACACAACCGATTTTCCCCTTAGAATGCAATCTGGTTCCTAAATACTAAATGCAGTTTATAAATTCAAAAAGCTTTTCAAATGTCAAAACTTCTGAACCACAAATTACATTTAAAAGGACCCAATGACTTAATGCAGCGACTAAACTGAAGTTACTGAACTGGTTTTCCTCCAAGAATGCAACCAGGCTCTTAAAACTACAAAAACTGGTTTAGAAATTAAAAAACCATTTTTAAAAGTCAAATTTTGAACCGTAAAAATAACATTCACAAATCTCATCCTAGTGGTTGCCTTTACCAACCTGTCTCATTAGGGGAAGAACCTTTTGGTAGAGCTTTTTGTAGAGTAAGTTCATGTGAATGAATTATTCAGAACACGACTTGTCTTAAGATTTAAAGTACACACATTGGAGTAGGGAGTGCACTGGAGGAGATGCATATAAACTGGATCTAAACTGAAACTAGTTCATTAATACCAAACTGGTTTTGGTTAAAAAACAGAATTGGTCATATTTTTAAACTAAACTAATAATACAGTTTATAAGTGGTTTTTTGGGTTTTATATAATAAATCCAAACCATGCAGACCCTTATCTAGCAATGATACCATATTCTAAGACTGTGTTTGTCTTATCTGATGCTGTGTCTCTGATGCAGACCACATAGTATGTATTTATACTAATTTACATAATCAAATACATTAAATTCTTGCATAATAATCAGGCATCAATGATCCTAATTTCCTAGAATCTGTAACAGCTAATGATTAAAAAATCAGTAATAGTTAATGACTAATTACAATCTAACACAATATATAAGATTATGTATATACTTTCACCTTTATTGGATTCTCTGATGCTTTTGAAGAGCAACGATTCTTCTGCCTCACAAAAATCTGTAACCAGAACATTCCATTTCATATTTAGACAGATAACAACGTTTATCACCATATTGGAATTGCTGACCTAAACTATTCAACAAAACATTTCAAATTAACTCAAAACCTAGTAAAAAGAAGGAATGCAAGTCATCATCATGATAACAATTCAATACTGTGGAATAAGCACGCCCAAATACAAATGGTAAATGTAGGGTCTTCGACCTAATAGCACCATGTTAAAGGGATAAAAGAAAGTGTATACAGGACACTGCTCTGTCAACTAAAAACATATTGCCCAACCAATAAGTAAAATAATATACTATGCCACCTATAACAATCATTAAAATAAAACCAACTTTCCAAAGCTGTATCCAGGACTCTAATTTGACAACTAAGATTGTTTCGGTTTTATCTTTGAAACATGTTTGTTATAGTAAAACAAAACAGTTGCAAACAGACAGGAACAGACTTGTTTAATTGCTATTTATTTTATTTTATTTTTGTCACTCCTTAACCTGTGTTTCAGAGAATCCTACTGTTGAGTGTAGTGATTTGCAGACACTTGGTTTTGGTATTTCTTCAGCCAAAAGAACATGAGGCATAGAGCCAGAAAATGGCAAGTAGTAACAATGTAGGCCTATAGTGCTTTTGGCTGGAGGATCTCCATCCAATTACTACTAAAGGGTCTTTATTAATCTAACCAATAAACCATATCCAAACCATTTTATCATACAGCACTGTATGGTGACCAATAAAAAAACAACTGATTAAAGTCTCAATATAAAACCATAAGAATTCTCCCATATGAGGGAAAATACCTAAAGGACAGAAAGCATAGCAAAAAAAACTTCACATACATGTATCTGCCAAAAAAGAGTCTATTCACTGTTAACAAGAAGAAGATAGCAACAAAAATAAAATGAAGATGATTCAACAATCAAACTTTTGCCTGCCCCCTCACCCCCAAAAAATAAAAGAAATCTGCAATAGTATATACCTGGTGCTTAGACTTGCAGGGAAGAAAACGTTGTTGAATTGCTTTCCAATCTGTATTGTATTCCATTATCCCTAAGGCTAGTAATCTGGAATAAAATTAAAACGAAGAGATATTAACTCCATAAGCTTCTCATATGCAATTGAGATAATAAAATGAGGTAATAAATCTTTATAATAGCAGAATTTATCAACTATGAAGGGAAAACAATTTGATAAGCAAACTACGGTTTAAATTAGTGACAAATAAAAAATACTCTTAGCTCCAATAAATAAAACAAAGAAAAACAGACAAACAGGCAAACACCAACAGAACATAATGGTGTTATTTGTCTGCAACTTCCTAAACACTACTAGAAATGAGTTTTACTGTGTGATACATTAACATACAATTCCTAAGGTTATTAACTAATATTATTTCCAGCAAGCCACATCAATTAACTCAATCTGGATATTATCATTCAGCATTAAAATTTAAACTCATAAAGAACTAAATCAATGTTTCCTGTCCTAAACCCAAATTCTAAGATAGTATCAAAACCTATCATAGATTTATTGGAGATCCCACATCGACTAAAAGTAGTCAATTTATTAGATATTAGTGGGTGCATATCTGACCTTGTAAGTTTACTTTGATAAGTTGAGTTAAGTTGAAAGTTCACTTCCTATGATGATGTTAGAATCTATCTAAGCAAATTTTGTTGGATTTATTATGTCACTCACTATCGGCTTACTATCAGATTACCCACAAAAATCTAGTCCTACGCTCGAGATGTTTTGTCCTCGACATGATAACATGTATTGGAGATCTAATATCAATTAAAGATATGATCAAATTATAGTATATAATTAAGTGTAAACCTCACTTTATAAGTTAGTTTAGTGAGGTTTAGTCAGGCATAAAGCTCACTTTCTAAGATGATCCATCAAAGATTATCATAGCAAGATTTGTTGGCATATCATGTCACCTACTATAGGACCACCCATATATATCAATTTCCAAACTCAAGATGTTTGATTCTCAACATGATGGGATGTATTAGAGATTTCACATCGGCTACAACGAACGCATCACCTTACAAGTCAAGTTTGTACAATTAAATTAGGCTTAATGCTCACTTTATAAGATAGTATCAAAGTCTATCCTAACAAGATTTGTTAGGTCTATCGTACTACCCTTTGTCGAGCCATTATTGGATCATGCTCAAATGTCTAGTTCTCGAAGTGAGCGAGTGTTGAAGATCTTACACTAACTACAAAAATGACCAAATTATAATATATTATTAGGTACAAATCTCACCTGAGTTTTGTGAAGTTAAATTAGACTTAAAATCCACTTTCTAGAGAAATTTGGATCTGTTTATGCTTTACGTGTCTATTCCTAAGCATGAGGGAGAATTGTTGTTGGCCATCCACTTTAAATCACATTGCAGATGCCCCCTTATTAGATATGAGGAGGAGTGTTGCAATATCGCATCAACTAACAATAGAGTCAATGTAGTCCTTGTAAGATTGAGCAGTTTTCTCCAAACAAGCCAATTTTGTAAGATAGTATGCCCTAAGCCCGTATTATAAAGTTTGACAAGCTAATTTCATGAGGTTAAGTTAGAATCGACTCAAATCATAAAATAGAATATAGCCTAGATCGGGTAACCTGCGTTTGTTTACAGTCTAGATCTCTATTCCTAGGCATGGGTGACGAAGTTATCTTGCCACCTGAATCTGTCCACACTCTAAATGTCCAATCCTGGGCATGAAACCCAACTTGAAATATAGCCATTGCAATCATTACAAGACTTGAACGATCTTCACATTACAAGGAATATTTGTGGGATTAATTTAGACCCTGAGCCAAACTCCAAGATCTTCTAAGGACACATGCAGATTTAAGATCTTTGAACATACTTAAAGTCGTACAAAAAAGTTCAAAAGTTTACTTGCATACTTTAGACCTCCTACCTGTTTACATCACAGACATATGTAAACATAGTGCATGGTAATGTTAAATAAAAATCAAGCTTTTTCATAGTAAATCATTTAATATAGTTGGTTGGCATAATGAAGAGGCATGCAACTTACTCATCCTCAGAATCAGTAAAAAGTATCCTATTTACAACTGCTGCTGGGGGTGGATTATGTGGGAATAATGCTGGATTGAACAAAGCCAAAAATCTTTGAGCTAACTTTGCAACTTCCTTCGGCACCAAAGCAATTGACTGTTTTTTTGTACTTTCAACAAGCATAGCAGCCAATGTTTTCTTTGGTTGTTGTTGACCAGGTGAAGTTGAGACTGCATTAACTGCTCTAGCAGTGGTTCCACTAGAAATTTCACTACTAGCTTCAGCAACTGATGAAGAAAAAGGAAAGAGAGGTTCCTTTTCAACAGGTGAAACGGAATGAGACTCAATGTATCTCTTTCGAAACTCTTGGGCAGCTGTAAAAGAAATTTTAAACCAATTCCTGAGTATGCAGAATTTATTTTTACAAACCAGCACAAAATGAAATAACCAGAAGAAAACTTGAAGTCTTTAAAATGACCTACCAGAATTAATGTCATCAGTGTAGCTTCTTACTAAATGAAGAGGAGAAACATCCAAAATAGATTTTACAGGGCCTCTTACAGAGGGAATCCAGAAAGAACTCTCAGCAGGTTGGAAACAGCTTTGCAAGTTCAAACCTTCAGAGGATTTCTGAATTGATTGAGAACACAAAACATTATGTGCATCTTGTGGAGGACCATATTCTTCTGTATTGGACTGGACCTGGACAAACTTTGAGCCTCCTTCAGACACAGATGAGCAAGAAAAAGATGGAGAAAAGCAAACAGTGGGATATGCAACTCTTTTTGAAGCTAATATTTCATCACGTTTGTGAAGGATCTCAACAAGCAAACCTTGAACCTGAGAAGCAACCTGTTTTTGGGAAGGTTCAAGAACTGACAAAGAGAACACCTGAATAAGAAGTTGTACATGCTCGTGTATCAAACAGTGCAACTGACCAATCTGCATGGAAGTGAACCCATTGACAAGACCATTTCCTGAAGCAGAAGACTGAAAGCTCAGAGAAGCCTCAGGAACCAAACCTTTTCCTGAAGCTAGAGTTCCATTCAGCCAATTAGGCAAAATGGGACGGAGTGGCCTCTTCACTTCTCCTAATGTTTTCTTCTCACATTGTGCAGACACCTTTTGACGCTTATTTTGCCTAGTCTCAGGTCGTCGTCCAGCTCGATCAGACTCCTTTCGGGTTTTTACCATTGAGTTGTCTTCAACATCACTTTCCAATAACTCCTCCAGTTCTATCTCGAAGTCTGCATCGTTATCCTCATCATCGTCAAGATTTTCATTTTCATGAGTTGAAAAACCATCATCCCCACCCTGTAAAACAGCTGCTAAAAATTTTTTATACTCTTCTTCATCATCAGCATTTTGGAGATCATCATCGTCATCAGTTTCTTGAAGAAAAGTCTCAAGCTCATCAAGTGTAAAACTTGCAAGTGAATAACGAGCTCTGGTGCGCATACAGATAGCATCCTCATTGTCTACATCTATTACAGGACTTCGAGAATTTGTTTTGTCACTTAGTTCTCCTGTCCTTGAACCATTGCCAATAGCCACACTGGTTAGGTCATTGTGCTTCACTTGATTAATCTCTGACAAAGAGATCATACCAGAAGGTTGTAAAACAACTTCCTCCTCGCCATGTTCATTATATATAGCAGAACAGGTTTGCTCCTTAGTTGTCACCTTTGATAACTCTGAACCTACAGATGGCTTACTAGTGATCACATTACCATCCAAACCATCGACTTCAGAGCTCAAACTTGAAGAAGCCTCGTGTGAAAGATTTTCCTTTAGAAAAGGGTTAAAATCTGCATCCTCATCTTCCTCCTCCTCCCCTTCTTCTTTATCCTCCTCGACGGGTTTTAAGGCCCTTCCATGGTTGTCAGAGGAAGAAAGTGCATTCTGATTCATGGCAAGGCAAACTTCGGCTGACTGTGAATTTGAGCCTAAAGGCATCTTAAACAAACAATATGGCTAAAGATTACTCTTGGGCTGAGATCCTCAGAGACATCCAAAAGTATATGTGTAAGAGGAAATATCCATAAGACGGATTTTAGAATGACTACAGACCCTGGAGAAAAGGAAAAACAGTAATAAACACAAATGACGGCGTATAGGGTATATGCATACATCTTCCAACTCGAGTCACATCTAAAAGATGAATGCAGAAAAAATCTATTTCAAAGCAAAAACTGATTTTTATTGAAAAATACAATGAAACCAAAACACTAAAACAATAATTAACAAAAAGGTGAATTTTTACGTTCCCAAAATTTCAAAGTTTCCAAAAAAACCCAGTTAATCTCCAGTCATATTAACATTCATCAAGCTTATAAAAAAAATAACTAAACTATGGATAGAAAAAAGGAATAGAGGATACAATCACGATAACTTACATGCTACACAAGATCTTTTATAATTTTATCATTCTGTGAGAAAATATGCGACTGACAAAATATAACTACGTTAGACCAAACCACTTATCCGATTATAGCCACTAATAAGATTACATTATTGTGTACACAGTGGACGCACATTTGGTTATTTTAATTAATAAAGTCAATGCACTGGTATTCTCAGCTCCCTCTCCCCACCCCTTCACCGGAAAGCATACACGGTTATCCTTTCTCCCAATGAGAGATTAAGCATTATACAATAACCCCCAATAAACTCCGACAATTAAGGAAATAACCTTTGATCACCCTTCCTCTAATCACAAACACTCCAAAGCATAACAATTCCCACAAGCTACAACTCTCAACGTCCAACAGGACCACAACGCAGCCTGAACCCCAATTGCAATGCTAAGGAAATTAGTTCAGAAAGCCAGGAGCTAGTTATCAAATTCAAGCAACACCAGAATTGCGATTGATCTGTTATGATTTCAGCGCGATGAATAATGATTAAGAATTGACAAGAGAAGGTGCATTGTGGAGAACCCTAACAATTTAAAGCAACTTGTACCTAACAATAAAAAGAAGGAAGAAGTAACGAAATTAGAGGTGAGAAACGCACGTATGGAAGAGGAGAAATGCGTCGATGCTGCGATGGGCGAAGAACTTTTGGAGCGAAATGAGTGTGCCGCAGAGGAAGAGAAAAGCACAGAGCGAGCTCGTACGACACTGTGTTTCCGTCTTCTTTGTTTTGTTGGTTCTGTGTTTACGGATTTGTTTAATCCCACTGGAACGGGAAAATTTCCTGGGTTTTACTCCTTCCTGTTTCTCTTATTTTCTTCTTTTCTTCCCCTTGTATGCTGATCTTTCTTCACGAATCAAAATGCATAGCGCTGACAATATCCTTTCGTCCTCCTCCTGTTTTACTCCTTTTAAAATTTCCTTTTCAAGAGTAAGGTACTTTATTTAATTTTTTTTTTTACTGGGTGTAAGAAGTATCTTTATTTTTACGTAGTTAAAAAACAATTTATTCTTCCATGTTTTTGGTAAATTAGGAACAAAAAATAATCTTGATATTATCGATATTTAAATCATAAACAATTTATTCTATCATGATTTGGTAAATTGGGAACAAAATATAATCTTGATATTATGGATATTTAAATTATAAAATAGAATAAAAACTAAAATTAATGTATAGTTTATAATAGACCATGTACACTTCACATGAATTCAAGACTAAGAAAACTATAAAAGAAAATATCTATAAAATTAAAATGTCAACAAAAATATTATATATAAGACCAAGAGTCAAATTTTTAAGTAAAAAATCATCTGAGAATAAAAAATAAAAGAAATATTAGAAAAATATACCAACATGAAAAGTTTATTATATGTAAAGTCAAGTTAAATTAAGGTAAAATTAACTTAAAGATGTCAACATGAATACAGGCAAGGTTAAATTTAAATTAAGTTGAAACAGATTATATTTACGTCAAGTCAAATCAGATATAAACTAAATTATGTTGAATTGTGTTGATTAAATGTCAGAACAAATTAGATCAAACTGGGTTTAGATCAAACTAAGACTAGTTTTGAATAAGTTAAGTAGACTCACGTGATTTATGTTGAGCCAAATTTGGTGAAAACCATGTTGGCCAAGTCAAGTCACACATTGATCAAGTTGAGTCGAGTACAGACCATGGTTATTCAATGTGATCACAAGTCAATATGGACAAGACTAAATCAGGAGCAACTAAAATAGATTGGTCGAATTAGGTTCAAGTTAGGTCAATGTTAATAGGGTCCATATTGTGCTTAGTTGAATTGAGTCATGTCCAGCCATGTTTGACATAGTCAAGTCGGGTCAAAGTCTTTATAAGTCGGATCACCACAACTTGAGTTGATTGAATTCACGCACGCCTATCGAGTTAAGTAAGTTGACCTTAGGCTAAGTTGAGTTAGACTCATATTCGATCAACTTCAGTTAGGTTTGTGTCAAGTTGAGTAAAGTTAGACTTGTATTGGATTGAATCAAGGTATAACTACATTAAACCCATGTCAATTCAAGTTAAGTTGGATCTAACTTTGTTCATCTTGTTTTTTGTCCAATTTGGGTTTAATTGAGTTTGACTTTCCTCAGGTTAAGTGTAGTTGGATCTACCTTGAGTTGATTAAGTCGAGTCAATGTCAAGCTCAAGTCATGTTATAACCATATTGAATCAAGTAAATTCAGGTCCATGTCAACTCAATGTATTTGTGTCAATGTTACATTGAGTAAAGTCGGTCTACCATACTCTTGGTCTAGTTGACTCCAAACCAGGTCAAGTCGAGCTGGATAATAATAAAAACATTTGAGATCAAGTCAGGTTAGATTCACTTTGAATTTAGTTAAATCAATAATGTATCAAACCATAATAATTTTAACTAAGTCAAAGACAATCCACATCAAACCCATGTCAAACAATATAAAGTCAGGTTAAATTCAAATTATATTAAATAAACCTAATTAGACAAGTTAATCATACTCTTACTTTTCAATTAAATTAAATTGTAACTAGTAAAAAATATTTTAAAAAATCAATTTATAATTAATGTAAATTATTTAGAAACGAGTGTTAATTAATCTAAAAACACTAAAAAATATCGAAAGGGGTCCAGTTCACTTTGTTCTTTACCTTGACCTACCTAAAGTTGTTTGGAGGAGTGTTATTTTTTTTTAACACATTCATTTTGTCAGCAAATACAAAAGAAAAATTAAAGATGAATTAAGATTAATCCACGATCTATTAATCAAACTAAGAACTCTAATACTATCGTAATATGACCCTAAGTAAGTTATTTCAGCTACTCTCACTCCCGACTAAATGATATATAATTTTTCCAAAAAAAAAACACTATTTAAAAAAAATAAACAATACAAAAAATTATTGAAATCATTTTTGTAACACGACACTGTTCTAATTTAGAAAACTTGTACATGACAAATCAACCCCAATCATGAATACATAAAACGTCCGTTATCTATAAATAATATTAAAAAAACAGTTATAAAGTTTTATTTGCAAATATGAAACGAGTTTAACTGAAAATAATGGATGAGAAAGTTAAGTTGTCTATTATTTAGTACCTAAGGCGTTCCTTGAACAGGGTTTCAAAGCTGATATAATCTTAGTTTTCTAATTAACAATAATAACAAAAAAAAAAAAATGTTTATCCTTTTCTTCTACTGATCAATTCTAAGACATTAGTTGCTTCCAAGTATCCACCGAGGTAATTGTCTTCTGCATTTCCATAAATTAATTTCACACATTTCAATTTGAATAATAAAAAGAATATTTTAAAATTTTGAATTACCCATTTCAAAAACATGGGGAAAAAAACTCTTGATCTGTTTGAAATACAATGTAATTAAATTACAAAATCAGAGTTTCAAAACCACTTAAAATATATTCTATAATATTCCACTGGGAAATTTAAAAATTAAACCGTTTAGAGGGATCAATCATTTGAAATATATTTTAGATTATTTTAAAAATATTATTTAATGTGTTTTTAAATTTTATTATAAGTTATTACTGAATCATCAAACCAAAATAATTAAAAATAAAATCTAGATTATTTATTTAAATGTATTTTGAAGCTCTAATAGTATTTTTTTTTTCCTTTTAGTGGGGAGTACGAGAAAAAGAAACCACTCAAATACAGGAAGAAAGTTTGATTTATGAATAATATATCTAATACTTGTTTACTAAATTTAGTATGGGAAGAAAATCAGTTGATTTAAAAAAGATTTTTTTTTTGAGAAATTAAAAAAAAAAGTTTGTTAAAAGTTGAAGTCCGAAAGTAATAATGAAGGCGCAGAATGTATGGTCCAAAAGCTAGGGGGCTTGTGAGCCCAAGATAAAATACTCCTTTCTTTTTCATGAAAAAGAACCTCTCAATGTTCACTCCCACTCTTGGACCTAACCCAACTTCTTCCAATCATCCATCACCTTTTCGTTCTTCTCTCTCTCTCTGAGGGCCCATTTGTCATTCTCCACAAATTTTTGTTCATCAAATAAGATATTTGGATATCATGTTTTGTCAATTTAACACTTATTATCATTATGGAATGACGCCATTCTTGATTTTAGATTTAGGGCAAATTTTAGGTTAATTATTGCACTGCTTCAACTGCACCACTCATTCTTCCTATCCCTTTTCTAAAATTATAATTATGTGATAGACAACCTCTTCTTCATGTTTTCTTATTCTTAAACACACTTCAAATTATGTCAGAATCAACTTCAAAGCAATTAACAAAACAACTATATCAATTATTATTACTTTCTACATATTATTTATTGCGATCTTATATAATGTAAACATGATATTTTTTTATCTCTAATGCACCTAATCATTTCCTGAGATATTAGATATCGTTCGTTGATGTTAACTGTATTATTTTTAATATGATTTTTTTTATTAGTCGGTAAACGACAAATATGTAGAAAATTATGATGATCAAATCACTATTAAAATTCAGAATCGAAAAAAGGAATCAGCTATGTGTGACGTAGAGTGAGTGTGAGAGGGAGACAGTGAGAGTTTTCGTAATGTTTATACTTGCTAATAATTTTCTTTTTATATATTTTAGTGCCTGTTTAGTTTCGCATTCCCAGGCATAGATGCGAGTCAATTTTGGGTATCTTTTTCCTTTACTTCCCACAATTTCGTTATAAAACATACATAAATGACGCAAAGCCAAACAAAAACAGTTGATTAATAATTTCTTTCGTTTTATTCGACGTGTGGTTTAAATGTTTTTTGTGTGTTTTTTTTAATGAATTTTTATTTATTTATTTCAATTATTATTATAATTTTTAAATAAATATCATACTACTGTAAACTATTTCACTATTCGTCATAAATCAAATAGACAAGAAAAACATTACTGAACGATAATCGATGCATGGCAGATTACAAACAATTAGGTAAACGGAGAATTTAGTATTTTTAATTATCCGTAAAAGAAAGTATAAAAACATTTTAGGAAAAGTTTTGTACTCATTAACTTATTTATTTTTGTTTAATTATATTTAGGAAAACCTGAACTAATAGATAAAATAAAATGGAGAAAATTACTTTTGTTAAAAAAGAGGTAAGTACAAAATACCCTAAACGTTAACTCTGGTGATTTTGACCTCGGTGACCATGGAATCTTGATACAAAATTTTCATTACGATGTTAGAAAATAATATTAATAAGATCGTATATTATTTATATATAATATGTAGATAAATATATAAAGTAGTTGTTATTTTCTTTCCCTGAACATATAGGGTCCCCATTTCAAAAAGACAAGTTGAAGAACTTATGTGATTCTCAGCATTTGCACAAGAACCAACCAATCAAAGTGACCTTCAAACACTTTTGAAAGAAAACGGTGTTCTTTGTCTCATTATCGGCAAGCCCTAATAATACCATTAATTACCATTATTTTCAGTTTTCACAAAACCAATCATGTTCCTTCTTATATACATATCTATATCACATCATCAGGTAAACCTAAAATTACTTTATCTTTCACAGTTAACAAAACGTAAATTAATCAAACAGAAACCGGAAGAGATAAAGTGGCCATGGCCGGAGAAGATCTTAATTAATCAAATTCACAAATTCCAATTACATGCTAATTAATTATCACGGCTCAGGCTCACTGGCCACTGAGTTGGACTCTCATCGCCCGAGTCCACTCAGCCGAATCATCGCCCAGAAAAACCAAAACAATTGTCTTTAACTACCCATCCCTCACAACCTCGTTAACTACAATAATAAATATGACACACACAAAACTTATATTCAGTTTCGTAAATAGTTTTAGCATTATTATTTTTTAACTAAAATGAGAGTATTATTTTGATAAATCATCAAAATAATACTACAGTTTTAGTTAAAAAACAGAACTAAACTTACTTAAAAAACTGTGTTTTGTGTTTTATGAGCAGGGGAAACATAAACACTACACTCTAGACAGTGGTGTTTATGTGGCTTATAGCTTTTACGATAAGTTTTATATATTCTAATAATTTTATGGTGCAAACCCGAACCGGCTCGTCACCCATCGAACCCGGTCTGGCTCCAGACCGCGTCACGAACCCGGCTCAAGTCTCGGCCCTTCAACGTGCGGCCAACGCCTTCAAACACTGAATTCGCCACCATCTTTTGGCTACGCGCCAAGTACTCATGCGGTGGCTCCATCTCGGACTCGTCATCTTCCTCCTCGTCGTTCATCGACTCGACCGAGTCCACTCGGAGAATCTTGCTCCAGTCGGGCACGTTCACCGGCGCCGATGTCGCCACGTGGCGTCCGCGAGGAGTCGCTGCCATCTCTTCACGCGCGCGGAACTGATGCACGATCCTCTGCGACGAGCCACTCGCCGGGGCTTCAAACGCTAACGACAGACCTCCCACGCGCCGGTGGTCCTCCGTTTCGCGTGGAATCCGCCGCCTGTAGTTCCCGTTGTTGCTTCCGGAAGAGGCGTGCGGCTCCCACTCGAGCTCGACGGAGTCATCTCCGGTGCTCCAGATATCCTCCTCACGAAGCTCCGACGGGTCCAAGGCAGCGGAGCCGCGGCTGCTCGAGTAGTCGTAGGTTCCCAGGAAACGCTCGCTCCGGCTGGTCGTTAGTTTGCGACCTTTGGCCATATGCGGCGGCGGAATCGATTGCGCCGCCGCAGGAGATTTGATCGGAAGTGGCTGACAAAAATATTTACGCACTTTTTTTACCTCTGGTCTTGCGAATCCATTTCTCTGATGCTTGAGCTGGGGGGCACACAGGTGCTACTTCCTCTGTATATATAATGTTTGTTCGCAATTTCATTTGAATTTGTATTTGGGGTTCATTTTCTCTGAATTTACCCTGGTGTAAGTAATGTTACGGTGACATGGAATTTAACTAATGGCGACGACAGAGTTAACGTTGAAAAAACATATTATTACAACATTACGCGTGTTGCCGTTGGTGGCACGCGACTGTGGCGGGGCGTGGGATAACTCGCCAATTTTGTGAGAGTGAAAAAGAATGGCACCACCGTGTCTGTCTTGGGTAAAAGTTTCTATTTTTGGGATGATATTAGACCATCACTCTGGAACATATGAAAAGGTATTTTTCCATTTTTGGTCAATAGTAGAGAGTTAGAGAGGCTTCGCTCATTTTTCATTGCGGTCAAAACAGAGGAAAAAGAAAGATGCAGAATATTCAGGTTTTTTTTAGTGGTCTCACACTCTCACTGATAACACTTCTATTTATGTTAATAAATCTATTATTAATTATTGTTTATTTTTACTTTGTATTTTTCTTTTTTAATCTTTTGTTCTGAAAGGCATGACATCATTTCTTTATCTATGTTTTATACAAGAAAGAGACGTGAAAGGAAAATAAACATTTTGTCGTAACAATTTCTATCTCGCTTGGAATATGATTGAACACCAGCGAGAGAAAACAAAATACTTATTTTACCTTTTTTTCTCCAAATATTAAATAAATAATGGAAGAAACCAAAAATTCTCGTATATTATCAGTGATGTAAATGCCATTCAATACCGTTATAATTTTCCTTTTTTTAATCTATCAAACAATCGAAAAAAATATTTTACCATTCTAATATTATCTTCTTATTCAACCAAATGACCAATGAAGGAATGCTTGAGTCTCTGACTCAAGAATCAAATAACCTAAAAACTTGGAGAGCGGAATATGGGTGAATGGTCCTTTATAATAGTACAGGAGATTCTATCAAGTAGAAAAATGACAAAAATTAACTCAGTTGGTTCGAAAACACAACGTGTCATTGAACCATTTAGAATGAAAAAGTCCAACTCGTAGTAGATTTTTATGTTCTCAAAAAAAGGAAATTAGACCTAACTATATATTAATGGTATGAAAATTTGTTCTAGAAAGACAGACAGAGAACCTAATAAAATATAATTTTCTTAATGTAAACATTTTCAATAGTATTCAATCCTTTTTATCAATGTTAAGGACCATGGCACATACCTTTTTACTTGGAGCAATTTCGTCACGACCTTGCAACCAGCATTATGCAGCTTTTTGGTGCAGTGAAATCTATTGAGACTTTGTTTAACAATACGTGTAAACTTTCAAACTAACAAGTTTTCAGGTAATTGGTCAATTTATATGCACAGATTAGATAACATTTTTTAAATTAATGTTGATATATTTAAAAAAAAAACACGCATAAGAGTCAAATAACAATGATTTGTGTTTTATGGTCCTATAAAACAAAAGTGATTAAGGTGAGCAAACTTATAAAACAAATTTAACAAAATACATATGACCTGTATTGGCATTTATAATTGTGTTTACTTGTATATATAAATTTTAATGTATTTGTATATTATAAGATAATCTCCAATGATTATTACATTAATTGGGTATTAATTTATTTTTTGGAAGTCTTGTACCGTGTTATATTAATATATTATTGTTAATATTATTTTCAAAACTTTTACAACACTTACACTTTAATGTTTATTGACATGATATAATATTTTTAAGATAAAAAATGGTTTTTAAAATTTTTGTAATCATGATTTTAAATTTTAGTGTCACGTGGATATATTTTAATAGTTTTATATAAAATTATGTCTTAAACATGTGAGATTGAGTATGACTTATATTTAAAATATTCTTACTTTTTTACCTTTCTTTTTAGAATAAGACATAATTAAAATTGTTTATTGCGTTTAGCTCGTATCGAACATTTAAATTTCAATATAAGGATTATAAAGTTGTTGAGATCGATTATATGAAAACAAAATTTATAATACACATTCAATTGATCGAGAACTTCGTCAAGTCTGAGCATCATGACTAGCAAATTATTGAGATTTTAAAATTAAGACTGAAATATGCATATTATAACTAAAATAATATTGTGATTGGACTTTAATAAACCTATCAAAAGGTAAAACTTCGCTAATGACACTATAAATAGAAGACATGGTAAGATATTGAGATTTTTACCATTTGCATTTATTACACTCTGACTCACCTAATGCTAACTTGAGCATACAATGTCTTGTCTCGAGGAGCTCAACATGACAAATTCATAAAACTCTAAGAAGATTATTGTTGCCTAAGGATAAAGGTGATAAATAATTATAGTATTTTATAGTTAAATAATTTTTACATTAAGAATATCATTTACTTGTAATAGTTAGATTGAGATTCTTAGCAAAGTGTTATATATATATATATATATATATATATATATATATATTGTCAAAGATGTTATGTTAATATTTTTTTACTAGTTGTAGTTGGTGTTCTTGGTCATTTATCTGTAACTTTTAAATTTTTGTGTGTATGTATAACTTGTAAAATCATAAAATAACAATTATATTTACCAAAGTTATCAGTGATAAATTTCTAAAAATTAATAATTAAAGTGTTTGACATTATTGACACAAAATTCACATGAGTGGTTAGAAGGTAAAGTGATATTAAGAGGTAAAAGTAAAGTCAATAATCTCCTACAAAATCACTCCACGCTTAAATTTAAAAAAAATGTAAGAAATATTTAAAACCGAAGTAAAACATGCTCATTAAGGTTCCTAAAATCTCATATAGCAATAAATGGATGAAAGAGTAATAATATTGATTTTACCGGTGTCAGCTAACAAGATCTCAGTGGTGGCTTTGGGAATTCTTGTTAAATTAAATATGATTATATGTTGCTGATAAGAGAAATTCATCTAAAAAACCTTCTGACACTTAAAAGTTAATGTTCTATACGAAATATATCGATGGGAATTAATGATTATTTATAGTCAATTATCATGTATTAATAGGTTAGATTATCGCTTTACAAATATACTGTATTAAGTATTGATTATTGGGTTTGATTCCCGAACTCTATAAATAATGCAACTGATGTCAGGTACAATCATCTTTTACTATCCCAATAAAATATCGACCTCTTTATGAAACACATTTGACTCGAGCGTTGCAACGTCTTCTGCAGGTCAACAACCCATTGGAGTGGATCGTGTTCTCGGAGAGGATTGAAGATCAAAAGAGAGCAGATCAGGGAAGGACGACCGACCCTCAGACCAATTCAACCGAAACATTTTGGCGCCCACCGTGGTCTCGACGTTGCTACTTCGGATCAATACCAGGTTTTGCAACAAGAGTACAAAATTCCATAATAATTTCTAAAGACGTGTCTTTTGTTTTGAGAACTTTCAGTAACTTTCAGCCCTACATCCAACCTTGTGAGGTTCCAATACTTTTTATTATAATTTATAAATTATAATTTTTATTTTGTTTAACTCATATTTTTGTGAGTAAAAATATTCTCCCCAAAGAAGGTTCAGAAATGCGTTCAACTTGGTCACGTCATGTTCTACCAACTCTTAATTTTAAGTTATAAAATATTATGCACAGGATAGTTCAGAGCTGCGTTCAACCTTGTCAGATTCTACCAAATCTTAATTTTAAATTATAAAATATTATGCACACATGATTTAGAGTTGCGTTTAACTTGGTGAGGTTCTACCAACTCTTAATTTTAAATTATAAATTATAAAATATTATGCACAGGATGGTTCAGAAATGCGTTCAACTTTGTCAGGTTCTACCCACTCTTAATTTTAAATTATAAAATATTATGCACAGGATGGTTCAGAGCTGTGTTCAACCTTGTCAGGTTCTACCAACTCTTAGTTTTAAATTATAAAATATTATGCACAGGATGGTTCAGAGTTGCGTTCAACCTGGTCAGGTTCTACCAACTCTTAATTTTAAATTATAAATTATAAAATATTATGCACAGAATGGTTCAGAAATGCATTTAACCTTGTCAGGTTCTAATTTTAAATTATAAATTATAAAATATCCATAAATGCGTTCAATCTTGTCAAGTTCTACCGACTCTTAGTTTTAAATTATAAATTATAAAATATTATGTGAAGGAAGATTCAGACCTAACTTGGTCAGGTCAAGTTCTACCAACTCTTAATTATAAATTATAAAATATTATGCACAGGATGGTTCAGAAATGCGTTCAACCTTATCAGGTTCTATCGACTCTTAGTTTTAAATTATAAATATATTATCTACAGGAAGGTTCAGACCTCAACTTGGTAAGCTTCTACCAACTCTTAATTTTAAATTATAAAATATCATGTGCAGAAAAGTTCGTCGCTTGGTACAAAGAACAATGAAGACTTAAAGCATCGAAGATAGACTCCCTAAATACAACGTGAGCGACCTCTTTTAAAGCTCATAATAATCCATACGCACCTCTTTCGAATAAAAGAGCTTGCTTGGGCTTGGGGGGCTTATGTTCTATATGAAATATACCGATCGGAGTTAATGGTCATTCATAAGTAATTATCAGGTATTAATACGTTAGATTGCCTTAGCTTTACAAATATACGGTATTAATTATTGATTATTGGGTTTGATTCCCTAAAAATAGACTGATAACTAATGACCGCCATAAATACAACAGGTACAATCATCTTTTACTATCCCAATAAAATATAAACCTCTTTATGAAACATATCTGACTAGAGCGTCAGAGCGTCTTCTGCAGGTCAACAACCCATTGGAGTGGATCGCGTTCTCGGAGAGGATTGAAGATCAAAAGAGACCAGAGCAAGGAAGGACGACCGACCCTCGGACCAATTCAACCGAAATAGTTAATAAAATAATTTATGATCTTTATAAATATAGTGAATATGAGTGACTATGAAGTGAATATTCGTGAGTGAATACTAGTTGTATGTAGAGATGACAACAGGTCAGGTCGGGTATAGATAGGACTTACCCGCAACTCAAAAATTTAACCCGCTACCCATACAGGTACCCGTTTAAAAAAAAATTCGCAGATACCCACAAATATAAAAAATTATATTTTTTTATATGTTTTAAAAATAAAATTACAAAAAGTATAAAATATAATATAAATCAAAATAAATTAAAATTAAAGTTAAAATATAATTAAATTTAATCCAATAAAATATATATTAAATTTATTTTAAATTAAATATAAATTAATTTTTTATTTTTATATTTTTGCGAGTAACGAATGCTCGCTGGTCGGATAATGTAATATCAACAAGTAACCGAGCGCGAACTTTTTTATAATAGTAATTAAATTTATAATATCAAAATGAATTGTGGGTCTATATTCCCAATTAAATAATACTCATATAATAAAAATTTAGTTATTAATAACTTTATCACAATTTAACACAAATAATAAACATAATACTAAATTGTCGATATTAATTATAATATATAAATATTATCACAATAAATATAGATTTGGATTGATCAAGAAATCAATATACTTCTTTATTATATTCTTTTTAATATATTTATTGAACCTCACGAAAACAAAAATAGTTTCCAAGAAACATTACCATATTAATAAATAAATGATGAAGTATATGAGGTTAATTGAGATATGATCCAAAATCATATTCACATTATTATTATCCTTTAAATTTTAAATTTATTTAGCTCAATATAAATAATATGTAAATTAATTATTATTGATGTTTTTATTTTGGTTACATAGTACATATAAAAATTGAATTAACCAAACTACTGCAGTAACTTCTTTAGTTAATTATCAAAAAGAATGTTTATCTCGTTATTTACCTTTTTTTTTTATCATTACTTGTGTGTAATATTAGAATTTGAACATTTGTTTTGGATGTTATTGTAAAAGGGTCGAAATATTCCAAGTGTTTCCATTAATATATTTTTTTATTGTCGATTAAAAAAATTACCTTAATTTTCAAGTGCAAGGGTTACAATTTCTAAAAGATAGAAACAATTTTTTTTGGATTTAATATTTTGTAATTTTTCTTCTTCTTCTATCATTCTTACAATACAATATGAGTTTACCAAATACTATCACATGGGTTTGAAATTGCGAATTTTTTAAATAATAACAAGGAAAATAGAAGAGACTAAAGTTTCAAATAAAAATTAAAGGGAAATTTATATTTAATTTAAGTCACATTATCCATTATCAATAAGAATTGAGAAGGAGGGAAGAGTATAAATCACCTGGAGAGAATAAACATTCATCGGACAAAAATCAGAAGTATCACGTATTAAATATGTTTCGCCTTAAATCGGATATATAACACGTTTTTTTGTTGAAATATGTGCCTGATAACGGATGCAATTGATCTAATTATTGACTTTTATATAAATTTAAGTATGAATAAATAAATTATAAATGATTTTCTTATTAAGTATTTAAAAATAATAATCACAAAAAATATGTATTATTAATACGAGTTACGAAAGGAATCAGTTGTCTTCGTAGACATGGTATATTATGTTATCAAAACATTGGGAAATAGTAAATAAACTGTTGAATTCTAAATTATATTTTTAAGGATAAATAATATAGCTTCATTGACAATAAAAATTTCCACACCCTTTTCTAATAAAAAAACTGAATATATAATAAATTTATTGACTTTTATAATAGTTACATTAAAGATATTAAAATGTCTATTACCTGTCACAATATACAAATTTCCTGTAATATCGTCTAATTCGAGGTTTTTTATTTCAAAATTCTTTCACATAAATAAATAATAGAATGTCGTGTGTTTGGTATTACGAATAATCAAGATACGTGCACGTACACGCCGATTCCAAACATCGACGGTGAAGAAGACGAATGTATGTTGTGTTTTATTGACCAAAACTATTTTATTTAGTAAAATAATAAAAATCACTACCACAACTAATTTACGAGTCTATTTTACATTTTTGAAGAAGTTAATCTTTTTGTTATAATACATATTTGAAATTTTGCGATTAAATTATGTACATTCAGTTTTCATTTATATTGTTTAAATAAAAACTACATTTAAGCGTAATATATTAGTTATGTGAGCTAAGCAAATTATAAACATCTAAATGCACGTGTTTCTCTAATAAGAGAGTTCTTAATATCATTTATAATTTATTTATTTATGTACTATGTCTATGAATGTTGACTCTGTCAGTGCCACGTAGGAACACAACGACAGGTTGCAATTTTTTTTTTCCGTTGAAAAAAAAAAACTGCATTGGATGAAGAAATTTTGTAACGATTGCAATGACGCTGGAGTTAACCTTAGCAAATAATTGGTGCTTTGGAAGATTATAGTTAAACTAATCCGACTTTAACCAATCATAATATAATTTCAAAACAAAAATATACATAAACATTCTTTGTCACTTCTATTTTCATTAGGATAATGATATTTTGATAACATTTTAATACTGTCTACGTATTATTCTGTGATTGGTTTAAAATTATTCCACAATCAATAATAATAATCATAAACACCAATATAGACCAATCATAAAATGATACGTAGACAATGTTAAAATGTTGTCAAAAAAATGTTGTCAAAATATCATCATCCTTTTCGTTATTATGATTATTTGATATGCCTCTTTCCTCAATTATTAATAAAATGGGTAAAATCATACTTTTTTCTCTTTTATGTCTATTCAAAGCTTATTCTAGTTTCTTTTATTTCCATTTTTAATTGTTGATGACATCACGATATTGAAATTGTTCGTTCAGTTTAGGCAGATAAGCTACTAACTCAAAATGCTATCAATTAATAAATAGACAATTAAACTGAAGCAGAAATAAAAGGTATGATAGGTTTACTAATGAAAACGATTGACAAAGAAAAGGAAGAGTAAGGGGAACCATACAAATTATAGATAATTGTTTAGATAATTTAACAAAGAATAATTGTTTTTTCTATACATTTACTTTCGTGGAAAACATATACATACATGCGAGGTATCATACTATACAGGAATAACTTTTATTAGTGGTTACACTATTAATCGTTTTATTTTTAAAAATATTTTTTTGCCAATTTAATTACCAAGTTATAATTTTATATTATTAAAAATACTTGCCAAAAGAGGAAGAGTTCTTTTCAATTTTCTTTTGACAAAAATATTCCTATGGCTATCTGTATGTAGAAAGTGATAGTTAATTCTGGTAATGGATAATGAATATTTTAAAGTAATTTATAAATATGTTGGATATGGATATCATATTACTCATACGGTAAATATATGTTATTTCACAGTAAATTAACATTAAAATTTAATTTATATTTTATTAAGTTAAATTTAACTAGAATTAAATTTTAATTTATATTTTATAAGATTAAATTTAATTAAAATTAAATTAAATTTATTTTTAATTATATTATATTATACTTTTATTTTTTATTTTACTTTAAAAATTTATAAAATATAATTTTAAATATTTACTGATATCTATAAATTTGCAAACTTTTAAAAATCTGTTAATAATTTTCAAATTGATATCCGACAAATAACACAACAAGAATAGAATTTATTTTGAGTTGAATAAACCCGAGTTGATCGATTGTTATCTTTACTCCTTTCTAATTTGTACTCTTAAGTCAATTTTATAGCTTCCAAACAGAAATTATTGAATGATTTATTTACATGAATATAGTTTAATTTGTTTTATATGTTTTTTTAAGAGAAAATATAAATATATAATTTCAATTTATAACAAGATAGATGAATGAACTATGTGAGTTTTTAGTATAGTAAATGATTTATAGCTGGAATGTTGAATATTTAATTATATGAAACAGTTGATTTTTATTAAATCTGTTGAATTAAAATAAAACTATTTTCCGTATATTTGTAATTTTTAAATTAAATGATGTAATTTTTCTTACCTTCAACATTGGTCATTAATAGAAAAGGAGCTCACTTTTCTTTTCCATCGTATCAGTTTTTCTTTCACCTTTTGTACCTTATTCTCACTTTCAAGTAGGGAATGATGAGATTTTTCTTTCCCTTTGTAGTTCCTCTTTTTATTATTTACTTAATTGTTGTTCCAAAATGGAATATCGAGGTAGCATATATGATTTTTTATATGATCTTACTTCCAGTTCGTAAGAAAATTGAGAGAAGAGCTGGTTTTCTCTCTTTATTTTTCTAATAAAAATAAGAAAAAAAGTAGTGAAAAACTAGAAAATGAAAAATACATGAGAAGGTTAAATATGGTTTAAAATTTTTAATTTCGAGATAAATTGAAATGACTTGCTTCAAACTTTTTACATTTTAATATTCAAATTTTAAAGCAAATTAATATTTTTTTATTAAACCAGTATCATTAAATTTTTAAATTTGATAACGATATTTTAAACTCACATTTAAATTTACATGTATCAAATTATATAAGCAATATATTACTTTTTAAAAATAAAATATATCAAATAATATAATCAATTTAAACCTCATTTTAAAATGTGCGTTTGATATGAATGTAAAGATAATTTAACATTGTTACTTATAATGTTTCTATATATATTCTTTTTAAATTCAATAACTAAGTTGTATCGAAGTTTCTAAGAAAAGTAAATTTTAATTTTATATTAAAATTAGATATTAAAGATACATTCAACCCTAGTTTTAATATAGTTTTTTATTTTCTGAAAAGAAGAACACTTGAAGAGGTTAAAGTAATTATTAATTAATAGCGTGAATATCATATATTTTTTCTACCACGGTTTTTTTTTCTTGTCCACACGATACTGTGACCAGTATTGATAATAATGTTGAACACGAAAACCTATTTTCTGCGGTAGGACAAAAATCATTGTAAGACAAAGTATGCAGGATCATGGTGGTTCTGTTACGAATGTGCGGTTTCGGGTGTTCCTTGGTCGTGCTTACACAAGGCTGCTCTCCTGCACATACAAAACTTTAATTTTTAATTTTAATTTTAATTTATGAAATACAAGGGTGATGTAATATTCAAATAAATTTAGGTTCTGTTTACTTTTAAGAAATATTTTATACGTTTTAATTACTATAAAAACCGTAAATAATTTTTTATTTCTTATTTATTTTTGAAAATGATAAAAATGTTACTTTCATATTTTCTCAAACCAATTATATGTTGTTACCTCTCCTGCCTATTATTTGATTAGTGAGTTCTGACAAATTTCTATGGGCCTCCAATTGTGGAATAGGCCGTAAGTGGGCCACTCACGCAGAGTTTTCACCGTGACAGGAGGCCCCATGGGTAGCGGTTGCATATGGCAGGAGTGGGCCCGGGGCCCAGTTCTGCTTGAGTTGGGACCCACGGAAGCAGGAACCAAGCATCCTATGCTGTATTTTTAATCCCATCCTCCACACTTGTCATTCATTTCATGATGTCATTGATCTCATCATCATACAATCGAATTTTTTTTGTTGCATACCGTATATATCCTTTCCACGCACAAAAAATAATTATATTCGAATCAGAAAACATAACGAGAAATAAAGTTATTTTTTTAAGTATTTAAATAAAAGTATATATATAATATTTATAATTATTGTGGGATTCAAAGTCTAAATTCTACGCTAAATAGAATTGAAAAAATTAAATAAAATATAAAATAATAAAATTTACTAAGTGATTGTTTTAAAATTTAAAATTAAAAATACTATCAATTTTTTTATGTTGATTGAAGGTTTGTCTCGTAGAAAGACACGCGGTTTAGAACACACATTTTTTACTATTTTAATGGAAATTTTTGTAGAATAATATCTACTTTGTGTCAAGTTTTCATATATTTAATTTTGATATCACTAGAAAATCTTTTATGAAACAAAATATGTCGTGTATATATAAATTTATGATTATCTCTTATTTTTTTTTGTATAAAATTTTGTTTTTATAATAACGGGTGAATACGGTAATTTATGAGACAGTAAATTTGATTTGGCGGCTCATAATGGTTGGTTCAGTTTATTAAAATAATCCCATATCTCAGGAAACCTCATTTGTTTGTTCGCAAAATCACATGAAGAAAATTGCAAGTGGAATGACACAAGGTAGAACAGTCCCAAAGGCTTGACCCACATCTATGTCATCTTCATAAACAAAGACAGCCAAGAAAGTGCCACGAATCGATGTTTGTTTATTTGTGTCAGCCATTATGATGCATTCTTGCAGAGGATTCCCTTGCATGCTCCTAAACCACACTGTTATTCTCTTTCTAATGAATATTATTTCACTTTGTTATTACTACATATATAAAGTACGGTTTAAAGATATGGACTCATATTGATCTGCGCGATCAGAATCAGAATCAGAATCTCGCCTGTTGTATTAGGCGCCATCCTTACTTACGTAATAAACAAGGAGAATTAAAAATATGCAACAGAGACTATAGTTTTCCATGTGAAACCATGCTTTTCAGATGAGTTGGTATACTTGTTTGTGACAGTCTGACAAAGTCAAATTTCATGTACCTTGACTTATTTTTAGTACCAAACTAGCTTTATATTGCACTATTTTAGGGATCAATTGGATACCCTGCATCACCATAATGAAAATTATTGTACTAAGGTGGAATCTCTGTGGTTTTTTTCATCGGTGAAAGAGAAAAAGAGCCCCCCTCTGTGGTTTCATTAACAGTATCATTCTAGCATTGCTGTTGTATATTATATAGAGTTTATCAGAAGAAAAAAGGACAGTGTCATCTTGAAGGTCTTGAAGATTAAGAATACTCGGATTCATACTAGTGCTTAGTCAGAAGTGTGGATGTAGATGGATTAGACTTCTCTGAAATTGAACGGTGGGAAATGAGAGATGGGTAGCTATTGGATGAAAGTGTTTTTGGCTTGGACGATGACTCAAGTGGATTGTGCGAGTGGTGGTGGTAGAGTACTTGCGAAGGTATTTTGATGTTAAATCGGTAAAAAAAACACTCTTGAATAATATAATAGTAATCAAAGTATTCCAATGATGTTTCATTTCAAGTACATGTAAGTGTCTGATTTATACTAAAATCAGTCTAAACAGATCCAAAGCTCTCCAGCACCTATTCGTACAATTTTAGTACTTGTTATTCCTTTTAGTTAACTTCATACAAATCTTGAACTTACTAATAATGCAGAGTGGGCTGAGATTAGGCTCAATTGTTGCATCAAATCATAACTCATTGATTAGAGGATTGATTTTGTTCCTTCAGACGATTCTATATAAGTGTTTATTGACTCAGAAAAAGAGTGAAAAACCTCTGTTTTGGAAACATGGAATCCATATGATGTCCTTCTCATGCATCTAGCAACTTGGAGAATCCACTCTTTCAATTATTCTTGGATTCCAGATTCTGAAAACTTAAATTTGGATCTATGCATCCAATACCCATCTAAGATTCCAGAGGTAACATTATACAAAATAAAAAATAAAAAATAAAAAATCTTTTATCTTCTTCATGGGCCATCTTCCTTCTCATATCATGGCAAGATGAGTCCCTGTCATTGGAGTCCACCACAGCAACTGTATGCTAATTCTGTGAACAAAATTTAGTGGCAACAGTTGCCTATGCAGGTGGTTCTATCATAATTGTATTAGGGCTAGCTAGATAAATGTCTGGAGATCGAAAATCACAATCACCCACTCTTTTGAATTGTTATTTTCAGATGAAATTGGGACAACCACCAGTGTCATGTGCCCATCCTAGCAGAATTGGATCCATACTTCCATGAAAACCTTTCTCTGTATCTCAATTCTAAAACATATACAAATAAGCTTTCACTGCAAAAAGCTATATATCGATCCATTCATGTTCCCATTTCCAAGTTCAAATCTTTTAGAATGATGTGTTATTAGCCATAGTAAAACCAAAACATAACCACCGTTCCACTGTTTATCGGTTTGTTCTTCTGATAACTGCTATAATTTATAACATATACCATTACAATATTATGCAGACAGATTGATTTGTGTTATTGATGAGAATTGAAAAAGATATGAATTCAGCATGGGTCCATTAAGAAATTCCAATTGGTTAGTGTGACACATCAATGATAGCTTATAGCTACACCATTCTTCAGTAGTCTAATTAATTAAAAATAAAGTGAAGAGCTATCGATCAATTATATACACAGCAACAAAATCACTTCAGATCCACTGTTTCAGCTACTCTAGACAGATTCTCTTTTCCATTAATTATTTATTTCTTCACCAATACCATTTTTCCTGTAACAAATTCACCATGTACTATTCCCTCCTATTTACCTGTAGTAGTTCAAGTTTTATATATTTATTTAATATTTAATTAGGTGTCGTTGATCAGTCTTCTAAAAATACTAGTTAAATAATCACATACACAATTTTTTAAATAAAAATAAACAGTTTGTATATTTATTAATATTGAATTGAATGTCAAATAATTGATCGTATAACACTTTAAAAAAACAAACCATCTGGTTAGAAATTTTGAAGGTACATAATATTGTATTCCTTTAAATAATGTATTCCCTACTTTAAATGATATTACCTTTATTTAAATCTTTAACCACTTAATTAAAGTATATAAATCACTATCATTTGTTTGAAAAAAATATTCTAATAGGTATAGTTTTGAAGATATGGCACAGTTCTCATGAAACTCTCTAACTTTTTTCTTTCTTCAAAAGCAATCATCTCTAACTCACCACTTCATTATTGATTAAGATGACGCAGAAACAGCCAAAAACTACAGCCACTTCAAAATCTTGTCTTATACCTATTAAGGTTATAAATGGGCTGAGTAAAATTCTTTATTTACGGATGTAATATAAATAAAAAAATTGTCAGTATAACTTATTTTGTTAAAACTCGATTTGTAAGACAAAAATTATCTTTATTTATATATTATATTAATTTTATTTTTATGAAACATCAAATCTGTAAAAAAATATTTATTTAATTATACATATTTAATAAAACATATAGTTTTCTGGATCCAATCCTTGAATAAAGAAATGAAAAAAAGTGGCAGCTATTAAATTTGCACATGCAAACGTGTGTGAGGCACAGTACGAAGGGACCCAGATATGCATGAGGGACGTTGGCAGTTTCAACTTTCATGGTAGAGTAATACTTATAACCCTTTATAAAATTTATTAACATTTATGGTCTTGGTACAATATCACTTTCAATATATCATGTAATTAGCATCTCGTGTAGCAGTTGCTCATTTAATAATAGTATATAATTATTACAATTTTTACATATTCAAAGATCAAATAAGAAAATTTCATTATTTTAGAAACTAAATTAATATTAATTTATATATTTTCAATGAATAAAAATACTTATTGATTTTATCGGAAATGGAAATTCTTGTTCAGGAGAATATCAAGAATATCATCTGTAAAAGGATATAGTTCAGGATATCATCAGGAAATTCTTGTTCAGGAGAATATAGTTAATAATAACATGATCATATCTTAATATAAATAATAATCGTTATAACATATAAATATTATTTCAATAAATATAAATTTAGGTTGATTAAAATGAAAAAACTTAACCAATTTTATTAAATTGATTTTTTTAATATATTATTACGTAGAATAAATACACTTTCAATTATTTTTTTCACATAATTTATCTCCCATTTTTAAGATTTCGCGAAACTTATTTTTTTCTTTCAGTTCATTTTGACCTAATAATATTGATGATTGACGTGGCAATAGGTATTACGAACTGTAATTAGATGGAAAATGGTGAAACTTAAGAGATATTGAAATTAAACTTTTAGAAATATGACAAAAAGTAAATTGAAGATGATATTTGAATACCCAGTGTGTTTGATACATCGTTAAAAAAATGTTTTATTGGATACTCATAGACAGTTGAAAAAATATATTATAATTAACATCTTTTTTTTTTTGTTGATAAATTTTGCCAAGAACGATTATAAAATAAGAAGTGTATTCAATTGAGATTTTTGCAGTATTTGATTAAAATCTGTAAACACTAAAACAAAATAGGTTATATTTCATTAAAATCACGATCTTTTAGAGCGTAAGAAAATTGTGGTATTCAATTAAAATTTAAAGAATTAAAAAAATATTTTGTACTTAAAATTATGAATTTTTATTCATGTTACTTTATTAATTTTATTTTTATATATTTTAAGTGATTTTTATTTGCTTGTGTAAATACCAATTCTATAAAACAACTTCACTTTAAAATGTTAGACTTCCATGTTTTATTTGAATTTTATCAATTGGAACTAGAGTCTCTTTTCTAATGTTAGACTTCCATTCAAGTATTATTTTCTTTTATACTTGATTTATTTTTTTCTAATCAGATTTTGGGTTATATTATTATGATACGTGTAACACCCGAAAATAAAACATTTCACACACCAATAATTTCATAAATAATATAAATATAGTATAATATTACAGTCATCTATTAAGGAGTAAAAGAGTTACACTAAAAATACATTATGTTTTCAACATCACGAAAATCACTCAATTCTTTTTCTTTTTTTTTTCTTAAACTATTCTTCATTTCTCTGTTGCCTCTTGCTTCACTTGTATAGGTTCAGACTTTGTTCGCTCATTTGTTTCTGTATAACTTATACGCTATACGATCATCGCACAAATAAGATTTTTCGGCACAAATAAACAAGTAAGGATGAGCTACCATGCAAAATTCCAAGAGGGCATAACATTATATTATACGTAATACATTCACCATAAATTCTTGTAAGATGCAATTATTATACTAGACTCTATTATCTGGATATAATGTTGATGAAAGTCTCGGGTGTTCATGTACTTGTGGTGACCTCTACTCCTCTCACAGCACAATCTTGGCCAAATACAATTTATCATATCACCCACAAGGTTAGTTCGTTAACATCTATGACCATAAATGAACATAGACCAGGACCTCCTACCACTCTCACCACATAACACATCCTTCTCTATTTGAGACTAGATAATTATTAAAGTATTAGGATAACAACCAACAACAGGACCCTCAACATCAACATATATACTAATACCATGTCATTATAAAGTCTATCCCTGAGACTCATAATATATTCAAATGCAAAATTTCATATCCAACATCATAAAATACATTCATCAGAGAAATCATACAAAATGATTATTTCACAAAATAAATTAACAATAATAAAATATCACACTATAAATTTTTTGAGGAACTAAAAAGTTGAATCTAGCATAGCCAGTTAAACATCTTTTTATCCTTTTAGAAAGATGCAATAGAAATGGATAAAAATAATAAAAGTTATGGGGCAACAAGAAGTTGAATCTAGCCTAGCTAGTTAGACAACTTTTCATCCTTCCAAAAATATGTAAAAGAAACAAATAAACGTACTGAGGAAAGAAGAAGTTGAATCTGGAAAAACCGGTTAGACAACTTCTTATCCTTCTAGAAAATTGCAATATAAATAAATAAAAACAATAAAAGTTATGGGGAAACAAGAAGTTGAATCTGGCAAAGCCGGTTAGACAACTTCTCATTCTTCCAGAAAATGCAATATAAATAGATAAAAAAACAATAAAAGTTATGGGGAAATAAGAAGTTGAATCTGGCAAAGCCGACTAAACAACTTCTCATCCTTCCAGAAAATGCAATATAAATAGATAAAAAAAACAATAAAAGTTCTGGGGAAATAAGAAGTTGAATCTGGCAAAGCCGGTTAGACAACTTCTCATCCTTCCAGAGCAATATAAATAGATAAAAACAATAAAAGTTCTACGAAAACAAGAAGTTGAATATGGCAAAGCCGTTAGACAACTCATCCTTCCAGAGAATGCAATATAAATAGACAACTTTTCATCCTTCCAGATAAACATATTCATATTCAAAATTTAAGATCATACAAAAACAAAAGACTCCATATTCAAGATTTAAGATCAAACAAAAGCAAAAGATTGCATGTTCAAGATTCAAGATAATGCAAAAAACAAAAGACTCAAGAGTAGCTCTCCTTACCTTTATTCCAGACTTACTATCCTGTTTAGAAATTGTTCTCCGAAAACTTCCATAATTTCCCCTCTAACACTAGAATTTCCTCCAACTCTCTTTTCTCTCAAAATCTCTAAATATTTGGTGCAATTTCAGTCTTCCCCTTGATTGCTATTTATAGGCTAGGCACTATTTAGGTTTTTTTTAATAATATTTTATTAAAAATACTATTTTATTAAAAATACCAAAAGTGTTTTGTTCCCTATTCCACTTCTGAAAGGTTCTTTATCATTTTACAATCATTTAACATTTTTTTTACAAAACCTTCTAAAATAAAAGGGTTAAATATGTTTTTAGTCCCTAATCTATTGGCCGTTTTTAGTTTTCGTCTCTCTTTCAAAGTAAGGTACAATTTGCTAAATGAGGACCAAATTTTTAAACAGTGTTTAGTTTTCGAGGACTAAAACGAACGTTTCGAAAAGAATGAGGACCAAATTGTACCTTACTTTGAAACAGGTACGAAAACCAGAAACGGCCAATAGTTTAGGAACTAGAAACATATTTAACCCAAAATAAAATTTTCAAAATTTTAAATTCGTTCTTCTAAAATTACTATAATCCACTATCATAGATTTTTAATTTTTTTCTTATCATAATTTTCTCATTAATTATATTTTCTACCTTTAAAATTATTACTACTAAAAATACTACTATTTATTAAAAATGGATAATTTTAATGGATTTTAGGATATGTTAGATGTATAAAAAGATGATTTTTTCTTTTATTTTTTTATATTTTATTTTTATACAGTTTTATTCTTTGCTTTATGAAGCTTTAAATGATTTTTAACCATTCATGATCATCAAGCTAAAAATATATATAGTTATTAGGAATTTTATAAAAAATAATAAATAAGAAGTAAACACTAATATAGTAATATTTATTTTTGTGTAAATTATTAATAAAGTGTTTAAATAAATTCTACTATTTTAATTCTAATAATAACAATATAACAATAATTATAACAGTTAAAAAATAGTGAAAAATGTGCATTGTTATCTGACTTGTATCTTTTCAATTTTAATATCATTTTAAATACTATAAACTTACATTAATATATATTCAACTATTTTAAAACTTAAAAACTACATTCATAAAATCTGTTAATATGATATTATATATATATATATATATATATATATATATATATATATATATATATATATATATATATATATATATATATATATATAATAAAATATTTAGCGGACTTTTTTTAATCAACCCTCTTCCTTTTTTTGTTTTTGTAAAACTTTTTTTAAACTAGTTTAAACTTAATCTTTAAAAAAATCTTATTAACTATAATATTTATGTTTTTTAAAACAAGTTTAGTATTACTTCAAAACCTTAATAATCCATGTGACGCAACTGGATATAACATTAAAAACTATTGTGGATTTTTTTTATATCTCCATATAACAAAAACTCTTATATGCAATGAGAAAAATTTATATAAAATAAAAAAATTAATGAAATTATTTTAAATTCTTTCACAGGTATCATTGTGTGGATTTGTATATTAAAAAGAACAATCACTTTAATCATTCTTATTATTTTGTTGATACGAATCTCCATATTTATAATTATCAGTTAATTAAAATTATAACTTTGAAGTTATTATTCAAATTCAAGAACAAAATAAAAAGTACTAATGTAGGAATAACTATTATTGATTTAGATACGTGGAATAATTCTACATAAAAAGTAAACTAAACTCATTTAGTTAATGTATTATGTTGTTTTACACATTTTTATGTTATTTATTTGTTATCTTTTTCAATAGCTAAAGATAGAAATGGATCTATCGTTGATTGAAAATTACATAAATGACATAACTCACCAAAGCAATTATACTTATGTGGTTCATATATATGATTAAACTTATTCCAGAATTAAGTGAGGTAACTATTGAACATTTGAATATGTAATCCCCTCTGCAACCCATACTTAATATTTTGTCTACTTTGAGCAATATATCACAAATAATTAAATTGTTTAATAATCTCAATAAAATTTAGTATCATGTTGTTTGTCCATCCCTAAATAAGTACTATTTTTTTAATATTATTTTAAAAAGTACGATAATAAGAAATTATATTTTTTTTTCACAATAAACAGGTCAAAACATAGGTTATTAATGATTTTTTTTTGTTAAAAATGTATAAAATTATTTAAATTTTTGTGAATATATAAAAATCCTTTTAAATCTTATGATTTCATATTTTATAACTCCGTTAAAAGCTAATTTACCAAGATTATAAATAGTAAAACATTTGAAAATATTATTTCATCATTGCAATATACTTTTAAATCTATTAGATTTTATCTGTGGAAAAGTCTTTTTCAAACCCTAAATTTACAGTAAAACATCTCATTTATTGATAAAAACGAGTTTATTGTCATTTAAAATGACAAACTAAGGAAAAATTGAGTTGACAACGTGAAGTTGAAAATTATAATGATTGACTAAGACACTTGCATTACAACTTGTACTTTTAAGTTTTATATATTATAAATAGAACTCATTTACACGTCTCAAAAATGCTAATGGTAACATTTCAATAAAAAAAAGAGTATCTGATTTATTCAAACTAATCATACATTCATTCTCATCTTAATTTCTCTTCCTTTCATTGTTTTGAAAAGACTGAAAAACGAAAGGACTATTTGTAATGATACTTTATAGATCATATATTTTGATAATAAAATCAAAACTTTAAGTAAATATCTCAAAATTACATATTTAGGGGAATTCTAGGTTTAATTATATTTCCAGTCAATCAAATTTCATTTGAATTCGATTTTAAGTAAAACAAGGTGACTTTAATTTTTTTTTAATTTAGAAAAAATATTTTAGTGTCTAAATATTTGAAAGTTTAAAATATTTATTTTCTCAAATCTTAGTTCATAAACAACATATTTGAGTAAAACTGTAATCTTTTTATACCTAAAAGATATTTTTTTCAAATTATTTTTTTATCTAGATTTTTTTCAATTTTTACAATTAATTAAAACATAAATAAATTATTATTATTATTATATAAAAAAAATAAATTTTTATAACAGCATCTAAAAATATATTATGTTTTTATGTTTTTTCTACAGCATTACAGTGTGAAGTTCCACTTGATTAGGTAGCAGTTATTGATGATGAAAGCAAAGACTTTTGGTGGATGTGGAGGTTTGTGGGAAGTGCTTTTGTGGATAAAATAGAGTTGGGTACAATCATAAAGAGAAACACTATTACTTATATCTGTTTCTCCTTATTTAGAGTGAATGAGTGTCTACAGTGAATGATTTGCTTGGCATCTTTTTGGTTACAAATCAAGTTGTCACTAAAAGGTCCCCATAACACATCAAATCAAACTTTTAATTCGTTATTTATTGTGGCAAGGTCCTCCATTGGTTAAACATGTACTAAACAATCACTAATTAATTTCTCATCTTAATCATTATTTATACTAGACCACTAACTGTGGTTGTGCTTATCCCTAGCTAATGTTTCTTTATGCAATTGCTTCATCGTGTATATATTTTTATCCACTTAATAATTTGTATTTTATCATATAGTAAAAAACCTCTTAAAAAATAAATTTTAAGCTTAATTTAATCTATAAAACAAACTTTTATAAAATGAAGTTTGTATTTAAACGAAAAATTAGATATTAATAGGTTGTTCAATATTAACCTAATATCTACACAAATTTGTTATAATATGTTGTAACATATAGAAAAAAAAGGAGACAAACTCTTAATGTTTTCATTTAAATTAATTCAAAATCTATTTGATGATGTTACGCGTGCAATTAGTGGAGAATATAGTGTAACGTCAACCATGACCATCTTTAAAAATTATAAAGAACTTTTAAAAACACACAGACAAATACTTAAATGTTGTTGTTTTAACCGAGTAACACTGGATGAAACTGGTAAATATTAAAACTAGAAATGTTATATTAAATATAGAAAAAGTGTATATATTTTTAAAAAACCATTGAATATATTTTGTAGCATTTATTAAGTAAAAATTCACTCCTAAAATAGGATAACAACAACATTTAAGCGATTTCATCTATCTCTGTTAAAACAGTTGTGTTTTGAAGGTACTTGAAACTTGAAAGTTGTCATGTCAAAGTGTAAAGATTAAAGCACATCCATCTTAAAAGCATTAATTGATGTCCCCATGCACATTTTCATACTATATCCTGTCTTTACTTTTAGCTGCTTATTTTTTTTATTTTTTTCTGTGGTTGATATTAAGCACAATGATTTAAACTCGCGAAAATAAATTTCCTGTGACTGCATTTCAAAAAAATCGCAGGAGTACAATTAGAATCCCTTCAACAAGGAAGTGAATAGAAGTTGTGTGGTCCAAAAGGAGAAGTTTAAATAGTAATTTAGGTGTGTTAATAGAAAAAAGCCCATTATGAAGCGTTAATTCAAGTAGAAGCCCAATCTTGACCCATATTATAGGGAATTTGTACGAAGGCCCGGTGAGAATGGATCACGACTGTACGAAGTTTGTGAATTTTTTGAAACCCGATGGGTTTGGTTGGTGACATCTTAAGAATCTGATTGGATGGGGAGTTTGAATAATTTCAATTTATAATTACATTTTAGATTACGCAATCATACTTTTATTTTAAATGATATAATATAAAGTTTATCTTTTATCTAGAAATATATGTTTTGGAATTGAACAATTCAAAAGTCTAAAACACGAGCATTTTAGACTTTTCTTATATTCCAAGGAAATGCATAACGAAACTATAGGGACAGAGTATGAAATAGCTTAGCTTTTGTCAAAATGCAGCCTAGTAAAAGCCTTGTATGTACTGCATTAGACAATTATTCTGAAAAAGAATTATGCAATTGGACCACTCCGTTTTGGGCCTGGACCTATAAGTAGAGTAGAAGGAATTCGTATAGCCTGGTCGAGTCAGAAAAAAATTGATGGAAACAAATATATACCACTTTTAGGAGTCAAAAAATATTTATAATATGTGAATATTTAAATTTTAACCAGGCAATTGCTCTAATGCCAGTAGAAGTTCAAAAGCAAACTTGGTGTCTAAGATAATTTATTAATATTAACAGTTTTTCCAAAATTGAATAAATCTATTTTTTGTTATTGAAGAAGAACCTCGTATAGTGTCATAGACCCGTAAGGTTGTTGGAGTACCTCGTCAGCAATAAAATGTTATACAAAACAAACACGTGAGAATGGAATATATTACAATGAAAACACAGTTGTAACAAGATACAGGACTTGCCAAAAGCTACCATCAAAGAAATGGTGTTCGTTACAGTCAATTTTTTTCACTTATAAAACACGTCTGTGTCTGAGTTCTACCACCGTTTGGCAGCACATTGGACTTTGGAACTTGAATGATTAGAAGTGGAAAAAGAATTTTCTATGCGGAAATCTTGAGAAAGAAATATCGATGAGACAACTAATCTATGAAGCAACCTTCTAAAAATTCTACAAGAGATTTTGATAACTTCATGACCAGTCAAGGATTTAGTACAAGTTCTTATAGTTGGTGTGTATATGAATGCACTAACAAGATTTTAATACGGAGCTATCAGATTTTCAAGGATCATTCTTAGAAAAACTTGTCTTATCACAAAAGGAATAAATTTAATTTAGAAGATTTTATCCCGTTTTGGATTGCAAATATCTTCATCAAATTTGTAGAACATGATTAAGATAAATATTCCTTTATAAACTGATTTTGTGAAATTAAATTAAATTTAAAATTTACTTTTTAATATAACATCAAAATTATAAATTAAATCCGTGTTATTTGTTGATACTTATGGTTGTTTTTTATATTAGAAGATCATTTTCACATTTGGCACTTAATTGATGATTTGTTTGAAAAAAATACTTCTCGAACTTAACAGTTTGTATTTCCAACAACATAAGTTAAGAAGTATATGGCTTTGACTGAAGTAGGAAAGGAAGAGATTTTGATTTTAGGAAATGAACTCATCTTGATCTTCTGCGATATGGCTGCAAATCACAGTTAAATTTTCTAGAAGATCCAAGATTTGTAAAAGATTGCCTTCGTACTATTGTTAAAGAATAGTTCTTCAATAACAGGTCTATCGGAATTAAAGAAATGGTTAATCTTATTTTGTAAGAAGAATCAAATCACGAAGATCAAAGGCGAAATTACCTAATCAAACTCTATATACGATTCAACTGGGTCACAAGTCATCCTATTTTTTTAATTTTTTTACAAATAGTGGCTCTACAAAAAATTATAAATATTAATTAAGATACACAATCTTTTTTACTTAAAAATGTAAGAGTTAAAATACCACTATTCGATTGTCCATCAAACTATAATTGATACATCCTGCAAAATTTTGTTTAAACATTAGGGACATTGTGATAACAAAAGTTAGTGACATATTAATTCAATATTTATTTCTTATATACTTGATATTATAAATGTTTAATAATTTCATTTATATTTTAATTATAATATATAGCTAATTAGTTAAACACTCTCTTGGACATCATGATATGAAGAAAACAAGTAACATAAAATACATATCAAACAAAAAAAAATTTAAACAGTTTTAATACATAGTGTTTTTATTGAGATAAATAGAATAACTAATTTAAAAGTAAATTAGAAATAAACTTAATAATTAATTTTTTAAAATTAATGACATCAAGGTATGGAATATATATATATATATATATATATATATATATATATATATATATATATATATATATATATATATATATATATGGGGTTTGCTAACGCGCGTACACCTGTTTTTCAGTTGGTACATTTTAGCAATGTGTACCGGGTTTTAGTAGACAAAAATATCCTTATATATAATGTATTCTAAGTTTTAAGGTTAAGGGTATTTTAATAATTTTCATTCTCAAAACTAAAAAAAAAAAGAAACCCCTCAAACCCTTATTCACCTCTCTCATTCCTCTCAACCCCTTTCTCTTTTCTCTTTCTCACTCCAATCTTTTCTCTGTCATCCCTGTAGCCCCAATTGAAAAAATCAGAAACACTTGCTGTTAAATAATCTTACAAAAAAATGATTTTATAATGAGTTTTCATCTTATAATTTTTGTCTTATCTAATTTTATCCAATTTTCACAAGCATAAAGGAATTGATAATTGACCTGGAAAAAATCAGAAATACTCGCTGTTAAACAATTTCTTACAAAAAATGATTTTATAATGAGTTTTTATTTTATAATTTTTGTCTTATCTAATTTTATCCAATTTTCACAAGCATAAAGGAATTGGTATTTGATCTGGAAAAAATCAGAAATACTCGCTGTTAAACAATTTCTTACAAAAAATGATTTTATAATGAGTTTTTATTTTATAATTTTTGTCTTATCTAATTTTATCTAATTTTCACAAGCATAATGATATCAAAAGAATTGGTAATTAGCCAGAAAAAAAATCAGAAACACTCAGTTGTTAAATAATTTCTTACAAAAATGACTTTATATTTTACTTGACGGTCTTGACATTAATTAATAAGTATTCGGATTAACACAATTACTCTTCTTATTTTTATATTTTACTTGTTTTTCTTTTTAATAATAACACTACTAGTGATTCTGCAAGTTACGTTTCTGTCCTCAAAATGATGTCATCTTCTTTTTTATTTATAAAGCTTAAATTAAAATACCCCAAACAATAAAAAATAGGGATTATATTGACAAAAAAAAGAGACTTAAAAGAACAATTTTAAAATATATTTATTATTCAATAAATAATCGTTTTCTTTAATCTTTAAGAACTAGAATCTCATGATAGTTTATTTAAAAAAATATTTTTAGCTTAACATAAACTAATAATCTAAACGTATGCCATCATCACTCACATTTTTTTTTCTAAAAGTCTCATCCAAATATAACCTTGTTCTTCAATAATCCTAGCCTGTCTCCTCCAAAGTTTGATCATATACAGAGTTATCTTATTTCATTTTAGTGTTATAAAAAAACTAAAATTTTTAACGGTTAAAATCTCAAGCCGACCGAAGTTGATCCAACAAGATTTAGCTTGAATCCAAAAAATATGTCAACTATATGATGATGTAGTGACCCAATTGCAAAGTAGCAGGCAAAGGAAAAAAACGAGTCAAACTGACGAAGCAGATGATTTCAGATAAAAGGAAAGAAAAATTAAAGATGTGATGTTTCAGTTTGGATCTGTGGGCAATTTCAGTGACTGCGCAATGTTTATCCAATTCAGGACACGGTATTAAGGTAAAATATCTTCATTTTTCAAACTGATAAGAACAAAATCAATCACCACAAAATCTAACCCTGGTTTGTCTTCGTGATACAAGTTACCTGTACCAACATCAATATTATGTAAAATAAAATCATTTAACAGTTTTTTTTTTCATAAACTAGATAAAGAACATCATGTGCCTTTTTCTAAGAAACTTCAAATACACTGAGGAATATGTTTAAGACAGATTGCATGCGTTCAACTACCAACCGACAATAATGCATGGTTCACAGCCATAGCCACACTAGCCAGCTTAGACAACCTTATTTGTGGCTCTTCTTCCTTCTACTTTCTTCTTACCAACGCATACGCATATTATCTTTCTTTGCCATGTGCAACCATTTCCAAAGTAATTTGAGTCCCAATATTATATTCCTTAGCCTTTATTTACACTACGGAATATCAATCTTCTCTTGCTTTGTCCCAACATTCTCTTAATCGCGTAAGAAACGTATCTGGTCAGTTAAAACAGGATATACATCGTTCAACTCTCTTCCTTTGGTGTTTCCAAAATTCCACTTATAATTTCCCATCAGTGATTCCTTTTCTATTCCTTCGTTTTCAAGACGTTATAAAGAATGAATTTTACTGTTTTATATATGCTAATTAAAAGAGGAGGCTTTCGTCGGATCTGTTGCAAAAAGTTGGTTTAATTTGAAAGCGCAAGATTCTATACCCTTGGGTTTTTTGTGAGGAAGGATGAAAGATTATGCAAGTGATTAAATTAACCAAGCCCACACATGATGCTAAAATAGCAAGTCCAAGATTCCAATGGCACATACGCATTCACACGCACTTCCAAAGATGCTCCTCTCATCCATTTCACACAATAATATATGGATGATGGACCCAATCAAGTAACCTTACTTCATCTGGGTCCTACACGTTCCTCTACGCTAAAATCACAAAATTAATTTAATTATGGTCAACAAAGCTTACCCTTTCAGCTGGCGATGCCATGCACATTGAAATTACCTCATCTAGCTATCTGCCACATGTACCAGGTATTAATTATTCAACTGAATCCAGAACCAAAAGTCAATTTACCAATTACCCACCTCTTGCATCACCCTTATAAATATCAACACCCCACGATGTCACGAATCTCTCTCATCATTCCGTTTTTACAAGCTTTATCATCGATCCAGCAAGCTATAGTAGATATTTAGAATAGTATACAGGAATGGGAAACTGTTGTGCGACGGAGTCGTCTTGGGGTGGTGATGATTGGGGTTCTTTGTCATCGAAAAGAAGGAGTATGAGTTCGGGGAAGGTGTTTGATGAAGTTCACGAGGCGAGTTTGGATAAGGTGGAGAAGGAAAAGCTGTTGGGTGCGCTGAGAGCTTCTTCTGATGCCAATGGGAAGGTGAAGATCAAGATCTCGAAGAAGGAGCTGGCACAGTTGTTGGGAGGGAAAGAGAGTGGTAAGCATTTGGGTGAAGAAGGACACGCTTCAGCGGAACAGGTTCTGGCTCGTTTGATTCACGCAAGAGATCATTCGAGTAACGAGTACCATGATGTTCATCATAGACCTTGGAGACCTGTGCTTCAAAGTATACCTGAGGTGAATTAGTTAAAGGTGGTCGGGTGTGTCGAGTAGAGGTTGAGATTTAGGTGATTTTTTTATTTGTTTTCCATGTTTTCAGCTTGTGTTTTTCTTCTATGGTTGGGAATGTGTCATTTGTATATTCGTCGTTCCGCGAGTGAAACTTTGGAAAACTGAAAATTGTAGATTTTTGAGTTTCTTGTAACTCACTATTTTACTGCATTATTGTATATTAATAGTTTATGGTGTATGTAACTATATATATGGTTTTAATAGGGATTATTGATAAGTGAACCGAATCAAGAAGTTTCGTGTATTCATCAACCATGACGCGTCCAGAAGATATAATCTGGCTGTCTTTTTTGCTGTTTCATGTGTGGGAATTTATTTATTCACATCTGACATCCGCTTTATAGGTAAAAAATTATTGTCCTTTTTTTTCTATTTAAAAAAAAAAGATTTTCGATACAGCTAACTCTACGGTGAGAAATTTCTTAATTGTTCACGTAAATTTATTCACACGGCTCTCCTAATTAAAGATGATATTTAAATATTTGAGCATGCTGTAGAAAAATGTAGGTGGATCTACATATAGAAATGGCCTAAATATTAAAAGTGATTATAACATTTCCTTCACACAATACTCTTTTGTTGGTGCGTAGTTTTCATTTGGTAAATGGTATATTTTGACAGTAACATCTGATAAAAAAATACGAAATAAAATTAATAGTATGCGCAAAAAAAATAAAAAATTTAAAAAATATCACCTATTATGAAGACTTTCCATGCAAGTTCATCACATTCAACTAATCCAGATTGTCTTGGGTTTGAGATGCCTTTTAATTTTTGGAATTTGAAATATTAATGGTTTAAAACAAAAGAATTAATAGGTACTGAATTTGGAGGTTTGGGAAGTTGGGCCCAGAGATTGCTGGCTGCGGGCATTAATTAACTAACTTGATAAATTGTTGTGTGGGCCTTCTTCGGTCTGTGACTCGAAATAACTTTCTGTGCTTAGCTTTTCTACCGTTGAAAATGTCTTTTAATGCTGTTTCTACGGGTTTACTTTAAAGGTTTTTTCTTTCTTATGCAAATGTGCATAGGTTAAGAATAAATTATACTTTTTTTATTGTCTTGGTAAAAGGAATAGTAACATCTTTCTTATGAAGTTAAGAAAAATTAATAAATATGTTAATTTAACGAAATATTATATATGAAGAAAACAAACAATATTATGATATCTTTAGGAGAGTATTTTTTGTTTTTAAAAAAGATACTATATGAATTTATATTATTTTAATTAATGGAGTTAATTATTTCAGATTTTACTTTAAACAACACTTCTCTTATTCTTATTAATAATCTAAATTATGTAAAAGTTGTACCGATAAATTTATATAAAAAAATTACTATGATTGCATGTCTTAAAAAAATTACATTAATATATTATATTTGTCATATAAAATTATTTGTTAAAATGAACTTATTCTTATATTTAAATTTTGAGTGTACATGCGCATGCTTAAGTGTGTGTTGTGTGTCCATGCGTGTGTGACATAAAAATGAGAGGGTGTGTTTCTATTTATAATAAAAATCAAATCAAATACTTATCCATTGTATTTAAATTTGAGTGAAAAAGGTATATATAAAAATTACACAATAAACAAATGAGTGTGTAGGTTTAATTTACTATAAAATATCATTTTTAGTTTAAATGTATTTATCTTTTTAATTAATATATACAAGAAAATATAGTGTCTAGAATATCAACTTTAGGTTGTTTGTGCATCTCAAAGCGTGAGTTGAGAATTTGAAGTTGGCTAGGTATAATTCTAAAAAAATATTGTTCTATAGATTTATGCAGACTCGTTGGGCGAGCCTATGATTGTTAGATGAGTTAGTAGTGAAAATTGGTTAGATATTGTAGGGGTTAGATAACTTTTTGGCAAGTATACCAAATCGTTCCAAGTAATACAGTGAATAAGTAAAAGTATCGTCTCCCAAGGGACTTGTGCAACACATGACAATTCTTCCTTTTATAACTCAATTAGACATCAAAATGCACAAAACAACACAAGAAACTATTTTTGGTATTTTATCAAACAGTTGGTGTGCAAGAAATTTATATTTAAAAGAAACTTCGTTGGTATTGGGTTTCATGAATCATATGAAGATAAAACTCTGTACAATATATCATTATTTCATTCAAACATTCACATCAAGCCATACTAGTCCTAATCCCTTAGCAACTAGTTCTAAATTAATATATCAAAATGTTAATCCCTTAGCCAATTTAATATACAATTTGCATTAAGTCTGATGTTAAGAATGATCAAGTTATTGAGTCTATCCCTAGATCCCAAATCACTTAAGTGCTCTATCTACGTTCGTTCATGTTCAAAGTTACTTTCCAGTAATCAAAGACATTAAAAGAACGTTATATTTTCATACAATGATAATAAATTCAACAAAGAGCATATGAACAAACAACGATATATTGAGCAGGAAAATTACAGTGAGTTCATTACATCCAATCCCAACGAAAGAGAAATTTAACTACTCCTAATCATCTAAAACGTACACATTTGAAGCAATCCCTTGCAATAATGGTGTCTTGATGCCTTGAAGTAGTCTCCGGAAGTTCCTGAGATGTTTTCGTTTCTTTCTTTTGTCTGGAACTTCTGTTCGAAAAGAATGTTTCTGTCGCTCTGTCACGTCTTTTAAAGCCACTTAAATTCATTAATTCGCTTAGCGCACATGTACTGGTGCGCTATGCGAATTTTCTTAACTGTTGTATTTTAACTGATGTTATTCGCTCAGCGCACAGGTACTGGTGCGCTATGCGAATTTTCTTTTTCTGGCAGTGCGAATTTTGGCTTTCGCTTTGCGAAAATTGGCTGACAGAGTCTAAATAATATATCATTTCTTGTACAATATTTTACATAACAATCTACTACCTATTACAACTTTTCAACGAGGAACAACATGAAAAATTAAAAGATTGAGTTCATTTATAAGTATAAAAACAACTCTTTTTCACACTTATCAACTCCCCAAACTTGAACTATTTCATGCCCTCATGAAATCACATAAGAAAATGAACATCACAATAGACATTTGACATTTTGATAAAATGACTCGGCACATCAGAATAATCATATGCATTCCCAAAGATTTCAAACAAGTATGACATGGTGCATCACTCATAAAATCATCTGTGCATAGAATATAAACAACCAGATCAGCATTTATCATTACTCACACTCAAGTGTTTGTCCTCTCATGACAGTAGAATTGACATAGAACTTCATTAGCTTTTGCATTTCATTTGATTCACACAATCCACACACTATTGGTTAAGTCCAAAGGTCTTTTCAGGTTAAAGCTTGGCTTGGCTAGAAAAAGAATAATGGTTTTTCTTGGATTCAAAGACACCTATTAAGAAGAGAACAACTTCAATTCCCAATCCAGTACTCAAATCCCAAAATATAGCATTCATCACATACCATTTTCTTTCACAGCTCAACCTTTTCTTTCATTTTGAGCTTTTTTTTTTCATATTTTTTTTTATTGATCTTTTCTTTCCACAAACTTGAATTCAACCTTAACCTCTTTTAAAACATAATACATGTTCTCTTCTAGGGTGTAAGGTAGGATATCATCTAATAGGCTCAAGGTGGAAGGAAAAAATTTTCAAGGCTCAAAAAGGTTCACAAATGTATCACAGTGTCTAAAGGTTGGCTATCTGGCCAAGTGGCTATATAATCAATAATAAATAGGGCCTTTTTCATCCTTAACCAAAACGTGTGTGTATACGTAGAATTAAAATCATGCAAAAACCAATTCCATATCTAGACAACTCAATATCTCTCAATCAATATATGCTCTCAACACTCACAGATCTGGTCATACATACTCACACACAAATAAAAATACATGAAGCACATTGCAACCACAGTCATATGTGTTATCATTTTCAAGAATCACATCGACTTAATCAAGACAATGCATAATCATTAAATCACAAAGTCACATGTCTTTACAACTAACACATAGTTCAAAACATATTACAAAACATAAATAACATAACTAAACATTGAAGATAACTCCATCTGCACCTGCACTTGCAAAAGTAACATAGAGAGAAGTGAAATAGAAAAATAAAATAAAAACACAAACAAAGAAATAAGGAAAAGAAGAAAAAAAATTACAGAACATGAGCACACCAACCAAACAACAATTCCAATATGCAAAATGATTGAAATGGATTTCCTAAATAACCTCACTCAGATCCCTCTTGTTGCAAGATCACTTAGTACTCCCTTTTCAGCTGTTGGAATCCCATCCCTAGGATCTTCCAACAACTAGAAACATCTGTAGGCAAACTGCATAAAGAAATTCAAACAAAAAGAGACATACAATTGGCAAAGAATTCCACTTTCCCTGTTTTCTGAAGTTAGAACACTCAGATCCCTCTTGTTGTGCCTACCTAAGTATGACAAACCCTCACCCAATCCCTTGGTGTAAGAAGTCCATCAAACTTGCCTTAAGTTCCAAAACAGTGAATCCAAACACACAACCCCATCCTTGGTGATTTGCACATTTGGTTTGATTTAGTTAGTTCCGCTACTGAAATCTCATTCCTAAGAACTTTCAATAACAACATCAAGCTCTAAAGCGTACCCCGAGACAGGCATTAAGTTCAAACTAAATCAATGGAAAATCTTAAAAAACTAAAGCCAACTGCATACACAACAACATTAAAAAGGAAAATTCACAACAAAGTCTAAAAGAGTCATAAATGCCCAAATTACCTTGTGTTGGAACACAAGTCCCCGCAACGGCGCCAAAAACTTGATAACTTTTTGGCAAGTATACCAAATCGTTCCAAGTAATACAGTGAATAAGTAAAAGTATCGTCTCCCAAGGGACTTGTGCAACACATGACAATTCTTCCTTTTATAACTCAATTAGACATCAAAATGCACAAAACAACACAAGAAACTATTTTTGGTATTTTATCAAACAGTTGGTGTGCAAGAAATTTATATTTAAAAGAAACTTCGTTGGAATTGGGTTTCATGAATCATATGAAGATAAAACTCTGTACAATATATCATTATTTCATTCAAACATTCACATCAAGCCATACTAGTCCTAATCCCTTAGCAACTAGTTCTAAATTAATATATCAAAATGTTAATCCCTTAGCCAATTTAATATACAATTTGCATTAAGTCTGATGTTAAGAATGATCAAGTTATTGAGTCTATCCCTAGATCCCAAATCACTTAAGTGCTCTATCTACGTTCGTTCATGTTCAAAGTTACTTTCCAGTAATCAAAGACATTAAAAGAACGTTATATTTTCATACAATGATAATAAATTCAAGAAAGAGCATATGAACAAACAACGATATATTGAGCCGGAAAATTACAGTGAGTTCATTACATCCAATCCCAACGAAAGAGAAATTTAACTACTCCTAATCATCTAAAACGTACACATTTGAAGCAATCCCTTGCAACAATGGTGTCTTGATGCCTTGAAGTAGTCTCCAGAAGTTCCTGAGATGTTTTCGTTTCTTTCTTTTGTCTGGAACTTCTGTTCGAAAAGAATGTTTCTGTCGCTCTGTCACGTCTTTTAAAGCCACTTAAATTCATTAATTCGCTTAGCGCACATGTACTGGTGCGCTATGCGAATTTTCTTAACTGCTGTATTTTAACTTATGTTATTCGCTCAGCGCACAGGTACTGGTGCGCTATGCGAATTTTCTTTTTCTGTCAGTGCGAATTTTGGCTTTCGCTTTGCGAAAATTGGCTGACAGAGTCTAAATAATATATCATTTCCTGTACAATATTTTACATAACAATTTACTACCTATTACAACTTTTCAACGAGGAACAACATGAAAAATTACAAGATTGAGTTCATTTATAAGTATAAAAACAACTCTTTTTCACACTTATCAGGGTTGGGTGAGAATTTTCGTTGAGCTTAAAGAACACTCTGTTTTTGCATTCGTTGGACGCGAAAGACTTCTCGTTTAGCCTTTCTTTCAATTTTTTTCTTGTGACTTTGAACTATATTATTAAATTGATTTTTGTGTGTGTGTCTATATATATATATATATATATATATATATATATATATATATATATATATATATATTGATATATAAATGAGGTTATATATGTGTATGATGTGACGAGAATTCCAAGGGGAGTTCTTGTTGGTTATGTATTGATATAGATACTCATTTTTAGGAGTTATCCTAACACTTCAATAACTAGTCTCAAGTAGAGAAGAATGAGTTATGTGGTGGAAAATAGTAAGATGTCTTAGTCTATTGTTTGATTTTTTTTACTATAAATAGTAAACGGATTAAGCTTGTATGATAGTTTTGATGGGTAAGTTGTTTCACAATTTGAAATTCAATTTACATGTTCTTAGTTTAGTGTATAAATTTTAAGTTATAATTATATTTTGTATAATTATAATAATACTTTATAATTTTTTTTATGTTAATTATTCTTATTTATTAAATGTGTGATGCTTCCATAATAATAGTTTAAAACTATTAAAAATGGAATGTTACATAATAATTATACTAAGCTTTAAAATTTTATACAACTAATTTATAATATCAAATTTACACTCACTTATTTATTAATTTAATTATGTAAAATCGACCTTAAAATGGATGGTAACTTATACATTTTTTTTTATTATATCTGAAGTTGATTTGAAACTCGTAAAATATTACAAGTTACATTTTAAATTCATTATTAGCCTGAGATAATTTTTCGCCAACAATTTAAGAAAAAGGAAAAATATTTATGAACAAAACTAATTTGAATTTTTTTTTCATATAACTTTTGAAATATGATTTTTAATCTGTGTATAAATTAATTTTAGTCTAGGGATAAATTTAGTTTATCTTATTCGGTTCCTTAATTATTTTTTAAACGAATTTGTCATGAGCAAACAAATCGAAATAAATTTATTTTACCGGAATTCAAATTTTTTTGAGGGAAATTTGAATTTAAAGTTTTAAAATGACGCCTGATTTAAAATTTGTTGAGAGAGCTTTGCCAGTTGATTAGTTTCATCATTTTGAAACTACATTAGTTGTATATAATTTTATATGAGACTATAAATAATTTTTTTAGGAAAACTAATATTATTCGTGTAAAATAAAATGATAATTATTCTAATTAATACAGTTACATTTTCAAAACTTTTAGCCGGAATTATGTGAACCACTCTAGCGTTTGGATTTTAACTAGGATGGACGTAAACAATACTGTTTATGAACAGTAAGCGTAAAAAGAAGTGTCATTAATTGTAAAAGAATCGTCCAATTAATGAGAAGCAGCTTGATTTGACGATATAGAATCTGAAAAACCATACTTAAAACGGCTCATTAGCCATAAAGAATTATGTCTGAATTGAATGCATTACGGATAAATCAGAAATGAAAGTGGCAAGTAGTGGGAGGAAACGATGCTTCCGTTCCGTTAGCCGTTCCACGTCAAAATAAATAAATAAATAAAAGCAACACCCACAAACGCACCCTATTAATCACGCCATCTACCAACTGCCACGCGACACAGTTGGCGCCAAACACACAACACACGAAACCTACAAATGGAACAAACTACTTCCACACACACACACACAAAAAAAAACTACCTACGAGCTGGCATGTACTGTCACAGACACTACAAACTTAATCCAAGATTATGTTCTTTAAACATAAAACTCACACTTCAATTTGTAACTGTATGCAATTAAAAAGATATTAAAAACCAAAACTGGTTTATGTAATTTTCACATTTAAAAAGCAAAAAGCAGAGGAAGCAGTGAAATAAAAAAGGCAATGAATGGCGTAAATGCGGTAGCTAAGTGGGAGTCATTGCAAATGCTAATGGTGGGGTCTACCTTTTCTCTCTCCTTCTTATGGGTCTCACCAGACAGCTTTTACTGATCCTGCCATCCACAGTCCCCACTCACTTTGAACCCTCGTTCATTCATTCATGGCTTTCACTCTTCTTTTTCTTCCATCCTTTCTTCCCTTCACACTTCACTTTATCATGACCCCTTTTCGATCCTTCTAGTTCTTCCTCCTCCTTGTCTTCTTCTTCTTCTTCTTCTTCTTCTTCCTCTTCTGTCTCCAATGCCACAATCACTCACCTTTTTGTTCTCTCCTTGAATGCTTCTTTCGATTTCTGCACCATGCCCCACTTCTTCCCCTGCCTCCTCACCGTCTTTCTCTTCCTGCTGCCTCTCCGTAAGTCCTTATTCTCACTTTTCTTTAACTTTTCTTTGATCTGTCTTACTATTACTCATGTGGGTGTGTGTGGTGTGTTACGTGGTCCGATACATGTTTTGGGGACCAGTATTTCAGCTAAATTAACCTTCAGCATTGCTGTTCTGTTTAAAGTGCATTGGTTGTTGATAAATTTTCCGTTTTTTCGAGTTCAATTAACTCTCTCCATTTGCATTGTTCTCTGTATTTCCGTTTTCTATTTCTAACTTCATTGTTCGATACGGGGAGAACTGAGAAGGGGTAGTGACAGCAGTAGGAAGAGTTAGGGTTTTGGTCTTGTTTCATTTTTACTTGGCCTTTCAGGACTAATATTCTGTGCAAGGGATAAAAGAGAAAAACTTGGTTCATGAATTTTGGTTTCAACTTAGCTGCTATCATGGCCAAATTGATTATGTAATTGTTGTTCCTTATAAAAATGGTGTTTCTGTTTTTTTTACAAGTTATTGGTCTTCGATAAAATTAACAACAGAGCTTGTGTCATTTAGCCTGTACATTATAGAGTTCATTTCCCACAATTAGGCTACATGTTTTTTTTTTTTTAAATTACTCTTTTACTGAACACATTTTACCTTTTAGTACTTATTTTTGAAAATATTTCTTTCATCTTATACATCCTACTTTTAAAATCCCAAAGAGTTTAGAGGAGAAGGACTAAAAGAGATTAAAAGTGGTAAGCATTTGGAGTATAAAAAATTAAAATGATATAAGTAAGAATTGAAATGGATAACTATAGGGACCAAAAGGTAAAATTTATGTAACTATAAGGACCAAATAAATAATTAAGCCTTAATTTTTTATGATCCTTGATTTTGGAGAGTCAGGGTTGCAATGCTAGACCACCACCCCTTCCCCATACAATTTTAGAGTGCTGGAAATCACGATCTGAATTGAAGTTTAGCTCTATCATTCATTCTCATCATTATCCGCTGCTTCAGTTCAATTTTGGCCGTGATGATGTCAGATATATATTTAGAAGTGTCAATTTCAATTATATTCAAAGATTGTCCGTTTTACTAACTGTATCATTCGTTGATGAATACTATTTCATTTATTGCTTTTGAACAAAATTGGACTGGGTTGAAATTGTAATGTATCAGATAGTTGAATTGAAACAAAAATAAAATTGGTAAATGGGAGCTTTTATTGGTGAGAATTAATAAGGTTGAGTTGAAGATGCTTTTCCATGATTCAGCACCTCTTAAGAATAAGACATGTTCTCACTTCCTCATGCCCGAACTGTAGTTGCTATTAATTGTAAGTATTTAACACAACATGATGTTTCCAACTTTTTGTATGCACTTCCTTGCTTTGTAACTCACTCTAAGGGAGTGAGCAAGAGGAAAGATACGTGAACAAAAACTAAATTCTCTTGTGTTTTTGGTCTAGGCGCACTTGAATCCCATAACAGTAGATTCAATCATCTTCAAGGTCCTGCACGACTGGTTGACCATGTGGGTTCTATGTTCCCTAAACTCTCACCTCTTGGTTCTCCACAGCCTTTTCTTCCTCTTGCACCTTCACCACTCTCGCCATTCACCAACACCTCTATACCAAAGTTATCAGGTTCCTTTCGAGATGATTTTTGTGGTCATTTTGGATTTTCAAATGCTTGAATGTTCTCTTTTCCTCTCTCTTACAGTGTTTATAAATGTATCTTGGATCGCAGGACTCTGCACTTTGAACTTTAGCACTGCTGAAAGTTTGATCAGTGTAACAGCAATTGATTGCTGGGAATTTTTTGCCCCATTTCTGGCTAACGTAATATGTTGTCCCCAATTGGAAGCAACTCTCACAATTCTCATTGGTCAATCCAGTAAATATACCAATCTACTCGCCTTAAATGGGACCAATGCAAAACATTGCCTTGCAGATGTGGAACAGATTTTGATGGGCCAGGGTGCTGCTACTAATCTGAAGCAGATATGTTCAATTCATTCTTCAAATCTTACTGAGGCATCTTGTCCAGTAAAAAATGTGAATGATTTTTATGAAATGGTGGATACTACCAAGCTCCTTACCGCCTGTGACAAAATTGATCCTGTGAAAGAATGCTGCTATCAAGTCTGTCAGAATGCAATATTAGAAGCGGCTACAACCATTGCATCAAAAGGTTCCGATATTTTGGCCATCGATTCATCACATGTTCAAACCAAGCACCCACTAAGGATCAGTGATTGTAGAAATATTGTCCTCCGGTGGGTAGCTAGTAAGCTTGAACCTGTTCATGCAAAGAAAGTTCTTAGGGGGCTGTCTAATTGCAATGTTAATAAAGGTCAGTGTGTGCTAAATGCTATATTATTCCTTCTTGTCAAAGTTTGAGGACATTGTGAGTTAGGTATTTTTTTCCTTCGTGATTTTATTTTCTCTGTCTTTGCTTAGATAAGAAGTCTTTTCAAATTTGGGATCGTCATTGCATGATGACTCTAGTTGGTTATAATGTATTCCATTGAGTACCTTTTAATCACTTGATGATAATTCCTGATGTCAATCCTTCTGTCCCTTTAATATTGCCTCTCTTTTACAAATATTTTCTCTTCCTCTTCTGCATCAGCTTGTCCCCTGGTTTTCCCTGACACAATGCAAGTTGCCAGAGGTTGTGGGGATTGGATAAGTAACAAAACGGCCTGTTGTAATGCTATGGAAAGTTATGTGTCTCACTTGCAAAAGCAGAGCTTCATCACGAACTTGCAAGCTTTGGATTGTGCTGAAACTTTGGCAATGAAGTTAAAAAGATCAAATATTAGTGCTGATATTTATGGTCTTTGTCACATCAGCCTTAAAGACTTTTCCCTACAAGGTTGGTTTCTTTTCTCTGTTCTTGTTAGTATAATGAGCTCACACTTAATACCTATAATATTTTATACCTGATGCTAACAATTCTTCTCTCTCCCTTGTTCAACTTGGTGTGGAAATCAACAATGTGGATTCTTCAGTTGTAAATCAAGGTAATTCTGCAATGTACACTATGTCAATATAAATTTACGTGTCACTTATGGGGAAGGAATGGGAAGGGGGTTCACTTAAGAAAAACTAATGTTTTGTTGAGACACTACTTGACCATTGTATTCCTTCTTGTATTAATGTTTTACTGAGAGGTGACTTGCTACACTGTCTACCCTAAACAGAGGCTGGATGTCTATTACCTAGTTTGCCTTCGGATGCTACATTTGATAGGATTTCTGGGATCAGCTTCCTTTGTGATCTAAATGATAATATTCCAGCTCCCTGGCCTTCTACATCTCAGCTGACTTCTTCATCATGCAATAAATGTATGTACATAGTGTTGAAAGTTTATAATATAATTGAGTGGCAAACTGGTCCTTTTTAATTCTTTATTTTGGATTCTTTTTGGCTTCAAAATTTCCATTTTATTAATTTTGATTCAAAATGTTATATTTATTTTCTGCACTGCTGATAATCGTACAATGTTGGAACTGCAGCTGTCAACATCCCTGCTCTTCCTGCAGCAGCATCAAGTCAAAGTTGTAAGAGAACCTTTTCAAGTTGTTATGTTTGTTCAGTAGTAATATGTAATCTATGAAGTTTCAAAATACAATATAAATGCTACATGTAGTTTCAAAATTAATTGTCAATCCTGTAATGCATGTGTTCAAATTTTAGAGAGGCAGCTAAATTTGCTTGAGCTATAATAACAAAGTTTCTAAATGTACATAGATGATATAAAACACGAACAGGTTTGTTTCATTTTGCATTGGATTGGCTTTCAAATCTGAAACCCATAAACAATTCAACTTAACAATTTAATTTTACAGTTTCTTAAATGTCTTCATAGTTTTGTTTTTTTATTAGTTTTAGTTTGGATTGGTTGGTTTGGTGTTATGAACTGACTCTGTATTTTATTTTCAGCAGGCCTATACAGCCATGAGATTATGTTCTTCGTGCTTGCCGCATTATTGTTTCTCCTTATGGCAATCATGTAATTTTGAGGGTTTCCTTGTTAAGTGAAGCTTTCCTAGTTCTTCAACAAAGATAGTTTTACACGGGTTTAATGTCAGGTTAGTTAGTTGTAGCCTGTTCTATGAGAAAGAGAAATCTCAGCTAGAGGTAATGTCCAATCTGTTTCGGATCTTCTTGATTCATGATTCTTCTTGCGTGCTTGTGTAATAAATTTTTTGTATATAGAAATTTTAGAAAGCATAGGTTATACAGAAACTTGATGAGATTTATATGCATTTGAAGTATCATAGGAATTTCCAGTTCTATATCTCTTGGAGAAGTGTTCTTTTATGTTGAATATAGATTCTTCTACAATCGTCCTATGTAATTTTTCTCTCCTTCTAAAACCAAGCTTTAAGGTCCTGCTCAAACTCAATCTCATAGTTAAGCATGAAAGCTCTAAAGCTATAAAACCAAACCAATTATGTTCATGACATCATTTGACTCTCGAATTCATGATATAGTCTACATTGAACTGATTAAACAGAACATCATTTACACATATCACTATTCTTCCAGGAATGTTTTGTGCTGTACCACTCTGGCCCAAATAAGGATAGTAATCACGTTTAGTAAATTTAATGATTTATTTTATAATTATTTATTTTATTTTTATATTAATTTTTCTAAATGTGTTTGCTAGGAATTAAAAGTAATTAATATAATTAAATATCTTTTTTCTGTATATTTGTGTAAAGAGGGAATGAACTCTGTTAACTCTTTGACGAGAATAGAAGATTGTTAACCACACATTAAAAATATATTTATGCATGATTGTTTTAACTAGTTATCTAACTAGTTAACCTAATTTTATAGATCTTGTAATTTTAATTACATATTAATACTTAAAACATTTTCAATGAATTTCTAATTTAAAATAAATTTTTTTAAGCAAGATTGCTCCTATACTGAATTTTATGAAGTAACAAGTATAGAAGATTATCCTAACCTCTCTAAGCATCAAATAGTTAGGCAGAAACATAAGATGGTGAGTTGCAATAATATTAGGAAGTAAAAATGTAATTCATTAGACAAAATCTAGTGACAACAAATATATTTTCATTATGATATTCCTAAAAAAATTAGCAATGACTTAAATTAATTTAGTTCTATTAATGTATATTTTATAATGAAAATTATTAATAAGTTTGGGTGGTGGAGAGTATACCCTAATATTTGAGTTTTGTAAAAAAAAATATGATATCCAAGATGGATAACATTCAATGTGACAAGTTTTTCATATTCCAATTACAAGAAAAAAATTACAAAAGTAAGAGACAAGGGTGAATATATGATACTCATTAACCATCTTTCAATTGATGCATATAAAATGTATAACCTTACTTTGCCTTTGAACAAGTGAACTAATCTTCTCAAACCAACTACTTCATTTTTCATCTTCAAAATGAAGTATAAAAATAATTAACACTAGGTGAAGTTGTTTAATAAATATAAGTTGTACTCCTAAAATTCGAGACATGAGATTTTCCACACGTGTAATACATCTATTAATCTCATTAAAAAATGTAAACTAAAAGAATTTTTATATATGTTGCTTATTATTATTGTTGATTCCGCAAATTCTATAAGTTATATCTATCTTAAATAATTATATCACATTTTTTGTATTGTAATTGATTTAGTCTTCTATAGATTAAAGGACCAAACTTAGACACGTCAACCTTATGCTTATAATTATTGTTCCTACACATCAATGTTATCTTGAAACAATCTATTATATGAGAGTGGAAATTTAAGCACCAACTCCTTTTCAAGTTAAACAACTTTAAACAATTACTGTACATATATGGAAATATAGTTTTCCTACTATTCGTTTTAATCATAATGATACAAATTCTTTCCAAAGTTAAGTTTCTCCTTTTTACAAAAGTTTTATCAATTCTTCTCTAGAATTTTCGATCAGTCCATCAAGTTAGTAGGTAGCTAACTTTAACTTTGTCCCACGAATTTACATAATTTTATAAAACATATTTTTACAAATGTATGTTATTATAACTCTCTCAAACAATTGAACAACTGTTACAAATGTCTAAGCATACCAAATTTCAAATTTCATTGCCTTCACTAATTCAAACAAATCATATGTAATACCAATCAAGAAACATTTTCAATTTCATTATATAGTTCAAGCAAACCTAATCAAAATCTTAATTTTAATTTCACACATCATACTCAATCACACAAACAAAACACCATAAATATATAATTAGCAATTACAAGATATCAATCACATAAAAATTGTGTAATTAATTTTCCTTACCTAAAAGATAGATATAATTGCCCTAAGAAATCCCAAATCTCTTCAAGCTTACAGGATGTCCTATCTATATATAGGAATAACACAAAATCGATCAAGACACATCACTAGAACTATTAATCAGTAAAAACTCGTATATAAGACTCAAACACTACACTCGAACCAAGATGATTCGTATACACATGAAGAACTTACGGACCAAGAAAAGTGACAAAAAATCAACTTACTTTATTAGAGAATTTGAACAATCAGAAATGGAGAACTTGTCGCAATGATAATTCAAACGTTATCTGATAATTTTTTGGCAAGTATACCAAATCATTTTAAGTAATACAGTGAATAAGTAAAAGTATCGTCTCCCAAGGGACTTGTGCAACACATGACAATTCTTCCTTTTATAACTCAATTAGACATCAAAATGTACAAAACAACACATGAATCATATGAATGTAAAACTCTGTTCAATATTTTATTACTTCATTCAAACATTCACATCAAAGCATACTAGTCCTAATCGTTCCAAGCAACTAGTTCTAAATTAATATATTAAAACGATCATCCCTTAGTTAATAGTCAATTTAACATACAATTTGCATTAAGTCCGATGTTGAGAATGATCAAGTTATTGAGTCTATCCCTAGATCCCAATCACTTAAGTGCTCTATCTACGTTCATGTTCAAAGTTACTTTCCAGTAATCAAAGACATTCAAATAACATTATATTTTCATACAATAATAATAAATTCAAGAAAGAGCATATGAACGAACAACGATATATTGAGCATGAAAATTACATTACACTGAGTTCATTACATCCAATCCCAACGAAAGAGAAATTTAACTACTCCTAGTCATCTAAAACGTACACATTTGAAGCAATCCCTTGCAACAATGGTGTCTTGATGCCTTGAAGTAGTCTTCAGAAGTTCCTGAGATGTTTTCATTTCTTTCTTTTGTCTGGAACTTCTGTCAGAAGAACGTTTCTGTCTTTCTGTCGCGTCTTTTAAAGCCACTTAACTTCATTAATTCGCTCAGCGCACATGTACTGGTGCGCTATGCGAATTTTCTTAACGGCTACACTTTAACTAATATTATTCGCTCAGCGCATAGGTACTATTGCGCTATGCGAATTTCTGGTAGTGCGAGTTTTGGCTTTCGCTTTGCGAAAATTGGCTTTACATAACAATCTACTAACTATTACAACTTTTCAATGAGTAACAGCATGAATAATTACAAGATTGAGTTCATTTATAAGTATAAAAACAGCTCTTTTTCACACTTATCATTATCTGATGAATAAATATGAGAAAACCTATAAAGAAAAAAAGAATTCTAAAAAAGATTTTAAAAAGAAGGTGTATTTTTAAATAATGAAACTTGTTTATAAAAACTCTTTTTATATTTAAAAAAATTAATATTAAAATAATCTAATTCTATAATTTTAAACCTATTATCAATTCTAAAACATAATTTTTTAAGACTTTTTTTATTAATTATATAAAATTATTGTATAGATATGTATTATAGATTAGCCTATAGTATATATTAATTTGAAATGTTTGGACAGTGCGCATATCTCATACGTAAGTGTAAAAATTCTGTAATTTGAAATAAGCAGATGAGGTATTGATATGATTTACTGAAAATGCATTTATTTTGGCTAAATTATTATGAGTAAAGAAGTGTCCTATTTAGTACCTCTGGTGAGGGAGAGATGAACGTGTATGTAATAATGAAGTAGGTCATTGTGTACACAAACCCTTTGGCATGATATATACATTGAAATTGGCTTTGCCTTCAGCCTTATAATTTTGTCACCAACTCCATGTCCTACTCAAGATACTAAGTGACTCTTCAACTTTCTTCTTTCTCAACTTTCAGAGTCTCATATCTAGGATAAAGGCAATTTTCTAAAAGAGAGGCACAGTAACATTAAATATATATAATTAAATTATTTGTATTTTAAAGTTAAAACCATCACAAATAACTATATATATGTATGTATATCCATATTTAGTTTAGTTACTAGGTAGATTAACAAGTTATTAATAAATTTTTAAATAGATATCCTTTAATCATGTATAGTGTTAGTAAGTTTTAAGATAATTATATAAAAAATAATAAAAGTGTCATACATATTAAGTTAAGTTAAAATAATTTTATGAAATATATTGCATATTTATATTTATTTAGTTTTGCATGGTGTAGGCGTCTATCAGGATTTTGTTTCTAATAGAGCAATGGTCCGTGCATTATTGCTAAATTTGCCACTACTACTTTACAGCTAGTTTTATTACTTTGTTATTTAATAATTTAGTTTATATTCAAATAATTTAATTTAATATTTTATCATTAAATAATCATAATAATTAACATGAATAGTCCTCTATATTGTAACGAATAATCATAATAATTATGTCGGAATTCTAAAAGTGACTTCATAATATGTTTGAATATATATTTTTTATTTTTTATTTTTAATAAAGTTGTACTCTATATACTCAATTTCACTTTTTTTCAAATTTTATATTAAAATGTTATCTTTGAATTTCAGATGAACAAGTTTTTTTTTTCAAATTTTAAAAGTTTATACACATTAACACACATAAACTTATTAACAGTAGTGAAGTTGCTTATTAAATATGTAAGCTGACTTCCATGGCCTGAGTAAGACAAAGTGAGATTTTCAACACTCCATACCCACCTTCCCAAAAGATGCAACATATGTAATAAATATCTCTTAATCTAATTAGATCTAATTAAAAATGTAATATAAAAGGATTTTTATGTTGATCACAGGTCGAGTCGATAGTGTCTACTTGCAATATTATCGACAAAATGAAAACTCAACCTTTAATTCATCCGCTACATATATGCCTATCTGTTTAAAAAAAATTCACGAATATTTAAAACTTACGGATATCCACGAATATTAAAAATTGTATATTTTATATAATTTTTAAAACAAAATTTAAATAAAATTACAAAAAAAATATAAAATTTAATTTTAATTAAATTTAATCTAATAAAATATAAATTAATTTTATTTTAAATAAAATTTAACTAAATAAAATATAAATTATAAATTTTTATTTTTTATAAATAAATCGAGTAGTCTAATACTCACATTCAACCCGTTTAAAAAGGTGAATATTAAAATATTGCAATATGAGGGCACATATAGACATATTTTATATCGAAAATGAGAATTTAAGCACCAACATTTTTGAAGTTAAACAATTAAAACAATTCTCTATTTTTTCTTTTCTTTTTTTCCTTTTCTAAACTAACAATATGATAAAACATACCTAAATCCTCCATTACCAACCAGATTTCGGAACCTAAAAAGAAAATGAAAACAATAACAACGACAACCATCTCACAGAAAAAGAAGAAGAAAAAATTAACACTCTGTTATCTAAATGAAAACAAAATACTAAATACTATTTTTTTAAAAGTTAAAACACACATCCTCATAAATATATAATAAATTTTGTATATCGTAGTCTCCTTTGAAAAGAAGTAGTTGTTAGAAAGGTTCTCCTAACAATAGTAACTTCACCTAGCTAAACTAAAAGACAAATATAGTGATTAAATAATAATTGGGTTTAATACATAAAATAGACTTTTTGATTTGTAAAACTAACAGTTTTGTAAATGTTTTCCTAAGCCTTTCATTATTAGCTCACATCATATAAATTTGCACGTGCATCTCATGCGAGTTTTTACGTCATAGTTTTCAACAGTAATGGTACCTATTAATATTAATATGTAATTATACTTATAATATATTTAAGGTACTGTTACTTGAAATTGTTGTTTTTGTCTATTATACTCTATTGTTACTATACTATAATATGATACATCCCCTCTCCCACACATTTGACATCAAAATTAATAAATGAGAACAGAGTTCTATGTTTACACGCATGTGATTGATGGACAATAATTTAACGTGTAAATAATTGAAATAGAAATATCTTAATATATATTTTTTGTTTAGGTAATGAATTCAAAATCCAACTAATATTTTTTATAAATTCTTTTTTGAATCCCTCTCAATCGAAATACCAGATAGCAACAGATAACAAATAATTTAATATATTATACGATCATTTCTAAGATTTTTTCAAATTGTATTTAATATTTTTTTTTCTATCTCGATGCTAAATAGTTTAATTATATAAAAAAATATTATATAAACTTGTATTATAGATTACTCTGTTATATCTTCATTAATTTTGAAATGATTGCACAGTGCGCATATCTCATAATTGTTGTAAATTTAAAAAATAAAATGTGTAAATTGAAATAAGCAGATGAAGTATTGATATAATTTACTGAAAATGCACTTATTTTGGTTAAGTTATTATAATTATGAGTAAAGAAGTGTTCTATTTTACGTCCTTTTGGGTTTAAGAGAAATTAAATAATTTTTATATTTATTTGAAATAATTTTTTTTCTTTTTGTTAAGTATAAAAATTTATTTTTTTACCATCATTTTAATTTGATGATATATATCGAAATGAATATAAGTGTGCCAACTTATTCTAAAAATATAAAAGTTTAGTCTTTTATAATTATTTTACTTTTACATAGAAAAGTAATGGTAAAATCACGTATATTTACATTTATAAAAATAAAATTATTAAAAAAAATTGTTTTAACAGAAAAAATAAAAGATAATTATATTAAATATTAAATGTAAAAGTAAATGTATGTCTGGGCTAATAATGAAATTGGTACTCGTGTAGACAAACCCTTAGGAAAGAGACATCGATTATTAGTATTCAAATTGGTTTTGTCTTCGGCCTTGAAATCTTGTCGCCAACTCCATGTCCTACTCAATATGCTAAGTGAGGTTAAAGGATTAATAAGTGACTTTTTTAACTTTTTTTTTCTTTCTATATTAATAAGGACAAAGACCAGAGACACAATCCAAACAAATAATATAATTAAATAATTTTACAATGACATTCACAATGACATTTTTTTATCTCAATAAGGTGTAATACTTTGTTATCCCAATCATATATATGCATGCCCAGAAGAAAGAGGAGGTCTTTTAAAACCTAGTAGCAGAGAGCAACTGAGAGAAAGAAGGCAAGGCTGGAAGAGGGAAAAGTGGAGGAAGGGCGAGGCTGAGAAGAGGAGGAGCTGTTTCTTTCGGCGCCGCAAAAAGACTCCTTGCAGGTAAAGTTTCATTGCTTTGGCTCTTTACAGCGAACATTCTCATCTCTGCTGTGTTTTGCTCTACTCTGGTTCTTTGATTTGCCTGGTTATATTATATGATGTTAATAACCCCAAATGAGATAAACCTAAAACAATCATAGAGAGTTGCACATGTGACTCCCAGCTCTGTGACTGAGGGTAAACCGAGTGCGCCCTTGATTGAGACACCGGCCGGTGGTCCCCACTTCATCTTCAACGGTGAAGGTGACAGTGCCTACAAGATGACAATGACTCTGCTTAAGTTCTTATGGTCTGAGTCATACTGGATTGGTTAGGAGAATGAATGAAGTGGTGGCACTATGGGGTGTTGAAGATGCGAAGGACCAGATCATGAAGGTCTTGGAGGAGCACGAGGAGCACGAGGAGCACGAGGAGCACGAGGGTAGAGTAGGGCATAGAGGGAGGAAGCCCTCCTGAGTAGTAGTGTGTCAGTGGATAATGCTACCAACATACAACGAAGCCCTTAATGCAGTCCTAAATCAGAAGTCTACAGCTAAGGAACCAAACATTTTGGTTGGCTGGTTGGACCTTTTTGTTTGTGTCTTCATTTCAGTGTACCCTTCTTCCAATTTGCAAAGATTCCATTCAAACAAACATGCATCGGGTTGTTAGCAGCTTCAATGCGTTGCTTTGAACGAGCTCGCAGCACAGTGCAAAGGTAGGACGTGAAATTGCACTCAAATTCAATGACCCTGTGCAATTGTTTGATGGAGAATTGAAGACCCCACTAAAAGTTTCTGTGCAACACTACACGTTTTCTAAATTAAAAAGAAATTGAAACTGATTATCACTTCACAAACCTTTAATTAAACACATTCACGATTTATAATTCAAAAAATCTAAATCAAAAGTCAGCTACTTCTTTCAAATTCAATGTTAGAAATCGTCTTAAGAAAACACGACTTGAAAAAAACTCTAATTTTATGATAGTGCCCGTTTTGATATTTTATGTTGAAAAGTATACTATTTTTCTAAAAAAAACCTCTTTGAACAAATTCAATCTTAAAGCACAATTGCATGGTGGCTCGTGATTTTCTTCCTTTCGCTTGTTTTTAAGGAGTGCTGGTTGTAAAACACGATTTACATCTCTCATGTATTCTTAATTTATCTTACTTCCAATCATTGTAAGACGTCAAACATCCGTATTGATAATATGGATGAGTGGGCTCCACGTTATTTTAATTGCCTTTAAAATGTGTTTGTCCATCTGGTCCCCTTCTACGAGAGTGGGTCCCGCTTTCATGGTCTGGCGTGATGCATTTAGAGTATCCAATCACATGACAGTTTTGCAAATAAAAAAGTGTAGGGCACGGTGCCCAGACTTTATATATTAATTGGGTAGTCTTGTAATGATGCATAGTGTGCAGGGATTGCATGGCAGAGTCACTCTTGTTCAATGCAAAACCAAATAAGAATAGCATGCGGCAATTTGTGATTCAATTCCGAAAGGGTTGATTGTATGGTCATATTGGACTTAATAGCTAGGCCTCATTTCGATAGCTAGTTATTTCTACATGGACTCCTTCTTTTAAAAATGACAAAATATGAAAAGTATTTTTTTAAATAGATAGCTAATTTATTTTAAAATTTGTAAAATTCTATAAATAACTTTATGCAATCTTTTAATCAGGTATACCGTTAGTAAGTTTTGAGATATTTATTAAAAAATTAATGAAAGTGCCATACATATTAAGTTAAAATAATCTTAGGAAATGTATTGCTTATTTATATTTATTTAGTTTTGCGTGGTATGGTTATCTATCAAGTTTTTTTCTCTGACAGAGTAATGGCCCGTCAACAACTACGTAAATTTGCACTTTACAGCTAGTTTTATTATTTTTTTTTATTTAATAGATCAGTTTACATTTTAATTAAACAATTTAATTTTATATTTTATTGCTATTCAAAGCTATTAAAAGGTTGGAAGTAAAACGGGAGTGGTGAAACATAAAACATGGAAACGGAAGAGGAACTACATCAACCCTTCTTGAGCTCAACCCACGATGACCGATCATCACACGCAACAGATTCCCGTCTGGAAGAAGTGCTATCAGACACCACCGTAGCCTTCTCCAAGCGGCTGCTCTCAGCCACATGGATCGAACTCAAGCTCCTATTTCCCCTTGCAGGACCTGCAATCATCGTTTATGTCATCAACAACCTCATGTCCTTCGTCACTCGAGCCTTCGCCGGCCACCTCGGAAACCTCGAACTCGCTGCGGCCAATCTTGGCAACAGTGGCATTCAGCTCTTCGCCTATGGACTAATGGTAAATTGTATATACGGATCACCATTACCAACTTTATATTCGTTACTCACAAGTACTAGTGATTATTTATTTGTTTTGTGTATGATAATCGGTTTAGCTGGGTATGGGAAGTGCTGTGGAGACTTTATGCGGACAAGCGTACGGAGCGAATAAGCATGAGATGTTGGGGGTATACATGCAGAGAGCAATCATTGTTTTAGTTGTAACTGGGATTCCCTTAACGGTGGCGTATATATTCTGCGAGCCCATTCTTCTCTTGCTGGGTGAACCCCCTGAGCTTGCTTCGGTTGCAAAGGTTTTTGTGTACGGTTTGATCCCGCAGATCTACGCTTACGCGGTGAACTTCCCCATACAGAAGTTTCTGCAGGCGCAGAGTGTGGTGGCGCCGAGCACTTACATCTCCGGGGCTACGTTGCTGCTCCATGTGCTGCTGAGTTGGGTGGTGGTGTACTGGTTGAAGATTGGGCTGATAGGGTCCTCGTTGACACTCAGCTTGTCTTGGTGGATCATAGTAGTGGCCCAGTTTGTGTACATAGTTCTTGCCCCCAGGTTTAAGCGGACGTGGACTGGGCTTAGCATTGAGGCCTTATCTGGGCTTTGGGCTTTTGTGAAGCTCTCGGCCGCCTCTGCTGTTATGCTGTGTTTGGAAACGTGGTATTTTCAGGTGCTCGTGCTGATTACCGGCTTGCTTGACAATCCTCAGCTTTCTCTTGATTCTATCTCTGTTTGGTAAGTAAATCCTGCTTTAATCACTTTCTATATCACCACTAATAGTCATAATAATTATGTCGGACTTCTGAAATCTCACTTCATAATGAAGTTGTATTTTATATAAACAATTTCACTTTTTCATATTAAACCTAAACTTTTTTTAAAGTTTATATATATATATATATATATATATATATATATATATATATATATATATATATATATATATATATATATATATATATATGTGTGTGTGTGTGTGTGTTTGTGTGGGGATCAAGATTCAATCGATTTTTAATTTAAAATTTTAAATGAAAAATACAATTTAATTTCACCAAGATCAAAACTGAAATTAGAACTCAGAGTGAAGATTGATTCTTAAAAAATTGAATTTGACTTATGTAATCTTAATTATGTTAATTGATCTCATAAATAGTTCTTCATTGTTGAAGAACAAAAATGCAGAACAAAGAAAAAGTAAAAACCAAAATAAGAGAAAAGAGGGAGAAAAGAGAAAAATAGAAAAACTAAAAGTATGCAATTTGGCAAAAGATGTTTATCATTATGTTATGTGGACTCTAAAAATTGACACAAATGTGATTAATCATTATTCAAATTAGGTCTATAAGTCAACTTACACAAATTTAAGGTTTAGTAAAGTTGTAATAAACTAAAAAATATCATCGAGAAAAATGTGAATAAATTTTCAAAGAAAAATGTGAAGTAAGCCAATTTGAGTAAGTAGCTTAAACAAGGGTGGACAAAGTGTACTTAACTACACTGTCCTGTAAAAATTAATAGTTAATTATAAAATAGTTTTTCTAAACTAAACTAAACTAAAAAACAGTTCATACAAATTGAACTAAACTAATTTTTAGTTCACTTATAGATAGTTTAGTAAATTGGTTCAACTTCCTTTCAAGATCAAATTGTTACACCAATATGAGAAATGCTTACAGTATAAAATGCTTTGAAAGGAACAATATTTATTTAGGTAGTTGCAGAGATAAATGAATCAAAGAGGATTAGAAATATATTCATCAATTTGATCTTTAACAATGTCAAGCCCTAAACTTAAAGTCAAATAAGACTGGTCAATAAAAAAATGATATAAAAAATAATGAAGTCAAATTAAAACACCTACACAAAAATAAATCACGCAATAAAAAAAGAAAAACTTAAATCTCAACAACATGTATTCTACAAAAACAATAATTGACAGATGCAAAACTTATTCCACTAAAATGGAAGAAGTAATAATTGACAATCTAAAATTTATTTAACAAATACTATTTATTCAGTTTAAACTCGTGTTTGTATATATAATTCACCACTTTTATTTTATTTTTAAAATCTATCCATTTTATTAAAATTGAATCAAAGTTAAATCCATTTTATAAATAGGGTAAGCAAAATCGGTACATTTTTAGTAGAGAATAGAAGAATGTTGATACAATGTGGAAAGTGAAAAAAAAAATGTATTTGGTAAGAAATAACCCTAACAGAGCATACAATGCTTACTGTACGCAGCATGTCAATAGCAGGGTTGATGCTGAACATAGGAATTGGATTCAATGCAGCTGTAAGGTGAGGATTTTATGGATTGATTTTGCAGCATGCATAGTATATATATGATAACGATGTGATTGTTGTATGTAACAGTGTGAGGGTGAGCAACGAGTTGGGGGCTGGGCATCCAAAATCTGCAGCATTCTCAGTGATTGTGGTGAATATGATATCATTCATTATTAGTGTGATAGAAGCAGTGCTAGTCCTTGCTCTGCGTAGGGTTTTAAGTTACGCTTTCACAGACGGTGAAACAGTAGCCAACGCTGTCTCAGACCTCTGTCCCTATTTGGCCGTTACTCTCATTCTCAACGGAATTCAACCCGTCCTATCCGGTACTCATTACAAATCTTTTAAATTAACTATTAAATATTTTTATAACCAATAGTAGGTCTATTAAGTGAAAATTAAATATTAATTTTTTATATGATAATATTTTGTAAGAAAAATAACTGTAAGAGTCTCTACTTTTTGTAGGAGTGGCTGTGGGGTGCGGATGGCAGGCCACTGTGGCTTATGTGAATGTGGGCTGTTATTATTTGATTGGAGTTCCTTTGGGTTGCATCTTGGGCTTCAACTTCGGCCTTGGCGTGCAGGTAACCATATTTATTGAGCTTTACAAATCAATTACTCTATTTTTACATCAATAAAATGTATTTTCATACAGCATTATTTATTTACTGTCGTATTTTTGTTAGAAATAATTTTAAAAAATACATTAAATATAATGGGTTTAATTATTGAGCGTAATTTTGCATATGATCATCTTGTTATAAATTATTATGAATAACAAAATTTCTGCTTTTCTAATGATTATTTTACACATATATAGTAGAAAATAATTGGTCTTGTAATTATGTTTTAACGTTATTTGTTATTTAATGATTCGTGTAGTAAAATAAATATTAACAGCCTATAAAAATTAAACTTGTAGTTTTCAAAATAATTTTAGAATTGGTGAGTTGATATATACCCAGGTATTTCCAGTAGCAATCCAAAACCTGGATCATGTTGATGAAATCAAAATATATGAAACAGTTGTTTTGATATGTAATAATTAATATACAGGGAATATGGTCGGGAATGATCGGCGGAACAATGTTGCAAACTCTCATTTTATTATGGATCACGCTTCGCACTGATTGGGATAAAGAGGTAATAATACTTTATCAATAACTAATCATCTTATACGTCATCATAATCAAGCATTATGATTCAATATTCAATTTTAACAATTAGGTATCTGTATTACAAATTATTCATTTCTCCATCGTAAACGAAACTAAATACACATTAACTGTTCTTCCACCTTTTTATTAGCCTTCATTTTGACACTTAATTTCACCAAGAGTATGTAGAAAAGAAAAACTATCTTGTTTCGATTGATCATATTCCATGTATATGATAAAATTATGAACATAGGTGAATACGACAAAGGAACGATTGGACAAGTGGGACAACAAGAAACAGGCTAAAGTTGAGAGTTGAAATGTTTCATCTTGTAAAAGGAAAAAAAAAAGTTGGTACTAAAAGTTGTACTCATAACTATTTTTTTTAGCATATTTAATAAGAGAAATTGTACTTACTTTTTGTTGTTATTGAATTCGTGAGCGTACATGTGATTGGATTAACGAGCGTGTGATTGGATTATGGAAATTTTTATATATGTTTTTTAATATTGAAATGTGATGAAATATTTATTTATAAGAGAATTTTTTATGCTCAAAATAATAAGAGAATAAGATTTTTATATATAGAAGGGTGAGTATGTATTTTAGTGTCATTTTTTTATGAATATGTATAAATATTTATAGAATATTGAGTTCCTATGAATAAAAAGTATATCTATTAAAAATAAGTTATTAAAATAAAATTATCAAAATTAATGAAATGCTTATTTTCTGTTTGAAGGTATTATAAAATTCGCGGTACATGTTAATACATACAGATATTTTATAAATTTTTAAAATTAAATTAAAAAAATATAAATCAAAATTAAAATTAAATTAAATTTATCTTGATAAAATATCAAATGAATTTTAGTTAAATTTAATTTCATAAAAAATAAATTTAATTTCAGATAGTATAATACTCTGCATATAAGAAATGTACGGATATATTAATTATCCATTCCATATTTTATTCACAATTTCCTTTTCTTTGTCATTTGAGCTTCGAACTCACTTCATTTCATGATTTAATCCATTTAAAAAATGTAGGCATAGTTGCTTTGTTGTATGATTTCTTTGACTTTTCTAACCCCTAACCTTCTCACGGGCCTTTCAATTCCTTCAAGCATTTTGTTCTTTCTTGTCTCCTCATCTCCTTCCTTATAAAGAATTCTTTAATCTAATAAATCATTGTTTTGACCTTTAATATGTTATCATCTCTTTCATCATCGACAATTCTTTAATTTAGTTGAACAAGTTCTTAAACTTATTACATAAACTTTCATTTGATAAATTAAGGGATTAATTACTGAACTAACACATATTTGGAATTTCTAAGTGTGTCGAAATAATTTAGAATGACTTTTATAAATTGATAATCTTAGGCAACATAAGAGTGAGATAAGTGAAACTCAATTCCAATAACTTACTGTATTCTTATATTTTTTTTTTGTTGAAATTTTATAATTGTTTTAGTTGGGATTTAATTTACAAACTTAATATTTAAATAAATAATATTTTTATTATATTTATTATAAATTTTTTTAAATGATTTTAACTAACACAGTAAACATTATAAATATCTGCTAAATTGCAGTGGATCAAATACCCGTAAGACATTTTTTGAAGAAACATTTCATTTTAAATGTTTTTTTTAACTGTAAAAAATAATCTGTAAGCTTTGAGAGTGTTAAATATGCTTAGAAATCACATTTTGCATTAATCAAAGGAGTCCTTTATTTTTTATGTTGACTTCTTGACTTCAAAAACTTTGTATAAATTCCAAAATGTATGTTGACATATACCTTCATGATTTGAATTTGTTGTAAATGGTTCTTTATATTATTTTTAATATGTTCCAAATTGTCAGTTGAACAGTTACCTTTTACGTTATTAATCTTTTTATATCTCTACTCATATTTTAAACATTTTTTTTCTTTGATCATGTAAAGTTTATTATTTTTGTTTTGTTATTATGGATTTTTATTTCCTTAAAAACCTTTTAACTTGGCACATTCTTAACAAAACTCATTAGTAACACGCATTAAAAAAAACTTATTGTAATAAAAAAGTTTATCAAACACTAAACTCAAGAGATTTTTTCTTTTATAATTTTTATTCGATGGTTGATTGATGTGTCTCCCCATGCATCATATTTTAAAGTTGTTTTATATCAATTCTTGTTACATTTATGAATAATTCGATCGATATTTATTCCATTATAAGTATTTCTTAAAAACTTGAAGCACTGGTAACCAAAATTTGAGAAAAATAAATAATAAAGAGAAGTTGAAGCAATTATTTTTTTCTCATTTCTCAATCATTTGATGTTCGGACGTTCTTTATAGAATAATAATATTTTGACAACATTTTAACACCATTTATATCTGTGTCATTTTATAATTGGTTCATGTTAATCTTTATGATTATTATTATTGATTATGAAATAATTGTAGAATAATATAAAAATCATACCTATTTTTTAAAATACTACATCTTATTTAAAAATTCTAAAATTATATTTAAGAGGTATGTCTCATTCATTTTAAAATCATGATTCTAAAATATTACTTTATCATTTATATAATATATTTTTCATGTTATTTCATTAAAATTGAATCAAAGTTACAGTCATGTGAAGGATGGGATTGTTTTAGTAAACAGTATGAATGTCCCATAAACTATGAAAAGTAAAAGAAAAAGAAAATGTATTTGGTAAGAAATAACCCTAAGAGTGCATGCAGCATGTCAATAGCAGGGTTGATGCTGAACATAGGAATCGGATTTAACGCAGCTGCAAGGTGAGAGCTTTATGTCTGATTTTTCAACATGCAGATACAGATACGATAATAAAGATAATGGAATTCAACCTGTTCTATCTGGTAACTTACTAGTTATATATTTACTTAAGAGTAACATTATCATCACATATTTTTACCTTTGACATATAGTAAAAGAGTAAAATAATCATATTTTTTTAAAAACGAAAAAAGTAAAAAATAAATAAGTATAGTGTTAAATAAATGTAAAACATTTAATTGTATCACAGAATCATTACTCTTTATTTAATGTTTTCAATAAATATTTTATATAAGCGGCTTTTTCTAGGAGTGCCTGTTGGGTGCGGATGGCAAACCACTGTAGCCCATGTGAATGTGGGCTGTTATTATTTGATAGGAGTTCCTTTGGTTGTATTTTGGGCTTCAAGTTCGGCCTAGGTGTGCAGGTAAAGGTATCTATTGGGCCTTGTAAATCATTTACTGTATGCATATAAACAAAATGTTATTTATTTGTTGTCTTATTTTTGTAAAAATATTTTTAAAAAATACATTTTTTATAATGGCTTCAATTAAAATTTTCTGAGTGTAATTTTCTTTGTATTGTTTGAACTACATTAATTGTTAATATAATTGAGCAGGTGTTTGGTATTAATATATTTTTAATGTTAATATTAAAGGATAAAGGATTATCTTTAAGATTAATTCCATATCAACATTACTTTTTTTAATAAATGTGTGTGATAATTAATAAATTTTAAAAATGTTTTTAACTATTTCAATAATCAGTGAAGTTTAAATAAAATTAACAAAATTTAATAGTGTTAATATTATACTTTTTTAGTGCTAAAAGTTAAATATATCGATACTTGTTATATTAAATTGATTATTTACCTTTAAAACTGTATGTAGAAAATCAATAATTTTGTAATTTTATTTGAGTTACTTCTTTTTTAATGATTTATACAGCTGAATAAACAATATTAAATTTTGTATCGTGTAACATATATTTTTAAATTACTGAAAGTTTAACTGATATATACATGGTTATTTTTAGGAGCAAGATCCAATTTGAAATTAATTTTTGAATTTCTGGTGTATGAATTTATGAAACATTTGTTTTGAGTGTAATAATATATAGGGGATATGGTCCGGAATGATCGGGGGAACAATGTTGCAGACTCTCATTTTGTTATGGATCACACTTCGCACTGATTGGGATAAAGAGGTAATATTACTTTATCAATGACTAATCATCTTATACATCCTCCTCATTAACCACTATAACTCCATATTCAATTTTAAAAGCCGATGGGAAAAAATTCCCAAATATAACGAAAATAAAAAACAGTATTGAAACAATAGGAAAATACATAAATTTACTTTGTCGTTTTTTTCTTTATTTTCACATAATTGTCTCAAATTTATTCAGTTGCTTATTAATATATTATGTTTTATGGAAAGACTTGAGAAAGTTTGAGTTACATATTCTAAATGTATTGGAAATTATTCGTTTCTCCGTCCTAAATGAAACTAAATAGACATTAATTGTTCCTCCACCTTTTTATTAACCTTCATTTTGACACTGAATTCACCAAGAGTATTTAAAAGAAAAAACTATCTTGTTTCGTATAATTGACCATATTCAATGTATATGATAAGACTATGAACATAGGTGAATACAACAAAGGAACGATTGGAAAAGTGGGAGCACAAGAAGCAGGCCAAAGTTCAGAGTTGAGATGCTTCTTCTTCTAATAAAATGAAAAGAATAAATAAATTGTAACTTCTATTCAATTCAATGATATTTTTCGTATAACTTCTGTTTATATATTGTCATAATGTATGTACTCTTTGTTTTAGGAAGAAAAACATTTTAAAAAGAAGTAAAAAAATTAATGCACTTAACACTATTATGTGTGACGTTAATTATGAGAAGGAGGTAGCGTAATGAACTTGCGCATATGCTTTTCTTTTGGAGATTAAGGTTGATTTTTCTACTCATTGTTGTCATGAATTTTTATTTATTTTAAAACCTTTTTAACTTGCCACATTTTTAACAAAACTCGATCAGAAATTACAAAAAATTATTAGATTTTGTCATAAAAAAGTTTCTGAAGGGGTTTTTTGTTTTATAATTTGATTCGATGACTCAATAATTTATCTTCTCATGAGTCATGTATTGAAATAATTTTATATGAAATATTAGCTCATAAATCAGTCTAATTATTGATGAACATTGTATTTTTTCTTTTAATCATAATCTACATTTTCATACTATATTCTTTTCTTCTTCATTTAAATAATTTTTCATCTTAAGATAAGTTGGTTTTGATAACATATATTATTAGAAATATCATGTCGATTAGGCCAATTTATAAAATATAAATAAATGTAAACCTCATCTTACAAACTAGTTTTGTGAAGTTGAATTAAATTTAAAGTTTATTTTGTAACATAGACGGATTAGAACCTATAAGAAGGTGTATTGAAAGTCCTAATAAGACCAATTTATAATATACAAGTGAGTACAAACTGATTTCGTAGGAGTTAACTTCAAGTCTCCTTCTTAAAATATATATATATATATATTGTTACTTTAGAAAGTATTTCATGAGAGTAGAATGTATTTCTTAGAAAGATGTAGACATGCATACCCCACCAGCATTGGTGAGTTTGGTGTGCAGTGTGAGGAGTGAAGAAGCACGAGAGGTGAGAATATTCATGCATACCCCACCATTGACTTTGGTGAGATTCAAACACTTCCAAAACGTGAAAGAGTGCTAGTGGTGGGGTGGAGTTGAGGGTGTTCATACAACAACATGTACTTTTCAAAGAAATGTGCTGTACATGAACCGCGCTGGTCCTCATGTCCCTTCACATTCGCAACAGCTACGGCTCATTATTTTCTACCATCTTCAATCTAATCTGATAAGGGTTCCCTAGTGAAAGCAGGTTCTTTATGAGGATCAGAAGCACAAGTTACCCAAGTTTTCTCACAAGGAAGATTTGTTAATTGAGAAAATATAAAACATGTCTCATATTTACTAGCCAGGCTGGGTTCTTGCAACAGCAATGGGAACATTTGGTTGCATACACCTGTACATAGCCAATTATTTTATGGAGAGAAGTGTACAGAATTAGTTGCTGGATCACCAACGTAGTGTAGTGGAACCTATATTTGACGAGTTGACTCTTTTCTCCAATAATTATTCTCATTAATGCTTGCACTTACTTTCACACCTTTTTAATTATTATTATTATTATTATTTTAATTCACATTCAGATCTCAGAATGAAAGAATCCTAACTTGTAGCCATGTTTACCATGTACTGCTTCACCTTAAGAATTAAGACTTGTATTTCGTGTTCCATACATAAGTATTTATCCAATTAGTCTTCCTAGATAACGGAACAAAAGAAAAACGACAGGTAGGAGAGGATTTTCCTACCGTAAGATAAGCAAAACATTGTTATCTTCTACAATTGAATAAATATAACATCCTTTTAGTTGATTTCATCAGAATGAAGTTCTATTTGGGGAAGTTTCTGATTGTCTCTATTAAATAATATATTATCGGACACAGATTGAGATCAACCAGACAATGAATTACAAGGCTTTCCACCATTCCGAAACTGTATCAACACAACGTCTTCCTGGTTTGATGTGACTTAGGAATTAATTAGGATGTTGTTTAGTATTTACATCATACACGATCAAATATCAGATGACAATGGCAGCAACCATCAGATACTTAACCACTGCACCGTCCACTCCCAATGTCATAACGTGTCCTTTTCATCATTAAATTTATGTCTGTCACTTGTGCAAAACCACATCAGCGATTGCAACATTTCAACACTGGTTTATTTTAACTGTATGTTTCAATGTAAAACTAAACAGAAGAAATAAGTTAGTTGTGTCCATTGTCTCTGATTAAAGTCGTGCCTGGTTGTATATGACAGAAACCTTTCAATATTTCAACTCAAGCGTTTAATAATATTTATAGCTCCCCTGCAACCTCTCCATCAATAATGAAACTTATTTCACAAGAGACAGAATTTGTTGTTTCATCTACCTCTGCATCGTATTCCACAATCTCAAAGTACCAAAAGAGGAAAAACTCAAAATTGATCTACAGGCAGAACTGATATGATTTAACACTCTTTGTATCAGCTAAAGCAAACACATAAAAACAAAAGAAGATAGAAACATGAGATTGTGTCGCATAAAACATGAGTTTCCTAGTAAAATGTTTAGACTTAGGCAGTGATCATGAACCGATGAGAGGAGGAAGGGTGATGAGGGTCTGTGACTGTCTTCCAGGTTTTTCTCTGCCAAAGATTCTCTTCCATGTTTTGAGTTGAGTGATGAAGTGTCCATGAATGCCAAGTCTGACTGTGGAAACACCTGATATAATTCGCTTCCTCAGCCTCATTAGCCTCTTCCCAATCTTAATCTTCAACTTAGAAATTCTGAGTCTGAGACATGACGGCTTTCTGCGTGAATCTGCTTTCTCCAACACTTTGTGGATCAGAAACTGTGCCCTTCTGTGGATTATGTCTTCAGGGTCCTCCTTATCCACCTTTGAGTAAGCATTAGACCGCCTACACAGATCCATTCTTCTTCAAAATGAGTTTTCTCTTTTTCTCGAGTGAGAGAGTGAAGTTCATAAGCATAGGGAGCTCTGAAACTAAGATTTATAGTATAGTTTTGGGTGGTGGGGCCATTGAAGGATGTCATGTGCACTAATTTTTTGTTGAAAATAATGGAGATGATGACTGTGCCTGAACTGGCCTGTATCATTTCGTCATAATGAATCCTTCTCCTCAAATACGAACTGCCATGGAAAGCACAACTCCAACCATTATTACTTAATCATCAAGTATATAATTCAATTTAGGATAACAAATTACCTCAAATTTAAAAAAACATATAATTTATTATGGTTTATAGGTTGGTTAGATTTTAAAATAACCTCTTTAATTGAATCTAACAAAAAAGTTAATTTGAATATTCCAAATTAAATTCCAACTTAGGTATTGTCTGAATTTTTTCTGCATTTTTTGTTGTGATTTCGCTACTGATAAAAACCTGGATCAAAGGTGACACGTGTCAAAAATAAACCAGAATCGATTTACAAAAATCAAATTAGTTCCCGTCATGAGTTTGGTCAATTTTTCTTTTTAATTATGAGATACGTCATTACTTTCAAATGTATTCATTTCCAAAATCCCTTTTATATTTTTAATTTATCGCACAGTTAACTATCGAAATTTTTACTTCTTTATCATAACAAGTGATATTTTATACTGGCTTGTTAATAATATATAAAAAATTAAGGATTAAAAAACTATTTATTAAATCGTGTTTTTAAAGAATAAAAAGAGAAAAAAAAAATCATTTGAAAGCAAATTAGGCATCCTAATTAAATTTCGCTATTTTTAATTTTTTAGTACTTGTAAATTAAAGTCAACTAATTTAATAAGCTTACTTGTCTTTTTATATATAAGTCGGAAGATTATATAATTATATAAGAAGGAAACTAGAAAAACTATACAAGAATGAAAGTTAAGATGACTACATCATGTTTATGGTTAGACTAACAAATTAGTCACAAACTAACTTCCTATCTCTTCCAACTTAAGAACTATAATTACAACTCGAAATTTAAAACATCTAACTAGTGTGAGGGATTTGGACTCAGCTATAACTTTTTATTAGTTCATTTTGTATTAGGAAATTTAAGAAAGTGAAATTTTCTAATTTGCTCAACACTGTGACGTGAAATTGAAACTTGGTGTGGCAAAGAAGTAAACGGAGGGACCTTAATGACGTGTTCGGCCTGCGGGAGGTTTGGTTAGTGCTATTATACCAATTTAAAAAGTATACGTTGACCACAATGATTGTAATTATATATTCATAAATTATTTTGATTATAATAATATCATCAATCAATAAAAAATATTCATGGACAGTATTCTCAAGTCAAGAATTTAAATTTGAAGATATAGGGATTTTAAAATCTTATAATTAAATAAATAATGAGTTGGAAATATTTTTGTGAGATGAATTCTCTAAGACATAATATGTTGTTATTATGTGGTGTGAATAGCAATGGAATTTGTAATATCACCGACTAGAAGAAGCATGCTGTGAAATTCAAACACTCATTTAATTGTGCTATAGTTGCTTTCTTTCTAATGAAGGAAGCACTTCTGAAGTCAAAGAAACTCTTTTAAGTCAAAGAACAATTTGAGAAAAGCATGAGTCATGCACGGTGTAAAGCAGACCAAATTTCTAAGGGTGGGGGATCTTTGAATCCCATTCATATATTCCTACTTTATTTGGTAGCACTTCTTAAAGAAAATAAAATATTGAAAATCATTAAAAGTAATTCTTCATCAAAGAAAATATATAAATTTTATTTATAAATTAATTTTATAAAAGTAAATTAGATTTAAAATTACTTTTTAAGTTTTTCATGTAATATGAGAAAATATATTATTTTTAAAAAATATACATATACTAAGTATAGAACATTTACATTTTTTTATAAGAGAACCATGTACAATTTTAAAGCACTGTCTACGTTCTTATTGGATGATATACAACATATATATGTATGTATGTATATATTAGAATTATTTTATAATAGAACATTACTAATCATGTCTGATTATATTAATAGATTACTACAACTAGCGGCTTTTTAGGACAATAGTATATTACGTATGAGAAGACATTTCTTGCATCGCATGGTTGGAAATAGGCACTACCAATAATAACTTTTTATTTATTTCTTTTCAGCACTTGTTATCTTTTCACATTACTATTTTACCATTTTTTGGTTCCAAGAAGTATTCCATACATATATTCCAATCAAATGATAGAATGAGGTACATTATAGCTTTCTTTCCCTTCTGACTAAAGATATATTTCTTTTCAATGTTTCACATAATAATTGCTTTTTAAAACATTAAATAATTATAACCGTAAAAATGAGGGACATTAATAAATAATTTCAGAGGAATATATATATATATATATATATATATATATGGGTTTGCTAACGCGCGTACGCCTGTTTTTCAGTTGGTACATTTTAGCAATGTGTACCGGGTTTTAGTAGACAAAAATATCCTTATATATCATGGATTCTAAGTTTTAAGGTTAAGGGTATTTTAATAATTTTCATTCTCAAAACTTAAAAAAAAAAAAAAGAGAAACCCCTAACCCTTACTCACCTCTCTGATTCCTCTCAATCCTTTCTCTTTCATCTCTCTCACTCCAATCTTTTCTCTGTCATCTACTGTAGTCCCAATTGAAAAAATTAGAAACACTTGCCTTTAAAAAATTGCCTTTGTAAAGAGTTCAGTCATTGACATATTCATTTTCAAGGCAAAGGTTCATTCAAGATCTCTTCAACTTCATCATCTTCACTAACCTCTCTAATTTCATCATCTGTATTTGTTGAATCATAATCTCTAAAAAAACCCTCCAGGCCAATTATCAATTCTTTCGGATGTCATTATGCTTGTGAAAATTAGATAAAATTATATACGACAAAAATTATAAAATGAAAATTCATTATAAAGTCATTTTTTTTTGTAAGAAATTGTTTAACAATTGAGGGTTTTTTTTCTCTATCATCCTACTTTAGCCCCAATTGAAAAAATCAGAAACACTTGCCTTTAAAAAATTGCCTTTGTAAAGAGTTGAATCATTGACATATTCACCTTCAAGGCAAAGGTTCATTCAAGATCTCTTCAATTTCACCATTTTCAATAACCTCTCTAATTTCATCATCTGTATTTGTTGAATCATAATCTCTAAAAAAAAACCCTCCAGGCCAATTATCAATTCTTTCGGATGTCATTATGCTTGTGAAAATTAGATAAAATTATATACGACAAAAATTATAAAATAAAAACCCATTATAAAGTCATTTTTTTGTAAGAAATTGTTTAACAATGTAGTGTTTTTGATGTTTTTCCAGGCTAATTACCAATTCCTTTGATGTCATTATGCTTGTGAAAATTAGATAAGACAAAAATTATAAAATAAAAACTCATTATAAAATAATTTTTTGTAAGAAATTTTTTAACAGAGAGTATTTCTGATTTTTTCCAGGTCAATTACCAATTCCTTTATGCTTGTGAAAATTGGATAAAATTAGATAAAACAAAAATTATATAAGATGAAAACTCATTATAAAATCAGTTTTTTGTAAGATTGTTTAACGGCAAATGTTTCTGATTTTTTTCAATTGGGGCTATAGGTAGGAATGACAGAGAAAATATTGGAGTGAGAAAGAGGAAAGAGAAAGAGTTGAGAATAATGAGAGAGGTGAGTAAGGGTTTGGGGGGTTTCTTTTTTCTTTTTTAGTTTTAAGAATGAAAATTATTAAAATACCCTTAACCTTAAAACTTGGAATCCATAATATACAAGGGTATTTTTGTCTACTAAAATCCGGTACACATTGCTAAAATGTACCAACTGAAAAACAGGCGTACGCGCATTAGCAAACCCCTATATATATATATATATATATATATATATATATATTATATATATATATATATATATATATATATATATATAAATATAAGTAAGGGGTTTGTTAACTTATGTAATCTAAAGTGTAATAAATTTTAGTTGACAAAACAATCTTTATTCATAAAAAAAATATACTTTAAACAACACATGTGTATTTTAATAATTTTTAATTTTAATTAATATAAAAAAAATCAGAAATTATTCAAATACCTTTAATCTTAGAGCTTAGAATTAGAATTATAATATATGAAGATAATTTTGTTAACTAATGTTTGGTACAAAGTTACATAAATTAGCATATATATTATATATATATATATATATATATTGTATAATAGGAAAACATTTGTTTTGATAATATTTTGTTAAAATAAAATTATAAAAATATCATTAAATTTTATTTAAAAGTTTAAAATTGGGTTAGAACAATTTTTTGAAATTTGTTAGCATAAGGGATACTTGTTTATATAACAGTTTAATTATTATTTTTATTTTTATTTTATTATAATTGAATTTGACTTTTTTATTTTTAAGAGGATTGAACACTTTTTTAAATAACAATCCTAGTCATTTTTTCGTGTGAAAATAAAAAAAAATAGATATACTATTATTTATATTGAGAATATTTTTCCTCGTCATAAAATAATTTATAGAAATCCAATGTTCAACTTTTGTGAATGTAAGTGTAGTAAAAAAAATAGTGATTGAAAAGATTTAATTGAATATTATTAAGAGATGAATTTTAAGTTTAACTCACCCATATAAGGTGAGGTTTGTATCCATTGATCTTATCTCTAATCAATACAACAAATATTAATATAATTATTTTTATATTACCATTGAAAGTAGTATTCACGACTAATGACATTAAGAATAAGTTCATATTTAATATAAAATAAACTTTTACTTTTTTATTTTGAAAATAGGTTCATTATTAAATTGTGAATTGTAAATTATATTAAATGATTGTAATATAAAAGATAAACATTTGTCAATTATAAAGGTGTAAATCTCTTTAATTGATAAGATATTCCTTTTCTCACTCCCTCTTCCTCGTATTTATAGTTAATGTCTTATTTCTTAAACCTTCTAATTACAAATATATAAGAAACTAAGTGAAACTAAAACAATTAACTATGGTCTTAACTAACATACCTATCAATTCTTTTCCCTTAAACATTAATTCTTCTCATCTCCTCTTAAGATAAAGAACTATATCTGAGTGTTAGGTAAATGTCTTGAAATAATACAATAACTCCTGTTGAATCCTTCTAATTAAACTTTTTTGAGCAATTAAATATAAATCGTGATGAAAATAAATAAATATAACATTGTTGTGCTATAGAGTTAAACAATCCAACAATGGAGATGGTTTAACTCAGTTGGTTTAACATTATCTATTAGAACATTTTGATTCTTCTAATGCTGGTGAGACATTAGTCTATTCATACCATTAATCTTCTTGTCTTTTTATCATTTTTTTTATTACTTTTTTTGTCCATTTTCTTCCGTTCATTATTTATTGATATCTCATACTCATTCCTCATTTTTTTGTTTTCTTTTTTTCAAGTGTAATCATTATATATTTTGGTTTTGTCTACTAAGATAAAGATTCTTCGTCTTCAATTTCCTGTTCTTACTTTGATCATTCATTTGTTAGTGTTTGTCCATCAACCTTTTCTAACTTTTCTCTATTGTCAACATTCTTTTGATAAGTACGGGACAAATTTTAAGCAATTCTTCAACAAATTTTCACCACGACGTAGTTGGATGTTTTATTTTAAGTTTATTAATAAATATTGTATATACATTGAATTATTTAATTTTAAAAAATGAATAATTAAATATACAAAGTTATCAAGATAAATTATCTCTGCATAATGTGAAAAGCGACATCAGGTACAAGATGCTATTTCTGAGTTCACTTTGTTATTTAAAGCATTTGTTTAAAATTAATGAATCTTGAGTCTAATCAAGAAAAACAAAAGTTTCTTTAATAGATCTAACAACTAAATCACTCAGTTAAACCTTATCACAATGCCCAACTATTTCTATTATATGCACCACCCAACTTTTTCTTTTCACCCTTCTAACTTTAACATAACTGACACAATGAAAATCTAAAACTAACCCATATACACCTTAATTTTTTAAATTTGTTCCTTTTAATTATTTTTAACATTTTTAATTGGTTGATGCATCTGTTATAACAATCAGTTTTTTTAATAATGTAATGTGCTCTTGACTCTTCAATTATGTTTTATGATATTTATGACAAAACTTAAAAAATCTGTCGTATGGTATCGTTTCAACATCCCCTGAAGAGAAGAGAAATCAATGTAACGGTTCTACATTAATCCTTAACAATTTAACGAATAACATTGGTCTATATTAAAACATAATAACTAGAGACCCTTAAAATATGAAAAAAAATGTGTGTATATATATATATATATATATATATATATATATATATATATATGAATTTCAGTATATATTATGAAAAGATTTTAAATTCTTTTTTACATTGATATTATTTAATATTATGTAATCAAATTATTATAATTTATATAATTTCATATTTTTCAGTTTTCTATTAAAAATAGTATAGTTTAATAAAGTATTTAAATTTCTTTATAATTTTTCAAATAGACGGCTCCTAATGTAATCTAAATAAGCGTAAATCGCTACCACTTCTATCAATCAAAATTATCAAAAATTTTGTAATAATAAAATTATCAATTTATGCCTTAAATATATGAAAAATTCAAATTAATTCTCTTAAAAAGAATTACATGATATACTCGAAAACTTTTTAAACAAGATTTAAATATCTAATCCGGCTTTGCATTACAAATTTAAGAACAAAAGCTATCATTTTCGTTAAACTAATTTCCACATTTTTTTAACACAAGCTCCTTAAATAATAGAAGAATTGTAACCTATCTTTTATAAAATTAAAAATTTATAATTTACAATTTTTTTAATTTAAAAGTATAATTACAAATCCCAATGTACAACTAAATGGACTATTGTATTGTAGAATATAGTATGAAAAGGATAAATCATATTCAGCTGTACGTCAAAATCAAAACCAAACTACTAAAACAATAATTCAATTTAGTTATAAGTCAATTCCCACAACAAATAACAGAAAAAAAAGGAGATTATGTAATATAAAAAATAACGAAATGACAGTTTACAAAAATATTAGACAAGCAGCTCAATAAATTAAAATATTTAGATATATGTTTAATAATTAAAAGCTTATCAAACCAAATGTAATGAAAAGTAAAAAAAAAAATTAGTCGAAAATACTCAACATCATCAAGCCCAGAAAGGGAAAAACTTCAAATGTAACGTAATGGATCGAAATCCCACTGAATCCAATCTTAAAAACATGGTACTGATGGCAGAGGCGGAACGTTAAAAAAGCACAAACACGATAATAGCATAATGCATAATAGATTAAGTAAACAAGTATTCCGCAAGCAATTTATGGATACAAAAGACGGGTCCCATAAAATTTAATGTGATCAAGCAAACAAAGGAAAAAGGAAAAGGAAAAGGCGAAACGCAAGACGATGATGATGATAAGTATGATAAGATTACAAAAGGAAAGGATAGACTTCTCAACTGTATCCCATTTGCTGCTGTTGCTGAGGAGGTTGGTAACCAGGATACCCCGGATAACTGCCATACACGTTGGGATCCTGACCAGCAGGAGCATAACCATAGTTTTCATAACCTTGTGCATACCCATAGTATCCACCACTTCCATTCCACTGGTTTGGATCTGCCTGAGCCTGATAAACAAACATTCATCCAGCCTCATTTTACCATTTATCACCAACTTATGGAAAACAAACACACAGATTTAACACTGTACAATTACCTGTTTGTTTGAAGGACTGCGTCCCCATGACAGACGAACATTTTGTCCACCCAGTAGTGTCCCATTTAGCATCCGAAGTGCCTCTTCAGCACAGTTCCTGATGTATCAAAATTAAAGAACTGTCAAAGATCTGCCCAGCCTATAAAATGCCACAACACGTTGAATTTTTAATTTAAAATCGGATAAGATATGTTTACCTGTCAGCGAATTGGACAAAACCGCATCGCTTGCCTGCTGGAATCTTCACATGAACTAATTCTCCATACTGGCTAAAAACTTGTCTCAAATGATCATCGCTGACATTAGCGTCCAAATTGCCCACAAAAATCTGCAATTAAAACTTAAGTCACAAAAATGTCCAAAAAATAAAGCAGTTTCAATATTGCGAAGAAGTACGCACAGTTGTATTATTAGGATCATTCTCGTTCTGTGTGCCTTGAGCTTGAGAATTCTGATATGATGCTGCATGTTCAAAATAAAAGTGAAGTAAAATAACGAATTATACCCCCCCAATTAGACGGAAACAGTTCATGGGAAAAGGACACCGAAAACGAAGTACAACAAAACAGTGCAAACATGTACCAAATAATATCAAATAAATAAGGGTGCAACTTGTTGATAAAAGATTCTATGTACGAGCAGCTTATAGCATGCAAATATTTAGTACGCAATCTACGGAGAAACAAATTAAGACAAATGATCCCTTTCAAGGTACCACAAATCTACAAATAAGATAAGATAAAAGTACGCACAATAAAACAAAGTTAAAAATAGACAATAAATACATCAGCTAACTAGATAATATATAGATATATAGATAATAATAAAGCAAGGTTGACAACAACTTAAATTCGTCAATATAAATGTAATAATCAGAAAATTTTAAACGTGCATATAAATTGAAGTAAATTCAACAAAAAAGTTGTCATATATACAGCAACAATTGCAGACAACTACGGCTAAAGATTATAGGTCATGGCATCTTCCAATCCCAAAATATCTAATTTAAAATGACAAAAATTGCAACTAAGTTAAATATACTTGTCCAGGAAAGATAAAAAATACTTAATTCCAGTTGACAAGAAAAAAGAAATAAATAAAGTGAAGAGGCATAGGATAAGAATAAAAAGTTATATAATACAAGCATAGTCAACAGACCTTTAACTCAATCGTCCTTGCAGTCCTATATAAACTTTATAGCAATTGAGAAAATAAGATGTAAATAACAAGGGTTTGAAAGAGTGTGCTAACTGAAAGGAATGAGCAATATAAAGTAAACTACAACTTCAATTGCATGGCATCGCACTTTTAGAATTTGGGAACAGCTGAATGGGTACAGAACCTATCATCATGAAAATATGAAAGTACACGACAACACAAACATTACCAGCCAGCAAGTGTAGTTTAGGAAAAAAACAAAGTATTAAACACTTGCCCTCAACATTTTTTTCCTATTAGACTAGAGATCGGAAACTGAAATTAATCGACATACGATGGAAGAAAAGATGAAATTACCAAACACAACTAGGTGTTTTTTGGAAAAAGGGAATGTTACAAACGAAAGTAAAAGATGTACTTCGTATGACAAAGTAATTGGAGAAAATTAAATGAGCAAAGATTAAGAACGGAGGGGTGAAAAATAAGAAACTAGAAAAGTTGCAAATGTAACTGGGGTAAATTCAACCAACAAATGGAAAAGAACTTGAAATTGTAGGCGAAAAAGAAAATGCCAACGAAAATAACTGGCAAAACATAAACGGGTAACTGACCTAAGCAAGGACATGCACTAAAATGGTAACCATTTCAGCTGAAATCAGTTCCAGGCTCCGGGATGACAGAGCCTCTTGACACCCTGCTTTGAGACAATAGGAGTTCTATATAAGATTTTATTATTATATATAATTTATTTAGCCCAAATTTTGAAAGGAAATAGCAGGAAGAAATGAGTTGCGGCTGAAATCTTCAAGTGAGTAACAGAGAAAGATATAAATTGATAAAATTTGGCATACACCAGCGAAGATATTTAGACACATACAGCATTACATTCAATCAGTATCACTCATATATTGGGGACAGCTCAAATTTCCTTCACACAGATGCAAGAGATATTAATATTAGCAGAAAAAAAAATCAAAACGGCATACATAAAAGATACAGACCTTTCGGCTGAGTAGCAGGGGTTTTGTTACTGGCTGGCCCAATTCTCATGGGTCTAGTTGAGCAAAGAACCCCTTGCATCTCAGTCATAGCCCTCACTTGTTCACTCTCATCCGCAAACCTAACAAAGCCATAACCCTTGGTCCGACCAGTTAGCCTATCAATAACAACTTTTGCACCCTTCACGGAATTGAAACGAGCCCTAAATGTCTCTTGGAGCAAGTAATCAGTAACATCTGCAGCCAAGTCGCCAACAAATATTGTGTAATCAGGAGAATCATCATGGCGCCTTTCACCAGCACTAAAACTTGCCCAATTCAACCTGAAACTCTGCCCCCCATTTGGCATAATAGCCCCATTATATGTTTGAAGGATTCTCTCGGCTGAAGCACGACTGTTAAATTCAATGAACCCGTAACCTTCTGATTGACTGGTTTGCTTATTTCGAATCACTTTGACAGATGTAACCTACGATCCAATAAAATCAGACTTCAATATCACAAAAAAGACTCATTCATCTAAATTAATACAAAATTCAAAGAAAAAGGTACAGCCAAAATAAAACCGTAAAAAAATCAAAGTAAGCCATAAACAAATATTACAAATAAATCCGAATTTGAACCTCCAGTGCCACAAAACTCAGACTATTATATATCATTCTGCATGCAAATTCAATAAAAAGAAACTTATACTCAAAAGCACACGAAAACATTCCCTTTTAATGCTAAAAAGAAAGGGAAACTAACACAAATCAAGAAACAAAATCGACCTAAATGTCACAAAAACAACCCTCCTGCGCGTAAATCATTACAAAATTCAAACTAGAAGGCATGAAACCTTTAAAAACGTAAAAGTAATCAAAATTAACATCGAGAGAGAAAAAAACCTAATATTATGTGGAAAAAAAAACAAGCAAAAGCAACACAAACTACAACCAAGTTAAGAAAACAAAAGGGTTATTATACCTCTCCGGTCGGTGCAAAGCAGGTGTAGAGATAGTTTTCATCCATCCAGTACTGCAAATCGCCGATCCACAGGGTCCGGACCTCGTCAACGCTGGCTGGCTGCTGCTGCGACGAAGGCTGGGCGGAGGGGGCCCACATGGGCGGAGGCGCCTGGGGCTGCGGCGGCATCATGACGTAGGGTTGCTGCTGCGGCGGCGGCTGCTGCTGATACTGTTGCGGTGGCTGCTGCCCCATGGTGGGAGGAGCCATGCCGAGTCCTGGCTGCTGCATCATCTCGGCACCAACAAATCAGAAATTCTAGAGGGAGAAAAAGAAAGAGCGAGAGTGAATGGGGCAAACTGAGAGAGAGAGAATAAGTGAATGGGTCTCGATCCCCTTTAAAGCAAACTCAAACCCTAACCCTAAAAAGAGAGGGTGCGGTATCGAACCAATCAGTGATTTTGAATGGCGTGATGGGCACTACGTTTTGTTTTTCTCAATAATAAATAATAATTTAAAACATTTGATTGATTTTATCGGTTCCTGATTAGGTGGGAGACTTTGATTGGCTGGCTTGTGTAACCCTGAACCAAAGCGTATCTCCAGATTTTTTTTTTTCGGTCAGTAATTATTTGTTTTGATTTACTATATTTACTGGAATAAATATTTATCTGTACATATATAATTAATATTTGTAATCTGTAACAGATAACTGTTTTTTAACGTAAAATTAAAAGTTAATTTATGATAAATGATTTAATTGTGATGTAATTTGATTATTTATTTTAAGAATTACGAATTAATTTTTTGGAAAAATATAAATAGGCTATGAAAGATGGCTTCTTAAGTTGAAAAAGAAAAAGATCAAGTATCTTGAGAAAAGATTAAATATATAAATCTTTATTCATCTACGAATATTACTTTCTTAAGCATATATCTTTTTCAATCTATTTTTTATATTTATTTTTAAATTTAACTGATATTTTTTAAAAGAGATATAATTTCTCTTTGTGTGTGTATGATGCCGGGGTATGTATATATAATATTATAATAAATTTGAAATATTAATTATTATATCCAAATTGCAAATATAAATTAAAACATACAAAATTTTTGTTCATAAAAATAGGTTATAATATAACAAGTCATAATTCACATGACAAAACTGGGATGAAAATATATTAATAATACAATTTAATAGATTTCTAACTATGCAAATAAGTGTTATTGTGTTGTGATCATATATAAGTTGTACTAAATATAGTGATTTTATAAATAAAAATATTTTAAATTATAGGTGAAATATACGATATGTTAAAATTATTTGATGTCAAAATTATTGTCTTTAACTCAATATATTTTATTGTCTTTAACTCAAAATTATTTCGTAATTAAAGTATAAGTAAAAAATATTTGATGTCAAAATTAACTTAATATTTAAAATAAGCTTGTTAATATATATATATATATATATATATATATATATATTTATTTATTTATTTATTTATTTATTAAGATTTTGGTCTTTTTTGGATGAGATGAAAAGTGGATGAGTGACAAAATAAAAGAAAAAGAAAAGTGATATCATTATAAAGTATCACCAGACAGTTAATTATGGATCAGGTAACACAAACATTTCTTCTTGAAATAAACATGACCACTTTTAACTTTTAAGGTTGTGCAGCTACAATAAAATAGTCGAATAGTCAATCAATAATAACTAAAATTTAATATTGACCAATTAAGGATAAAACATGACTGATGTCGAATGAGTTTCAATTAGGTGATTATCAATCTCAAACTTCATTCTGAAATCTATAAATACAAGTTTTAGATAGGTAAGTGACAACATTTAATGTGAATATACTGCTTGAATAGTTTAGTCTTTATCAATTTTAACATTAGATTATCTTATGTAGGTAAACTTCAAGTGTAAATGGGGAACAGTTAGGATGAATGGTGACATAAGGATAATTTTTTTTTATCTTTTCTTTTACTTTAACAAATTTTACACCATAGTTTAAATTTCATTTTCATATAACAAAATCAGTAATGTTACTCTGTTTGAGGTCATTTCTTAAACAAATATATTAATTTGTTACACATTTTTTAAATTGAAAACTTAATTAAGATAACTTAACGCGAAAAGTCTCCATTAAGATTATTGCATAAATATAAGAAACATCCCAAAATTTTAACCTAAAATATATTATAAATAGGATATAAATTTATATTTATAAATATGTTAAATATTAAATAAAAATATTTACTTATCTATAAACAATTTTTCAAAAATAAAAACGATGAAGAGAGAACCCAACTTACAATGGATTACAAATGAGCTTATAATCACTCTTTATTGTTAAATTTAATTTCTTAATGGAGTTATTAAATCCTTTCAAGATTAACAAAAACTATATATTTTTCAAGAGATTTAACTTCAACTCGTTATTAAAGATGTTATCTCACTCCAATTGTCAAATATATAAAAAAAAGATTGTATTTTATTCTAATTAATTAAATGCAAAACCTATTTATATTGTTTGTTGCTAAAATTAATCTACGACCAAAGCCAGGCAAACAAAGAAGAGTAATGTGAGTGGTTAGTCAATCCCACGCCCTTTTTTCATGTGTTCCATTGTACTTTCATTATATTTTAAAAAAGTTTTTAAAAAATATCTAGATCTACAGTGAATATAGAATAGTAAAAAAGAAATCAGCAGAGAATCTAGACTGACTGTTGCTTCATTTTGGTCTTCAAATGGCTTCTTCTTTTATCTTTTATCTTCTTCTGTCACATTGAAAATCATCACACCTTTTCTTGGTTTCTCACTCCCAGTTAAATCTTTTGATCCCTTTACCCAGTTCTTTGTAACCAGAAATTACAATGGCTCAAACGGTTGAAGAAGGGTAGAAGCAGATGCCCGTTATCACGCGTTCATGTCTCACAGTTCCAGTTGTCACCACCATCGGCTGCTCCCTTGATGTAAAAACACCTTTCTTCCAACTCTCACTTTTAGGGTTTCCAATTTCTTTTCTGCTTATCAATTCGCGTCTAACTTGGGCTTTCCGTTGTAGAATTGTCGTATTTCACTTGTTTTCGTTTTGAAAATGAAATCAGAACCATTGTCTAATTTTAAGTGCTGAAAGTTGACTGATTTAGTTTCACTAGAGTGAATAGTGGGCATAAAAAGGAAAAGAATCTGAGCATTTGGGGAGACAATGGATTTGCATCTGAAGAGTCTGTTCAACAGATTTGAGGAGCAGTTTGGGTCTGGTCCTGGTCTTGGTCCTGGATCTGGGACTTGCATGATGAGAGTGGATGGCATTGCTCCAAATTTCATTAAATCTGTATACAAAGCTTCCGCGGCTTTGTATAGAACTGAACCGTGGAAGAGGCTACGACCGGGTCACTTCTTTGGCATCCGGGTTGGGAAAGATTCGGATTGGGCTGGCAAGAAGCAACCTTTTCCATGTGTTCAGTTCATTGGAGGGGATGGAGGGGATGTTGGATTCTACATGTTTAGGTCAGAGAATGATGCTAAGAAAATGTTAGGGTCTAGAGAGACCATTCACGTTCCAAATGTCGAGGTTCTGAGGGTGACATACGAAGTGGAGAATTTGATGTTCCCTTCCAATCGGAAGATGATCAAGTCTTTGTCATTGGAAGCATCGGGGTCAGATCGATTTCCTGTTATTGATGTTGCTCGATGCACGCCTTCTGGGGATCTTCGATTTAGAAATCCAACCATCGAAGAGCTTAGGTTTGTGTATGCATTCATGAAAGCCATTTCCCTGGTGCACTCTTTACTTCAAGTTGACAGGGAAAGTGGTCCAAAGTATTCCACAGTGGTGTCTTTTGAACCTTTTATAGAGACTGTTGATGTTCAATGGCCTCCAGATGTAGCCAAGGGGGGTTATGACCTTGTTGCTGTTACTATTTCCCACCCGCCGGGACAGGCATATGAAGAAAGATCTAGTAGTGCTAGTGCTGGCTCTACTCCCACCAAGTATGTTGAACCACCTATGGAAGACACTTTCAATGACACAAAAGCATACTCAGGTGCTGGCTTGAGACAGTGTGCAATGTGTGAGAAAGAAGTGCACGGAGAACAGTCACTTTGCTGTGGGCGGTGTAGAGCAGTTGTTTACTGCAGTTCAATTTGCCAGAAGCAGCATTGGAACGGCACGCATAAAAGTATGTGTGGACTTTACAAGGCCATGATGGAGAGGGAAGAAGAGCTGGCTATAATGATTTTCTTGTTCCCATGTTCTGCTGACCAGCCTTGTAAGTGGCTTGAATCATTAGGAATCCACCAGAAGGGTATGTGGAGAAGAAAATGCAGTTGCTATTCACATTGCCCTTTTGGTCTCCTTCCTGTGAAAGGTGGGCTGCAGGAACTATGGGGTGGAATTGACGAATTTGAATACCCTCATGATTCTCCGTTTAATAACCACTTCATCTCAAGTCCATTTCTTCTCTCTGGTTGGTCCGAGTACTACAACCTTCGCTCACTTCCATTGTCAAGTCCAATCGCCGACATTCTCTCGCATCCATTGACTGTGTATCACATACTAACTACTCTTAATATAAGTTCAAAGAACCTTATATTGAAAGGGAAAGAGGTGATTGTCCACTACCTTGGACCTGAAGGTGAGTTGGATTGGATGCCAGCATTTGCAGAAGTGGGACACTTGCTTAATGGACTGGGCAATGTACAAATAGTGATGGTGGGACCAGAAGTGCCTACAAATTTGTCAGGTACAACCTCAGGAATAGGTAGCAGAGTTAGAGTGAATCTTGTAAGGGGTGTTTATCAGGTAGAAGCCTCATACCTACCTTCTCCACATGTTGTCATTGCTCTAAATTCTAGATTAGATAGCTATTCTAGTTGGGGTGGAGCTATTGATTTAATCAAATCACTGGGGGTCCCTGCTTTCTTCACTGATCAATCTGAACTTTCATGTGTAAATGCTAAGCAAGTCCTTCGTAACGCTGGATTGCACATTACGCATCCAGTTACTCCAAATCCTTTCCGGTCCCCTGTGAAAAATCTCACTGCTTCTTTCAATCTTCCTTCATACAGCAATGGTTTTGTCTTTGGGGTGAATACTTGAATGCAGTCTTAGAAATTCAAAAAACAAGTGCCTATCTATTGTCATTGTCACGCATTCTAAGATTGCAGCCAGCTTCAAATTTTTTGTGCTGTCATGCAATTTGTTGACAGCACAACAAACTAGAAAATCCTTCTAAAATTTGTTGAATTATGTATATTGATTCTGTTTGGTATCTTGCGTCTCGAGTGGGCTGAGTTCTTTGGTTGTTTTCCTCTTATCACATTGAAGTCTGTATCAGTTGTTTTGGTATATTAATATGATTGTGCTCAACTCCTTGTGACCAAGTTGTTCTGGAAAGAAATAAAGCAATGTCGGAAGAGTTATCCAATGAAATTCATGTTTATATTGCATCAACTGTGTGTGTTTGCCGTTCTTAACTTTAGTTTTACCAATAAATATAAAACTAAGTACCCATTTTGGTTGTTACCAATGCAAATGGTCATTTGTAGTTGATTTGAAATTGTAGAGCATGTACCTTTTGTTGTAATAGAATTGGGATGCTTAGTAACTAACGGCACGTTGCCATGATTGGAGCTGTTTTTTGTTTATGGTATGGCTTTTTAGAGACCACAGAGATCTCAGAGCATCAAAAGAGTTGTTCTCATCTGCCTTAGAATTTGAATTCTTTAGAAAGCAATTAAAGAAAAATATAAATTTTAAGAAAATATTGATTTTCCATTGAATAATTAGATAGTGGATTTTAAGATGGGAATCAGATTTGAAATTTGATTTAAATTTACAAAGTTAATTTATAAAACGGGATTTATACCAACTTACTCTTTTCTAATATTATTGAACTTATTTCTTATTGAATTTAGTACGTAGATCACTTGCGTAATCACTCGATGGATCTATAATACTATTAACTCAATTAATTTAAAATTTAACTGAATTCTATAAAATTAGAATAAATGTGTACTTTATTTCTTTAAGTGGATGATATCTTTAGTTAAAGCAAAATTTCCAGCAAAGCCCACTAAAAACTAATTTATTTTCTCTGTTTATTATAGATTTAAGAATTTAATTTGTTTAAAAATGGAAAAGTAAGAAGTGTTCTTCCATTATACAGATTGAGGATTCAAAGTTCTATACGTTTAAGAAGTGAGGCGGATATAAGTGAATCACGTATTACAAGTTGTTGTATGGTTACAACTATATTAAATTGTTGTATGGCTCAGACTGAAATAAAAGATCCAAGAGTCTTGACAATTTCAATCAGTGAATGACCCATATATATTTTTTATTGTTAAGTTTAATTAATTAATATAAATATGCATTAGAATTCAATGAAACTATATCATTATATACACGTTGGATACTGTTAACTACAGTATAATTGAGAATGAAAACTCTAATCAATATACATAAGGATCGACTTAAAGTAATTGAATCACTTTATGAGTACTGCATAATCATTCTTTTACGTCTTGATTATGCTGGAAAGGTGCATGAAATCAAAACCTCTTTCATTTTTGCTCTCCCCTCCTTTTCTTTCATTTAGTATTATTTTTCAGGCTACACAAGATTTCACTCAATCCATATGAGTGAATATCTTTTTATATGATATTTTTTTCTTCAAGTGTGTTATATTATTGTTTTCACAATATTTTAAGTCGTTTAGCAAGACAAATTAATTGTTCTGATACTATTAATAAAATTTATTTTTAGAAACAATACATTAAAAAAGGATTTATATATATATATATATATATATATATATATATATATATATATATATATATATATATATATATATATACGACTTCAGTTGATACTATACTTTTCATCTAAAATTTTAATTAATTTAGATTTGTAGATTTTTTTTAATCTGAAAGGCAGTGATCAGACAGAGTCTGACAAGTTGAATTCATGATTCCAACTTGCCCACGTATCTGTAAAAATAAACCAACCAAGTCCTATATATCCTTTTTGACCAACAGCACAAAAGCCAAATCAACTGGGAAAGGAAACTCCAAATTCCCTCACAATGGAATTCCCAGCATCTCACTCCCTTCCCTGGCAATACTGCATCTCTTCTCACCTTCTCTTTCCCTACAATTTCACCCCTCAAAACTATGTCCACTGGACAGAAACCCCTCAGTCTCACATTTTTTCAGCTGACATCCCTGGTAAGCACCTTAATTACCCGTGCCAAAACATTACTAAATAAACTCCTTTCCCTTACTCGTGTGTTCCTTTTCTTTCTTTCCAATTATGGTAAAGGATTTTTATATTACTGAATATAAACAAATTTATTTAACTTTTCAAAAGGAGTTCTATCAGAGGAAATGCACACTTACCACCAAGAAGGAAGCAGAAATTCTGACAAAAACTCTAGTATCAGAATTTGTGGTCACAATTTCTTTCTGGGTGCCTCGAGTGTATGTTTCCTTTGACAATGTCCGAGGCACACCAACAATATTTTGTAATAGGTTATAGGTGAAAATTAAATTCTTTTGGCTTTTCTCATAATTTGCATCAAGATATTTGAACTGGGTTTGTTTATTTGATGTTTGGTTGTCATGGTAGGTGTGAGAAAAGAGGAGCTGAGAGTGGAGGTTGAGGATTCAAGGTACCTCATAATCAGAACTGAAGCAGTGGATGAATCCACAGAACCTGCAAGGAAGTTTGAGAGGAAGTTTAGGCTGCCTGGGAGGGTTGATCTCGATGGCATCTCTGCTAGGTATGAAGATGGAGTTTTAACTGTTACAGTTCCGAGATCAATTAGAAGAGGTTTCTACATCGACCCTGCTGATGTGTCTGAGAATTTGGAAGTTCTAGCCAAAGCAGCTTGAATGAACGAATGAATGAAGAAGGGTTCTTGTTCTAATTAGGAAGCTACACTGTTTAGTGCATGTGATTGGTTTCTTCTTGATGAAACATTGGTTATGTTGATTTTGCATGATTTAGGCCATATTCCTCTTATCTCAGTGGCTATTGTGTACAAAAATGGTGAGTTATGATCCATTTGTTCTCTGTTGTTTTCAAATGTGACAACCAAGATTTTAAGTCGCAGATATTTAGCTATCTTTTATAGCAAACTTACGACACGTTCCTACTTGACCTAACATAGAAAAAGATAGATTGGACACTAAATGTTACTCCAAAGTGTCTGTGTTGTGGATAACTAATAACAGAAAAGATCTTCCACAAATCCAAACAGGCCCAAGTGGAGGCAGATATTTTTGGGTCCCCTAATCGATATTGTATCTTTATCAAGTTGTATTGTGAGGAAACTGTGGAATATGTTCATGTCCCACTCCCACTGGGAAAAGAATCACATCCACGTGATCAGACTGAGCATCAAAGCAAATGAAGTAGGAGCATTTAAGTACAACTTGCCTTAATATATGGCGACATAATAAAACACTTATGACTCAAATCATGTCTTGATAAACAAATGTTTTCCAGCTGCATGTTGCCAACTTACCTCCTCAGACTGAAAGACCACATGAATCATTAACATCATGACATAGGTTTTCTTCATTCATTGTTTGCCCGTCAATAGTAACGGTTAAGATTTGTGCTATACTAGTAATTCTACCCATCAATGGGGACGTTGTTTTCTCTGTGTGTCCGGTAGCATGCTTTTCTTTTTCAAGTTTTTCGTGTTACAGATTTATTTCTTCCACTATTATTATTATTATAGCTAATATAACATCCCAAAATATAGTGATAAACCATGTTATAATAGTCACAAAATAATATGATAGAACAATTATAGACTAGTAAATAAAGTATTAACTTTACAGTTATCCAAAATAACTATAAAATTTAAAACTTTATATACAAGCGAGTATTTCAAAATTTATCACCAAAATAAACATTTTAACTACACTAAGCAATTGCATCCTCGTCCTCCAAAGCTTGTTCTATAAGCACTTCACCTCCCTCTGCTCACACCCAAAGGATGATCATTGCAAAGAAAGAACACTAAACATACAAAACACAATCACAAACAAAAGGGTAAGCTAGATATAAAAGAACTCATACAATTACCTAAGATACAACCTACTCAAGATTTAATCAAACAAGATAAACCATCTCAAACATACTAACATGTTATAACCTAGACTTGACTATCCGGACTTAAAATGAATACCGAACTATGGCGAGTTGTGCACTTGTGGTGGCCTCTATTGCTTTGCAAAGCCATTACCATGGGTTTCACCCTACCACACACACAAGGTTAGTCTGTTACCGCGCAATAGGCCTTACACTAGGACCTCCTACTACTCTCACCACATGAATCAATTCTCTCTATGTGAGAATGAAAGGTCATTAGAGTGTTAGGATAACCCCCAATACTGAGCTCCATGTATTCATTCTACACATATTTGTATCTCACCGAGAGATTTCACTTTGAAACTCACTTATACCACATTGAAATCATATTTTCCTTCACTATGAATTCCAATTCATACCTTTGATACTCATATAATTCAATACACATTCATACATAACATTCAATGAATTAGATCATCATTCAAACCACTTAAGAATAAAGAAGGAAAGAGCAAACTAGATCTGAACCATTCGCTCAGCGCACCCTCTCGCATAGCGAATCTAAAAGTTTCTCGCACAGCGACTCAAACATGCTATGCGAATAAACTTCCAGTGGCACCAGACCTCAACTCCTCGCATATCGCCCCAACTCGCTATGCGAAAGTTTAAATAGTGACCCAAACCCCCCATACACTCACTATGCGCCCCCCTTTCGCTATTCAAATTAATTTGGCAATGACCCCAGACCACAACCAGTCACTCAACGAAATGATTAGCTGTGCGAATCGTCAGACAGAGAGCAACTCGCCACAACCATTCGCACAAAGCATCTTCTTGCTGTGCGAATGCTCAGACAAAGACCACTCACCCTGGCCACTCGCTGTGCGAATTCATTCGCTTAGCGAGTCTGCATAATTCTACAGCACGAAATTCTGCAGAATTATGCAACTCAAACCCCTCTTACCAATTCTAACTATTTTCCCAATTTCTAACACTCCTAAATTGTGTTATATACCTAATTAGACTTGACTAAATGTTTCTAAACCTTCCTACTGTCATTCTAAAGTGTTTATGAACCAATTCCTACTTCAAAACCCCTAAAATCACAACCTATAGACCCAAAATCAAATTTACCACTTTTAACACACTTTTGACCAGTTTAAGGGCTCAAACCAGTCATATTTGACTTACCAAAGCTGCTCCAACAAACCAATTAAACTTCTAACCACAACTTCTCAATTTCACTACTCTACTTCCTCACAATTAACTTAAAACAAATATAGATAATCTCAAATTAAAACTACACACCTTCCTAACATATTTCTAACCTTTCATATTGCCAATTACCGATCCTACAACAACCAATCATGTTTAATTACAAAGACCATCAATTTGCACATATTCAAGTTACACATCCCATACATCTTAAAACCAAAATCAATTCAACATTTACAATTTATCATGCATATACTACCAACAACTAATTCAAAACAAATCTAGCTTCCCTTGCTTCAGAAAACACTGCACGGCTCAAAGAAACTCGACATTTGCTAGCACCACAAGAAAACTCTACAAAATCCTACAAATCACATATTTGTGATAGGAAACCATCATTAGAACCTAAATTAAGTTAAGAATCAAGAAAGAGAGACCAAATTCTCACGCAAAGACAAATTTTCTTTGCATGTTACAGATTCAAGAAAAAGCTAGAAAAAGGGAACGAATCTTACTGACTCAAAACGAGAAATTGATCGGTAGGAATTGTAACCCTCGACGTTTGGATCACCTAGACACTTCGTGATCGTGAAACAAAAGATTAAAGCGTGAGAAAATCCAGAGAGATATGAGAGAAAGGAAAGAAAACCATGTTTTAGAGAGATAAAATGTATTTAAATAATGAACCTAGCTTTAGAAATTTCTATTTATATTATAAGATTATTTTAAAATAAAATGCTCGTTTCATTATTTTAATACACCTATCTACCCTAATACTCTATTTTTCTAGGTTTTTACAACTAACTCCACAACTTTTTATTGGAGGAATCCAATACAATTTCTTTTTATTGTACATGACATGCAAAGATATGGTGCGTGCTGTATTAATTTATTAAATCTAAAACTAATATCAAATATAAAATATATTTAATGTATAGTTGTTCTTAAGATGTTGGGATGCTACTATAAAATAATATAGATTGAACTCCTACATAGTTAAGACAACTTTCCAATAATGTATGGATCGATGAATGAATGAGAGTATACAATGTATATTGAGAATTGAGTGAATATTTTTTGAATATCACATAGTATATTGTATGGATCGATGAATGAGATTAAACAATGTATATTGAGAATTGAGTGAGTATTTTTTGAATATCACATAGTATATCCACTGTTATTAGATCCAAAGATAAGTTAAGTATCACAAAAGAGAAGGACGAATATGAATTTCGTTATTTCATACGTATTTTGAATAAAAAAATCTGTTCGTATCTAAACTTAATGGATAATATACGTAATGGTATACTTCTTATTTCAATTTGAATTAATTAACTTTTATAAAATAATATTATCATATCCTCGTTATTTAATATTAAATATTACTATTATATATTTCAACATTAAATAAAAATTTATAAGACCAAAACATTTATTAAATTTATAAAATTAATGAATTAAGTTGATAAAATTTAAGAAACATACATGTTTTATAAAAAAACATAATTAAATTTATAAATATTTTTAATGTATTTTTATTCTCATACTTTACAAATAAATAAACAATAAATTAAAATATTAAAAAAGAGTAGAAGTATCTAAATATTAGACATAAAAAGTATTTAATTTATCTATATTATTTGAACATTGTACAAATGTTCAAATAAAAGAGAAAATACTTTAGATATTTAAATTGATTTCCTAGAAACCCAAACAATTACAAAAAAAAAGTATGGACGAAAAAAATGTTACATATAAAATAAAAAGTTATATATATATATATATATATATATATATATATATATATATATATATATATATATATATATATATATATATATATATATATATAAAATTTAAATGAAAGTGAGAATGAAGTGAATAGTAGCATTAGGATGGGTGTGAGGGTAGAGATGGCATATATGTACAACATGCCTAATTTCTTAATTGAGTTAGTAAATCCTTTCAATATTAACAAAGATTATATATTTTTGTAAGAGATTTAACTTCGACTCATTGTTAAAGATGTTAAGTCACTGGCAATGGTAAGATATTAAAAATAAGATTGCCTTTTATTCTAATTAATTAAATGCAAAACCTATTTATATTATTTTTTCCTAAAATTAATCTAAGACCAAAACCAGGCAAACAAAGAAGATTAATGTGATTGGTTCGTCAATCCCACGCTCTTCTTGATTCGTGCTGTCTTTGTCATTCATCGTGTCCTCGTCTACTTCTTCTTCATCTTCAAATCGCTTCTTCTTTTGTCTGTTATCTTCTTCTGTCACATTGAAAATCATCACACCGTTTCTTGGTTTCTCATTTTCCCCATCGCAGTTGAATCTATTGATCTCTTTCCCAGTTCTTTGTAATCAGAAATTAGGGAACCCAAGAATGGCTCAAGCGGTTGAAGAATGGTACAAGCAGATGCCCGTTATCACGCGCTCATATCTCACAGCTGCAGTTGTCACCACCATCGGATGCTCCCTTGATGTAAAACACCTTTCTTCGCACTCTCACACTTTTAGGGTTTCCAATCCCTTTTCTGCTTATCTATTCGACGCGTCTAATTTGGGCTTTCCGTTTTAGAATTGTTGTATTTCATTTGTTTTTTCGTTTTGATAATAGAATCGTTAATGTGGTAATCCGGTTGTTTATTATTGATTTTAAGAAGTGTTTAAAGAAGCTGCAATTGGATCGTATTTGTGCTAGCTCGGTCTGATGAGAAGTTTGCGTGATTTCTATAATTTGTTTGTTTCAATTTGTTTGCCTGGAGGATTGACTTCTTCCAGGTGACTAATTCTTTGTTTACGGATTCTGTTTTTGGTGGTGTTGCAGATAATTTCTCCTTATCATCTGTACTTGAATCCTCGATTGGTGGTGAAGCAATATCAGTTTTGGCGTCTGGTTACGAATTTCTTGTACTTTCGTAAAATGGGTAAAGTTTCTGCTGCTTACCGTTTAATGAATTGATATTCTTTGAGATTGGCGGTGGTGGATGCTTTGATTTTTAGCTTTCAGTTTTAATATGGAGAAGGTCTCAATTTTTTGATGTCAACGTGTTTATGTCACTGATTTTCATTTGAATTTGTTTTCGTGTGTGCATACATAGATTTTTTTACGTCACTTGAGAGCTACTAATTTTATTCTTAGTTAAGGAAGATCTTATACTAAAATCTCCCTCTCTTGGGCAGTTAGAGATGTATGCGATAATATGATAATGAGTATGATCGCTCCTGATTAATTCTCTATATGGGAGTGTACATATTTTTAAGCATCATGAATCCAATCCTCACATGATGAAAATTACTATACGAGAGCAATTACATTAAATGAACTGCAGCTGTTTTGAGCAGAGCACTAGTGAAGAAAGACTACAGCTGAAGTTGGGATATACCAACATTTCGGAAAAGGGGTCAATCCAATTGACCCTGGCGTAATCATAAGGAGAATGACTATGAATATGATAGTTCCCAGAAATAAACTACTTGATTACAGATGAGTTTTTGTGGGCTTATCAGAAGCAATAAAACTGCTTTATGATATTTATTCTTGTTTCTTGGAGAGTATAGTATGGTCCTTGTTCCGTATACACATGGTCATAGTTCTTGACTTTACTGAACCCCCGTGTAAAATTGGAAATTAAATCTTGCATTTCTGAATATGGCCCTTTTGTAGTGTTATGCAAGGGAGACTGAAGCTTGCATTGATTGTTTGATGTGTTTAAGTTAGTAAACTCTCTTGTATCAAATGGGTGTCTATTGTATAAAACGGTTGCCTCATCCTCACATCCCCTATTTTCTTTTGCGCTTTGTGTCTGTGGACTAGGTTATCAAATGCTAGATTATTGGATGCATATTGTATTCACACCTTCAGCACATTTAGTTCTTGACATTTCCTAATTCCCTGTGTTTTTCCTGAATTACAAGGACATTTCCTAATTCCCTCTAATAATAAACCTGTATGGTCAAATTTTCTGGGGCTGTATTGTCGTTGCTTACGGAATATTGTCATTTGCCAGCAGCTCCTGCATATTGTTGTTTGTGTCATCATCGTTTGAAATTTAATTGAAAATTGTGCATCTCACATCTAAATTTGACATGGTATTTTCTTATTAAATGCGCAGACTTGGATTTCCTGTTTCATATGTTTTTTCTTGCACGTTACTGCAAGCTTCTTGAGGAGAACTCGTTCAGAGGGAGAACTGCCGATTTCTTTTACATGCTTTTATTTGGTGCCACTGTATTGACTGGAATTGTTCTTCTCGGGGGCATGATACCGTATTTGTCAGAGTCGTTCGCAAAAATAATATTCTTGAGCAACTCATTGACGTTTATGATGGTAAATCGCATTTCTGTATATTTGTTGTTCAGTACAGGTGTTTAAATTGGTCTCAAATAATCTATCTTTTTTTCAGGTTTACGTGTGGAGCAAACAGAATCCCTTTATTCATATGAGTTTCCTGGGCCTGTTTACTTTCACTGCTGCCTACCTTCCATGGGTGCGTAAGCTGTATAGGATACGATACCAATGGACCGGTTTATATTTCAAAAAATTTATCTTTGATTTTGATATTCTGTCGTTCGCTCAAGTTCCAACCTATAATAAAGGCAACCTAACCTCGAAGTTTATGCTTGTAGGTTCTCTTGGGTTTCTCTGTACTCGTTGGTGCCAGTGCTTGGGTGGATCTACTGGTATGCCTCTTATACATTAGTATTGATACTTGATTCCTAAGCAATACATTTTGTGAACAACTGGTAGCTAATGTGAATCTTGACTGCAATGTTCAGGGAATGATTGCTGGTCATGCATATTATTTTCTTGAAGATGTTTATCCTCGGATGACAGGTCGTAGGCCACTAAAAACACCATCATTCATCAAAGCACTGTTTGCAGATGACCCAGTTGTTGTGGCACGGCCTGCCAATGTCAGATTTGCCCCCCCACCAGCTGATGAACTTCACCAAGATTGAATGAATGGCCATGAAATGGGTAGAGGATTAGCAACGGAACAGCGAAGCGGTTGACCGTGTAATATATTGATTTAAAACATCTTTTTTTCTCTTGCATTTGTTAATTATTAGGATTCAAGGGGCAATATGTCGAATGTCAGAGTTTTAACTGAATGAGTTCCTCTTTTTTCATTGTAGTTTGTCAGACACCATTCTGTAGATATGATATTAATATCCCCTTTTTATTTTTATATTTTTGACCCTCTGCAGTCACAAGTTTTCTTAAAACTAATTAATTCGTCATATTTGGTTTTTCCACTATAAAACACTTGTAAAATCTCATTTTTTTAATCTAATTATATGGGAGTTTAAGATGAACTTGAAATATAGAATATTTTAGCGGTAAAAAATTAGTGAAGAAATGATACATTTTGAACTATCTAAAGGTACTACCTAAACAAATTTTAAGATAAAAAACAGTACATTTCAAAATCAGGGAAACAAAATCATTGAGAAGAAACATAGATATCAAAATTAATTTTTAAATTAATTAAGAACATGTTTCATCATGAATTTTATTAAATTACCATCGATTTCTACCTAAAACAATATTGGAAGTGTATATGTCAATGCGAAGACTTCGCTTGACCTAGTGAATAGTATTTGTTATTTTTAAGAATTATTTCTTCATCTACTCTATACTCCCAAAAGTTTAACTGGAGTTATTAATAGAATTCAATTCAACTGGCGAAGCTGACTAGTAGTACTTCAAAATGTAACCACTAAAACTATATATATGTGCATGATTTTGTTTAATTGACTAATTAAGGAGTCATTGTTATTAGTTACAAATTTCTATTTGAAAGATAATATATATATATATATATATATATATATATATATATATATATATATGTGTGTGTATATATGTATATGTATATATATGTATATGTATATGTACATATTACATGACAATAATAGTTATTATTTTTATATTTTAAATGTTTCCATTTCAAAAAAACATATGAAAAATTATTTTTGTTTTAGAATTTAACTACTAAATATAATTGTACATCTCTAATAAAATTTACATGTTTCTTTCAGGATTTAATTATTGAATACAACAAAGTTAATTAATATATAAAATATATATACAAATATTAAAAGTTGGATCTGTGGCGCAATGGTAGCGCGTCTGACTCCAGATCAGAAGGTTGCGTGTTCGATTCACGTCAGGTTCATCTTTTTAATATATATATATCTGAAGTTTTTCCGTTCCAAAATTAAGGAATGTTTACTTTTGAATTATATGCAAACTTAAACATGTTAATCTCTTAAAAAAAAAGGTCAATTAATAATCAATTATCTTTCTAATATACATTTTTTTTTCAAGAAATCACATATTCACCCTATAAAACAATGCAAAAGTTATACTTTTATTTATTTATTTTATTTCATAATAATATCATATCTTCCCGAGCCATTATTATGACACTATATATACTGTGTTTATTAACAGTGTTATAGAATCATATTGTTATAACATATTCATAACCAAAGGATAATTAGGTTTATAAAGTTAGCAACACAAACTAAAAAAAAAACGAAAAGTAACTCAAACAAAATCAAGAGTTAAAAGTTTAATCAAGCTTTAAATAAAATCCTTCCATGAAAATTGAAAAAGTCAAAACGCATCGTTTTGTTCGGCTGTTCACAATTCACACCCTAAACCCTGCGTAGCACACTCTCTTGTCTTCTGTTCATTCTGTCTTCCCCTTCGCTAAACCTCCGTCCATCATCACTCCTCCGCCGTAAAACCCTAGCCCTAGCCATGTCAGTCCTCTCCCGCCTCCGCCACTTCTCCACTTCCATCCTCTCTTCCAACTCCTCCACGCCCCTCACCTCCAAGCAGAAGACTCGCTCCGCCCTCCGCCTCCTCAAATCCGAGACCAATCCGGAGCGCATCCTCGATATCTGCCGCGCTGCCTCCCTCACCCCGGAATCCCACCTAGATCGTCGCGCCTTCTCCCTGGCCATCTCCAAGCTTGCCGCCGCTAACCACTTTGATGGCATCCGCCTCTTCCTCGATGATCTCAAATCCCGCCCCGACCTCCGCAACGAAAAGTTCCTCTCCCACGCCATCGTTCTCTACGGCCAGGCCAACATGCTGGACCACGCCATCCGTACCTTCACTGACGATATCTCTCCTCGTTCCGTCAAATCCCTCAATTCCCTCCTCTTCGCCTCCCTGCTGGCCAAGAACTACAAAGAGGTATCTCGAATCTACCTCGATTTCCCTAAAACCTATTCAATTCAACCTGACATAGACACTTATAACACCGTTATCAAAGCCTTCGCTGAATCCGGTTCTTCCACCTCTATTTACTCCGTTTTGGCTGAGATGGATAGGAATTCCGTTAAACCTAATGTCATCACTTTGAATAACGCGCTTTTTGGTTTCTACCGCGAGGAGAAGTTTGAGGAGGTGGGGAAGGTATTGAAACTGATGGAGGAGAAGTATCGTGTTTTTCCTGCTCTCAGTACTTATAATGTTAGGATTCAGAGTTTGTGTAAGCTGAAGAGATCTTCTGAGGCCAAGGCTTTGCTTGAGGGAATGGTTTGCAATAGGAGGAAGCCGAACTCGGTTACCTATGCTTGTTTGATCCATGGTTTTTGCAGAGAGGGGGATCTTGAGGAGGCCAAGAGGTTGTTTAGGGACATGAAGATGAGAGGGTACTCCCCTGATGGTGAGTGTTATTTTACGCTTGTGCATTTTCTGTGTCGCGCTGGGGAGCTTGAGGCGGCGTTGGAGGTTGCTAAGGAGTGTATGGGGAAAGGCTGGGTACCGAATTTTACCACAATGAAGAATCTTGTAAATGGGCTTGCTGGTGCGTCGAAGGTCGACGAGGCGAAAGAGGTTATTAAGCAGATCAAGGAGAAGTTTGCTGAGAATGGGGACAAGTGGGATGAGATTGAATCTGGGTTGTCACAGTGAGGAAGATTGTGGTCTCCTTGTGTTGTATAATCTTTGATCAACTGGAAGGGAGCACTGAAAATTGAATTATCTATGGAACATCAGAGCTTAGGAAAGGTTTTTTCGCCATTTCCTCTGGCCATTGGCCTTTTGGTTGCTCAAATGAACTCATTGGGGACTGGTAATCTGCCAAATTAATTTAACATTTTTGCTGTTGTTGAGCATGCTTAGTTTTCCTGGAGAAATAATAGAATTGGAATTGCTTCTTATTGTTTTATCTCTTTATATTGCATTGGCCCTATTCTTTCTTTTAAAGGAGACTTATACGCTGCACTTCACGGGAGCTTTATAGACCTGTATATTACATTATAACCATTTAGTTTCTTGTTCTACTCGTCCTTCATAGTTGCTGAAGCCAGAAGCTAATTTTGATACAATAGTTCTATTGATTTTAAATGTTAATAGAATACGACATTTGACCCGTTGACATGTTCCATTCTACTGAATTTATGCATTGCGTGTTGCTAATGCTAGTATAATTCATGTAGATAATACTGAACCAATAGTAAATGTCTCTACATTTAAATGCATATTGAGTATTAAATAGAAGTGTTAACGTTAATTGCCACCTTCAACTATAACTCTTGATGTAATGGTTCTTTTAGTCGTTGGAATATAGGAATGGGAGGAATTCAAGCATCGTGCTTCCTTCAAAGGAGTGCTGTATCTGAAAAGTACATGGGGGATGAAATCTTTTAAAGTATGTGTTATCGCTGATTTAAAAAACTGAGTTAGGATAAGCGCAAACTAACACTGGATCGCTTTATGCAAAAGTATTTGAACTTATTTAAGATTTAGAAAAGTAATCTTATTATATGTAATAATTTTGGACGGCACGAAATAAATTATCTCCAAATAGATGTATGTGTATGGCTTGTAAAAATGATAATTAGTTAGTAGCTTAGTCTGTGTCATGCATTGTGCTCGGATAATTGCTTTACAAATTCACTATTTTGGATTATTTGTTTGGTTCTGTTTACAAATTTCCATATAAATATTTTTTTTTAAGAACAAGTGGTGTTTTTTACAACAACCTCTAAATATGAATTAATGTTTATTTTTGCATTTGAATCGTGTTGAACGGAATTTTTCGAATCTATAAGACAAAAACAGGAAGAGGGAAATGTTTGGATGGACACTCAGTTAAATATAACAGAAAAACAAACCCAAATTTAGTTGGATATTAAATCTTTGTTCGAATATCCATACAAGTGAATATGTACATATGCAAGGGTATAAGCTTAACGTTAAAAGTTTATAAGATCTTGATCATTATATAAAACTTAAGATTCGGATATTATTAAAGCTTTTATTAGCATAGCTATCATGACATAAAATTTAAATTTTATAAACAAAATACTAAATTATAAAAGAAATTAACTTTAAAAACACATTTCCTTTTACAAAATATAAATAAAACATTAAATTAAAATCTAAGTGCCGTAAAACCCTTCCCAAATAAAAATTGAAAAAGATCGAGATACTCCACCTCACAAAAACATTAAGGCAGAAGTTTCTTTCATTATATCCAGATTTATACTTCCATATATCATACACGTTTTTGTCACACATGCCTCCTATTTGTGCTTTCATTGTTCAGTTTAATAATTGAATGAAAAAACTATTTTACGAATTTGTGAATTTCAATTAATAGGGTACGTTTAAGGTCTCATGTATCCACACCTCATGTTAAATATACACATAATTTATTTAACTGGAGTTATCAGGAAATGAAAAATAACACCCGTAATTGTCACTAAAATAATCTTATTTTAATCACAAAAATAAAACCTCTCTTATAATACCTCAAGTTGAAAGGAGTTTCTACCAAGGATAGGTACCATCAAAATAGAGATACTCAAAAAGCAAACTCAAATAAAATAAAATAAAAAACTGTATGTATAATGACACCTCAAACTAGGATTATTTTTATGTACAACTAAAATAAATAAACGAACAGACTATTCCCATGCAAGGTTCAAAAATAGAATGAATTTACCTAAAAACAATGTGTTTACCTTATTTGCATCTAACTCATCCTTATTTTCTACGTCACTAGATTTTCTAGGCTAGAAGGCCAAGTGTTTTTTAAAGTGAAAAAGGTTGTCTACGTGTTTATTTAATTCCAATTTCCAATTGAAAAAAGAGATCGTAAAACATGGTAAGAAGAAGTTGTTGTCTTTGTCAGAATTCCTTTTCTTTCTACGTGTCAGAGAAAACCAGCTAAGAATAACTATGTTAAAGAATTTCATTTCGATGCTCAAAACTAAAATAAGTAATTAAAAACAAATACGAAACAGAAATTTAAAGTATTTTGACCCTGAATTAGGGCTTACAGTTTAGAAAATTTAGCCATCTCCTACCTACCGACCGTTATTCTGTTTTTTTTTTCATAAGCTTTGTGCATACAATTTTTTTTCTGGAGATTATTGTGTTGGTTGATTACAAATCTTTTCAAGGTTTGTAGCCAACCATCAACAAGGTCTCCGAAAATGAGTTGCTTCCCATGCTGCTGCAAATCAGACACCAAACCAACCTCTAACGGGGCAGTCTCCACCAAAGTTTCCAAAGGAAGAAGAACATTCAAATCAGTAGCTGCGGCTATGTCTCTTAAAACAGGTATGTCGTATGCTTCATTGCTGATATAAATATTAATCTTTTCTAATTCCAACCCCATTATTATTACATTCAAAACAATCCACTTTTTATCCTTTTTATTCTTTTAACCCTTTCTTTCATCGTAATGTTTATGCCAGTTTATTTTTTTTAATCATTTTCTGTCACTTTCTTTAACGTTATCTGGGTGGAGATTAGCCCTCCCGGCAGTAACATTTTTTCAGGATATAAAGATGTCTCGTGATGAAGATTTTTTTCTTCTTAAGGAATTATTACCAATTAATTCCTTCGTTTTGTTTGATTTAACTGTATTTCTAAATTCAGCTGAAATTCTTCCTTGAATGTAATGAATTTCCTAATTCTACGAGCATCATGCATGAAAATATCATATTGCATGTGAATGAATAATTTTATAATAACTGGGTGATCTCAAATTACAGGCAGCAGCAGGAACAGGCAAATAGACGCAGAGATAAGAAAATTTGGAATTGTAAAAAATGATGTCAAAGTATTCACATATGCACAGCTTCTTGAAGCAACAGACAACTTCAGTTCTGATTGCCTGGTCGGTGAAGGTGGATTCGGGAATGTTTACAAAGGATACATGAAAAGTGTTGAACAAGTCTGCCTCGTATTTTATCATCTAATAATGCTTTGAGTTTTACACAAGGTTGTGAAAATCTAATGTAAAGTATTTTGTGTTCAGACTGTAGCTGTGAAGGTACTGAACAGGGACGGAGCACAAGGAACACGAGAATTTTTTGCAGAAATTTTGATGTTAAGTATGGTTCAACACCCAAACCTTGTGAGGCTCATTGGCTATTGTGCAGATGACCATTATAGGATTTTGGTTTATGAATTCCTGGCCAATGGGAGTTTGGAAAATCACCTTCTAGGTATGATGACAGAAAATTCTGGTATGGACTTAGCTTTACAGAAACACATTGTATATTATGCAACTCTAACTAGATTTTATTGATGTCAGACATAGGTGAAGGTAAGGAGCCTTTAGATTGGAAGACCAGGATGAAAATAGCAGAGGGAGCAGCTAAAGGACTTGAATATTTGCACAGCAGTGAAGATACACCTATCATATACCGTGATTTCAAATCATCTAATATACTGTTAGATGATAACTTCAATGCAAAGCTCTCTGATTTTGGGCTGGCTAAGATTGGTCCTAAAGAAGGGATGGAGCAAGTGACAAGCAGGGTGATGGGAACTTTTGGTTATTGTGCACCAGAGTATGCTGCTAGAGGTCAACTCAGCACAAAGTCGGACATTTATAGTTTTGGGGTTGTGTTTTTGGAAATAATATCGGGTAGGAGAGTATATGACACTTCAAGAGCTACAGCAGAGCAAAACTTGATTGATTGGGTATGCTACAGAACAAAACATGTCCATGGTTGTCACTAATGTTCTCATAACACATAACTGAATTTTTTGTACTTTTTTTTTGGTATTTGTCAGGCACAACCTTTGTTTAAGGACAGAACGAAGTTTACTCTAATGGCTGATCCTTTGCTTAAAGGTCAGTTCCCCGTGAAGGGTCTATTTCAATCGCTTGCAGTGGCAGCAATGTGTTTACAAGAGGAACCTGAAACACGACCTTACATGGACGATGTTGTGACGGCTCTTGCACATTTAGCAGTGCACAAAGTTGGAGACCAAGACATAGCCGGAGACTCTATAAAATGTGCAGGCCATGTTGAATCTTTCAGAGTTCTAAGCTCTGCTGGATCCGAAAGGACGTAGTTCACCACACACAGTCTAGGATTACTGCAAAAATACATCAAAAATTGTTGTAGAAAGATGAAAGTGCTTGCATGCAATTCTGTCTTCGTAACATTCTACAGTTCCTTTTTTAGCTGTAATTCTTCCCTTATGGAACTGATATGAGGCTCCCTCTAATTCAACGGTGTTTTTGCGTTCAGCAACTTATATCGACTTTCTGTTTCTATTTCGTTTGAACATGAGGAGACACTGAGATCCTGAAGGACAAAACACTAACATATAAAGTCTCTTAAATGCTTTGGTATTGTTCTTCAGTCATTGAGTTTCATTAGAGATTAAGCATATAATATGTGAATGAGCGAAATTGTATCTGATTGAAAAACGATATCAGAAATATCTAAAAGCATGTAATCTGTCTTGTGTTCCTATCAACTTTATTTATGTTCCTCAGTTACAAATACTATTTTCGCTAAATGTATGTAGAACATGCCATCATCCATTTACTAGTAGAAAGCTGATCTTAAACTGAATCTGACATCTGAAAAGCCAGCAGTAATAAGGCATTGAAGCACAAGATGCGACAAAAAATGAAAATGACATGAGCATAAAATTTAAAAAAGTTGCCCAAGAGAGGCAACATAGCATGAAGAATAAAATGATATATTGTAAGTTTTGGTTCCCCACAAAAAGCTAGTGCACACTAACTCAAGAGTCACTTAGAGCTGAAAGCTGTTGATATCATTCCTGAGGATCCTGTAGCTGTAACCAGGAATCTGGTTTAACTGATTGCCTTCAGCTACTTCAGCAGCAGAACAAATTTTTGGAAGGAACCCACTTGAGCCTCTTCTCTTCCTCCTCTTCCATGTAGTTAGCAACTCCCAGAAACTAGGCCTTGAAATGGAATAGCTTCTGCCAGAAACCATGTCCACAAATTGTTGCTGAGGCTTTTTTGAGCATCCTCTTCTGTCTAACTCAAACATAGTGAAGTATTCAATTTCCTTCCTGACTAGAGATCCAATAGTGCCCCTTGTCCCTATAGCAACAGGAGCAGCCATTTCAACTGCACTAACTAGTTCTCATGGCACCACTCTTTATATATGATGCACAAATTTACTATTGAAACGAGTGAGGCTTCCACATGAAGAACATAGTGGTCGTGGTTCTTAATTTTCAATTTGGAGCATCCATCTTTTGGTCATTTTTAAATAGTTTATACTTAGTTGCTTTATGAAAAGCAAAAAGCATGAAATTTCCCATAATTGAAACTTTAAAAAGTTGAAATTATCGTGATCTCCAGTGCTTGATAAGGACTACTAGCTTGTTTTCCGGAAATAATACTATACCCTTTTGAGTAACTGTTAGGAATTCTGCTAAAATAGTTACCATATGGTGAAACACTCAGAGAGATTGGTGATTTTGTAGCGTTTCACGTCACAAACACATTGCAGTATTGAATAGTGTGGAACACATTGTCTAACCAAAGACTATTATTGCATTATTGGCAACAGTACTTGTTATATGAAATGGGGTTTTCTGTAACCTTAAATTCCTCCGAATTTCCTATGCAGAAAAAGAAAAGCACAAAAATCAGTGGTTGTCTTTTAATGTTCTTTATTTGTCAGGTCAAAGTTATTCTCCGCCATTCATGGCTTGGCAAGTGGAAAGAGAGGTCATTTTTTTAATGGTGTGACAGTTCTTTTGGGGCGTGATTGCTATGTTGTCCAGGGCAGATGATATTTCCATTTGATCATAAACAAATAAAGTGAAAGTGTTGGATTTCCTACCTAACATTCCAAAAATCTATTTTCAATTCAACTTCTTCTTCTATCAATGAAAAGCAAAAGAGGTATCATTCACTTGGATCGGACCAATTAACTCTACAGGGGATATGAAATGTAAATATGTAAGCTTATTCTCTCACAATTTGGAGGGTAAATGAGTTGAAACTCAAATTTTAAAAATAAATTTAAACACGTGAGTAGACTCAATTATTATATTTTTTTAATTTTAAATTTTATAAATTTCTCGTAAATATTTTGTGAATAAATTATATTTAATTGCATTTTTCAGGAGAATTTTACAATAGTATAAATACGTAAATTTAGTGACTTAAAGTTATTTTCTCAGTTTTTTTAATGGGAGAGGAAATTTTCAAATTAAAAAAAAAAATTAATGGAAGGTTTCAAATCTTATAATAAAAACATGTAATGGGAGGTGCTGAAAGGCGAAAAAATATGGATGAAAAAAAATGATAAAAATAAATATAATCCAAATTTTTACAGGTGATACTTTCAAAGTGTGTTAATGTTAATTTAACAAAATTAACAAAATTAACATTGAAAAAGAAATATAAAAATGAAAAAAAAAATCATATGTTTAAATATAGAAATTAAATTATTAATTAAACCTAATTATTATTATAAAATGAGAGTAGTATAAATGTAATTATTAATACCAATAGGTGAATAAGAAATAAGATTGTATTGAGGAATTTGTATTGCTTTTTAACTCATCTTACAAATAAGTTAATAACTATAATTGTTCTTATAATGGAAAAAGATGACAATACAAAAAGTTAGGTAGAAGAGATTTCATCATAAAAAACAAATATATTAAAACAAATGGAATACTGGAATCTATATATAAATAAAATATGCACAAAAAAGAAAAGGTAAAATTTTGTTACCATGTACAAAATGCCCTTAAAGCAAATGGTTTTCCTTCCTTGTTAATTATTCTGGTATTAGATTTATTTAACTTAAAACTGATTATTTGATGTTATTTTCAAAGTTCTCGAACCAAATTATAGATGTTAGTTAGGGATATCAAAATCCCTTTAGCTTTCATTATACTAAAGAAAAATGTTTTGAAAGAGTCCCATACTTTTGTACATGTAAAATCATAACAAGAAAAAAAAAACTCCAGTTTAAAAATAAAAAACAATTATACCTTATCCATTGTTATTATAGTGGTATTTTGGTTTTAGATACGCACGTATCCTTTTTTTCGCTTTTCAACACTTTTTCACTGTTATTCTTTCAATTTTGATATTCTTTCAACATAAATACATTTGGCAGCATGCAAATCTTGAACTACAGATACTCTGCTATTTATTCATTTATTTACTACAAGATTTGAAGTTATCTTTTATATTGTTATTGTTTTTTATTCTGCATTATATCATAAAACTTTTTAAAATATCATTTTTTTTCATAATTGAAACTAAAAAATTTAGATAAGAGAGAAAAATTAAAGTAAATAAACTTAATTTACCAAATTTGGATAGGAAGAATTTATGTATATTTTTTTATTATTATTTGCATATTTTTGTTAATTATTCTTTAATATTTTCTTAACTAGTTCACTTATTCATCAAACTGCATCAAAACATTTTGCACTTTGTTTTTAGATCGTTCTTTCCTCCTTTCGTTCTGTTTTTCTTTTGGCCGTTTCTTTCTTTTCTCTATATATATGCCACAAGATAGTGTTTTTAGAGCTTTGGAAATAATTATAAGAAGTAAATTGTTACAATAATAATAGAAGAAATCTGGTGACGACTCTCACGGTGACGTAAACAGATTGTGTTAGTGCTTAGCGATAAAACCAAACCGTATTTTAAAAGGCAAACAAGTTTGAGTTTGACTGTTATAAATCATAAGTTCAAACATCACGTTATGTTATATTATATTATATTATATTATATTATAATATTCCAAATCAAGACTTTGACTACCGCCCCATTTGAGGAACTTGCCTAAACCACCTAAAACCGTGTACTTGTACTCTACTTTAAAACTAATTACAATTTTATACTACTCACAAAATAAATAAATATATTTGTTATCTATTTCATGTAGATTAGACTTAACAAACCTTTTAATTCAATTATAAATAGAATATATTATACATTTTTTATTAAAAAATAAATAATCAAATTTTTTGGTAGTAGGTCATAGCTTAAAATTATGTGGGTAACTGGAGGTTAATTAGAAATAAAAGGACTGTTGTTGTCCAGATATGTTGCTTTCGATCCATACGTTTCACAACTGGCAAAGAACAAACACACATATATTTTGGCCCACCACACCAGTACAATACAATTTAAACATCTTTTTTTTTTTAATTATTGAATAAAAAAAATTCAATACTTAAAAAAGGACATTTTTTTTAATTAGGCTAGTTTATCTAAATGTTGGTGTCACCTACAAAATTTTCAGAGTTTTTAAATTATAGTAAAGGGAATTGATAAGGTTTGAAGTGCGAGATCAATGGAAATTATGAATTCTGGTTCTTCAAATTCCAATCTCTCTACATGACAAAAATATAACTTTTTTGAAGACTGAGGATGAATACAAACAAAAAGACGACAATGGGTAATGGGTAATGTTGGATATTCTTCTGCCTCGTAACAAAATCACTTTCAAAAGACTTGTTGGTAAATGTTGGCAACATGAAAGAAAATCCGTGGCTACATGTGATAACAATTTTATTAGAGCCACCTATATTTTTATCTTTTGAAGCATGAAGAGATTCCTTGCAACACTTGCTCATGTTGTCAACTTCAATGAAGGAATTAGAGGTTATTCTTGTAGTTTCATATTCTAGAAAGTCTTTTTGGGAATTATGTTATTGGGGTCGTAGAAGAAGATGAATTATTATCACTGGTTCACCTCTTGTTGCTTGTCTTGTTCATCAATCTAGAAATAGTAATGTAGGTTATACAAAGTGTACCGAACCCACTCTTTTCAGTTTTCACCATTGTGTGGCCAGATGGAAAAGTTCATTGTAGTGGTCAAATTAAAAAGTGGTAATTGCGGCATTATTAGGCAAGGTTGTTACAAGTCAACATGGATTACGATCAAATGTTGTTCAAAAACCAACCAACTACACCGTCCAATGGTCGCATCGAACATATGCATATAATGTTAAATGTCCAATACTTCGTTCATATTATAATTATGTGAAAACAACGTCTTTTTTATGGTTCAGATTGTGTGGAACTGTGTAGAATTGAAGAAGATCGTGAATCGTGATCCAGTCAGCATATATATCCAATGACGTGACCATATTGCAATGGTGTGTAGCTAATCAACCGAAACCTCATAGAAGAGTCACTAGATTGAATAATTTTATCAAGGACCAATTGCAAGGATTTAACTTCTGAAGTGACGTGCAAAATGAGAAAATAGAGGATAACTTTGCTGCTGATTTCAATTAAAATACTCATAAACTTGATCAGATGCATATACTACACCCTTATTTTATCACTTCATTCATTTTTTTCAATCTAGGATAAGGGACAGGACGCAGAAGGATCGCTGGGTAACATCTAAAGTAATCTAAATGCACTTCAATATTTTTTTGCCACTGAATTGAAAAAATTTCTTAAATCTTCCTTTATTTTGCTATCTGCAAATGTATACTCAATAGCATTCCTTGACAGCTCAAACATTTCCCTCCTTCCCAGCCCTAGTAATCAATTAATCAGGCATGTGGTCAGCAAAACCTGCTGAATTAATTAAAAAGTACTGCCTGCAAAAGAAAAGTGAAACGTACCAAATGAATCAGCAGCATATTTGTATTCCTCGGTGAGACTGGTAGAGAACACACCCGAGTCATCAGTACACAGGACTAAAGGATGTTTTGCTTTGTACAGATCACCTGCATCAGAAAGATCATGAGGTTAAGAGAGGATTGATTATTTTAAAGCAAATCCCCTCATAATAAAAGTTTGTATATAACTCTGAAATTACTTTACAAGTGTTTGAGAATAAGATTATGATTACTGCATAGACTTTTAGCTTAGTAGCTTATTTGGCTAGATATACCTAAGACATGTTGGTGATAGAATAGAACCATTAACTTCTTTTTAACCCACAAAAGTGAGATTTGATCTCCAACAAGAAGAGATGAACTTCTATTGCAAAATGTAAGAGCATTACGTGCTGTAACCACTTTATGGAAAGTCAAAACAGGTCTTGTTTGTTCGTGTGTGTCCCATGAACACGTTAAAAGGTTTGGTTCCTTAAAACCAGGACAGAACTTTTGAAGAAAACGGACGAGAGAAAACGTCTCCCAACTCTTTCTGTTTTTTTGTTTTCAAAACACTGTTTTGAAAAACAATTTCATCACTTATATAGATTTCCGGGGAGAAATTGATTTATGGGAAATGTGTAATTAATTTAGAAAACGATTTTTAAGCAAAAAGTTCTACTCTGACTTCTCCAAAAGTTCTACTGTTTATTAATATTTTTTCCCGACATCAAAAAGAGAAGCTAGCCAAAATCCAAAGCCACTTTCAAGCATAGAGCATCTTCGTTATGAAGTTAAAAAAACGGTCCCTCCATTGATTCTATATTTATGATCACCAACTTCAACTTTAAACAAATAGCACCTACCGAAATGGTGAACATCTATGGATCGAATAGTCAGTGTCCTAATGTTTGATGTCAAACAGATTTCAACCTGAAAATGGTGAAGAAGATGGAATAAATAATATGAATCTTAGCTGGCTATAAATTGCGAAGTGATAATGCATTCAAACTTAACATGGATCAGAAGCCTAGAAGTGTTGATCAGTGAAGACATAACCTTTTTTTTATCTGAGGAGTTCCCAGTATATACATAATATTTTTTATTGTTATGTATGAGGAACTTCTTAGATCATACAACTAAATTCACACTTGAAATTTCTCTTTCAACTTGAATCATAATTTTCATTTTCTAGTTTATTTAACGATAAGGGTGGTGAAAAAGTCAGACCGGAATCTTGGACGACTTCAGCTGTCTCCAGTGTTCATCCTCCAAGTGACAAGCATGTCCAATCCTTTGGGGACGAAAGTCAAGCATATTTTTTATCTCCACTGAATTAGGTACCTAAAATCACTTAGTCGGAAAAATAGACCAAGTCAGGAAAACTCCCAAAAGTCACAAGTAAGAGCTATATAGATTGGCTCACCTCGCCACAGTGAAGTGTTACATAAAGGCCTTGTTCTCGAGCAAATTTCAATGCCGGCAAATACGTGGCCCTACGGAAGTTAAGAATGGGTTAGAATAAGCATCGATTTTCAAACATGAAGATTCATTACTACAATCAAGCATTGGATCAGTTTGATGTACCAATCACCAATATTTGGATTTCCAGAGAGATCAATTCCAACCACCCCAAATGGCCTCATTTCCAGTGCAAGCTTGACCTACAGCAAAGAAATGTAACATTGAAAGCCAGCACACGACAAGCTGTAAGTTTTTCAAATTACTTGCACATATTGTCTTACAGTTTCCATTGCTGCTTCTGCTGTCTCTCTTCTGTCAATGCTCAAGAGAAGCCTGACATAGATTCTTTTTCTCACATGTCCAATTGCAGGTACAGAACTAAAAAGACTCTTTGAATCTTCACAACGCGGAACGAAATCCACGTCAACAGAAGTGATTGATCTCAGACCTTTGATAACAGCTTCAACATAAGAGCGTTTGGTCATTCCCACGGAATCATTTCTCTGAATGGTGGAACCAAAAAAAAACACTTTCTTCGTCAGATCAATTGTCACAATCAATGGAAACAACAAGAACACCCTGAATTATAAATCTTCTTCGGTTACCTTTGGAGTAGTCCTCAACTCAAGATAGACAACATTCTCTGATGCAAAATCCTCAATAACCTGCTTTCAAGTACTATTATTACTATTGCTATTATCGCTTGTTAAAAAGAGAAGGCAATAAATGAGGCAAAAACAAAATTTACGTAGCAACCAAGCAGCCATACTTCTCTGGTAATTCTAGTGACAGTGTTGTGATCAGTAGTGAGAATGTGGATTAGGTCAAACAGCTTGAAAACTTCAGCCACGGAACGGTTGTCTGTATTTACAGCAACACAATTAACATCAGTGTGAGCATGAAGAAACAAAAATGATTTGAGCTTAACAGAAATAGGAGTAAAATTAAAATAAATAATAATAATGAAAAAAAAGGTCCGGCAACAGGTATGCAAGAAGCCAAAAGAAAATTAAGAGAGCACCTGAGTAAGTGGTGGTGGTGGCATATATATGTATATGTACTGTTTTTTAATAAAAAGATAATTGATGGATGGTTATGTGAGTTGGTTGGTTTATCCAGGGATGAATTATGTGGTTTAAGTTTGGAAGAGAAGGCTTGGAGAGCATGTGGTGAAGCGTCAACATGAATTGAAAATGGAAAAAGGAGCACATTGAAAGAGAGACAGGGTGGACAATTAACGAAAGAGCAAGCATAGAAAAACAGAAAGAGAGGGACATGTTTGTTGGCGGTCTTGTCTTTTCCAGCAACCAAACAGGAGAATAAACAAGAGAGGCATACATACATTTCTTGATGATATGTTCCACTTCCGAGATATCTATGACACCCTTTCCAATCAAACCCTCCGTGAGTTCTCTGAAAAAACAATAACAATAATGGTAATCAAGTTCAGATTGTGCATCCTGAGAGAGAGCAAAAAGAAAAAGTAAATTGAAATTAGATAGAATAAAAGAAAGTTACAGAAGTGTGGAGTCTCTGATGGATCCATTGAGGTGAGCATGCAGTTCAACCTTTGGCATTGACAAACACCACTCCATGTTTCTTTTCTTCTTTCTCTTTCTCTGCCTTTTGGCTTTGCTGTGTTATGAATGTAACTGAAAGACAAACGGTGGGTTTGGTTGCTTATGTATATGGCTCACGCAAACCAATAGCTCCACGACTTTTGTTCCCAAACTCCAATCTCTATTTTCTCCATCACTAAGCTACACCGTTTTAATCTTATTCTCTCATTAACTTTCAATTTTCATTTTAATCATTTTTATTTTATAAACATAATATATATTATAAACATCAAATTCTAAATATAATTAAAGGATGACCTTTCTCTAAATTTTTTAAAAATTTCTCTATAATATAAACATAAATAACTTTGAATTTACCATAAAATAAAATGCTAACAAATGAAATATTTAATATTATAATTATGAGTTTAATAATCATGTACCATTATAAAAAAATGTTTCTTTTAAATAATTATTATCAAAAAAAGGAAAAGTAGGAAAACTTGGGAAATGATGCATTTAAAAAAAATGCATGAAATAGCCGTTAGTTAATTTAGTATTTGGTAAATTTGATGTATAGAATATGAAAAACAATATGCATGAACGGTTAGTTTAGTAAATTGTGCATTCTATAGTTCTTTTTGACATAAGTATACCCGTGTCTTGAGGTTATCTCGTGTAGGACCATGATAATCTCGTGTTGAAATGTTTTGAAAGTTGTAATTTTAAAGAGCGATTTCTATTTTTTTTTCCTCTAGATATATCATTAAAAAAAGGTTTACAAATTAGCTGTTTTATTTCGTTAAATTGAATATTATATTTTAAAAAACAAAATTTCATTAAAAGTCAATCCTTAGTCAAATTCATGCATATTTTACTCCAATAATAAATTATAAACAATAAACATATTAGTAAAATTCAAACATTAAAAAAATAACAATGTATGCATAAATTAATTGCATATAAATTCTATCATATTAATTTTTATTAAAAGGTGTATTTTAATTTATATAAAAATGTTTATGAACTATTAATTTGGCATATTTTTCAGTGGTAGTAACAGGCATGACAACGTAAAAGACAGCATTTACCCCATCAATCTCTTAATTACACGCAAAAAAATGGAAACTTTGATCAAGAAAACAGTCTAAAACACCATGCTTCGTGAAAGAGATGGATTCAGAGAGAAAAATAAAATAAAAAACCCACAGCAGACACTTGAAAAACATATAAAGAAGGAGAATTAAGAAGCTGAAATGAAAGAATAAGCAGAATTTTCTCACATGGAAAGTTTCTGGCAAAAGGAACAGAGCAGAGTAGAGAAACTTGGTGAGATTCAAAGCCACACCAAACAGAGCACTGCTTTTTAAAGCCTCACAGAGACGCAAGAGTTTAATAGGCTACACAGTTATACATGATAACCAATCAAATAATATTTTAAATAATTATTGTTAAAGTTAAAACCTAACATACACATGTGATTTACAAATTATAATTGAATCTGATATGCAAACTGAGAAAGTGTGTATGCCTTGTTTCTTCTTTAAGAGGAATGCATGAATCATTCAATCCATAATAAGCATGTATGTGTTCATTAAATTACAAAAATTAGGTATACATTTAATATTTATTTTATCAATTATTTTTAACACAAATTTCAATAATTAATTTGGTAGAGAAATATTGTTATTCTATTAAAATTATTAACTTATTAACTCTGTGTCTTTGTGATTATTATTGATAAAGTTAACCTTTTAGAGGTTTTAAAAATATAAGGGATTCAAAGAGATTTCTACTTTAAACTAAAGTTAGAGAACGCTGATAATAAATTGATTTATATAGTTAATATGTAAAGACAATACGATTTTGTATAAGAGTTTTGGTTGTCATATTTAGTTACATAATGTTACTAAATTAAAATAATTTCATTGCTTGGTAAAATACATAATCGTATAATTCTTTTTAGAGAAATAAAGTGCCTAACCCACTTTAAAATAATGCTATAAGTTCTCAATTATTCTTTATTTTTGTTTTAAAATATAAAAACTTGGACATGTGTTTCCACTTGTTATACGTAGATATACATGAATAATGTATTCATAGGATGAGATATTAACTTTTGCCTTTTAAATGTAATTAATAGTTTGGTTTGTAGGCTCGCGCAAGATATCAATATGCTAGGAAACGTCAATATCTGAGTTCTGTACTTTGGGAATATCAATAATAATTATTATTTTAAAATTTTCAAATATTTATTTATTTAAAAGATTAATGTATTTTACAATTTTACCTACTTTAATAGTGTAATTTTTGTGGTGAAATAACTATAAAAAAATATTTTTTTCTTTAAAGTTTATAGTTTGTTTAACATAAATAAATTAGAAAAGAAACAAAGAAGATAAGAAGATGCTTACTTCCCCTCTTTGGATTCTTTGTATATATGTAAGGAAAATATAAATATAGAGTTGTCGCGTTTTGTTTTTTCTTCAACTTGAGAAAAAAGGATAAGAAAGAAAGTTTCATTACTAAAACTTTTAAATTTTTTATATTTGGTAAAAAAAGGATAATCTTATAAATATTTTGTGGGACTTTAGGAAATTTATAAGACTTTTAAATTCGTTATATTTGGTAAATAATAATCTTATAAATATTTAGTGGGACTTTATGAAATTTATATAAAAAGTCTACTGGAAACTATTTTCTTGCGAAAATTTATAGAAAATCTTAAAATAGTATCGCAATATAAAAAAATTATAGAAAATACTTAAGTAATTTTATTTTACATTTTTATCAAAAAATATATATTATTTATATACAGACATTCAATATTAAAGATAATATATATATATATATATATATATATATATATATATATATATATATATATATATATATATATATATATATATTTTATATCAAACAATCTTCTAAATTATAGCCTCTTTCTTCTTTTTTATTCTTTCGTAAATAAAATAAACAAAGCTAAATTAATAGTAACTAGTTATAAATATTGTATCTTTTATAGCAACATAAGAAAAATATCCACCTATGGAATGTATCATCGTTTCGTGTAATAAGCAATATTGGTATGTTATTCTATATATTACTAGTTTTAGAATATGCGTCTTTGTTTTGGGTTGTACTTCTAAACTTTAATACATGCAAACGGTTGATCTTAAATGGATAAAATTAATTGTATTGTTTATTGTTGAAAGTTAATACGTGGGAACTTATGGCTAGTTAATGAGTTAGTCAATTTTAATTGTTTTTGTCTGTTTTGAGTATAACAAATTGAAATATGTAAGTCTATAAAATTATATGAATTAAATTATTTATCACAAGCTTGTTTTTGTTAATAAAGTATTATTAATAGTTAACTAAAAAAAAGAGAGTAACATATAGTCAGTCTTATTTCTCAAAATTGATTATGAAAATCAAATATGATATTTGGAGTCTCAAAATCAATACTCTTCTTGATTCTTGAAAAAATTGAGTGGGGATGGAAAATGATCATATAGAATAAGAAAACATCAGAGATGAATGCGTAAGCAATACAATAAAAGACAAAATAATTTTATACATTTTGTGCCAAGTTGTTGATGAGTCTAATTTTAAAAAGATTGTAAGCACAAAATCTTTAAAAGAAGTGTAAGACATTCTATAAAACCATATAAAGGGTGATACAATCTGGATATCATATGACACATGGTAGTGTCAGATGATATTATCTTACCTGTATAGATTATTATCACATATGAATTTTAATCTTCAAGAAATACATACAAAATCAAATCAAAAAATAATAAAAAAATAAAAAACGTAAAATATAAATCAGAAAAAAAAAAACACAAAATAAAAAAAGAAAAGATAGACGTCACAAAAAGTTGATAAGTTAAAAAAAAATCGGTACAAAAAATATTACTTTTTGATAAAAACGGAAATCGAAAACGCCACAATCTAATAAATAATAATAATAATAAAAACAACATTTTAAACTATGCGAAAAAACAAGAATATTTTAATTCGACAAGTTATAATAAATTTTGTGTGAAATTACCTATGTTTTGAAAATAACTATTTTATTAAACTAAAAAAAATCAATGAAATGTATAGAGGATTGATTCAAATAAATCATAAATCCAATATAAGTAAACACAATCAAGAAATGAAACATAATTCAAATTTTAAAAAATTAATAAAAATTAATAGATATAAATTCTTACATTTTCAATTTTCCAACTTATTTAATATAAGAATTTAATTAAGATACATTAACACGCAAACATTAAAAAACCACCTAACATATATTATTGCATAATGAAAAGAATTTATTGTTATCATAATCACTTTAAAAATGACATTGAATCTAATTTCCATCAATTAAATAGTATAAAAATGTTTATCGTATATAGTATGAAAATTAAACACTTGGCTTACAGTCTAACGTTCCATGGCAATTAAAGAGGCTTTAGAATTTGTTAATGAAAATAAAATAAAAAATGTGATATAAGAGAATTACAGAGAAAATAATTTCCTTTAGAGAAAATAATCTATAAAAAAACAAAAATTTTACTTATAAGAAATGGGAAATTAAGGAATAAATGGGTTTAACAAATGAGAATTGAGGAAGCCATACTATGTCACATTGCAATTTTTTTAAACTAAAAATAATATAAAAAAACTTACATGTGATAAGACCCACGAAAAATATTTACCTTAATAGTAACAATTTTATTACTAGTAGTAATAAATTTTTTTATGAATGGAAAATATAATAAGTTTATGTAAAAATAAAATGTGGAAAGTTAAATAAGCATGAGTTCAAATTCTTTTCTACCTTTTTTGTTTAAAAAAAATAAAATATTGATAGTGGATAAAGCACTCCATGTTTTAAGGCATTATCGAGGAATCCATTATGTAAGTGGTGATTAAGATATTAATATAATAAAATAATAATATTAAAAAAATTATTAAATACTAAAATTTTTGGACTATAAATAGTCATGAGAGGGGAGGCTATTTTGCACAATGAGAGGAAGAATCAAGTGAGAAACCTTGAGAAATAGATAAGAAAGAGTTAGGAAGAAATTTTTAGTTGCAAGAAGAGTAGAGGTTCTGGAAGGTTTTCGAGGAAACAAATTCTGAGCAAGAGATTAAGTCTGGAATAGAGGTATGGGAACTAACATTTCTAAGCTTTTATATTATGATTTAGTATTGTTTTATTACTATTCATGTCTTGAAATTCTGTGTGAATACTGTTAATGCTTACTGTATATCTATCTATATTAAATTTTTGTGTTAATATTATATGTTGTTGTTTTGAATCTGTAAATAAGAAATTTGTTAAAACTAGTTGAGGAACACTTTGGCTAAGGAAAGACTTGGTACTTAAGTTGTCCATTGTGACACACCTCTCTTTCTTGGAAGTCTACTCGACAAGCTTTTAACTTAAATCTTGTTGAACAGATTCTGTACTGTTAAATTATTGTGCAATATATCTTGTTGGAATGAAATTTTTTGATGAATTCATGTTACTGTGGTAGATATGGAATTATGAATTATAATTGTGATGGTAGGATAGAGGAATCTTAAAAACCGGAGTTGGTACATCCCTGATCATAGAGCAGTCCTGGTCAAATCCAGTAAGTTGTGACTAGTCATATGTACTGGCGTTTATGGTGAGTTTGATTCGTCAAACATTTTGATTCTTCTCCGGTGACCATTTATGGTGATATTTTAGTATTGTTAATTTATTTTGTGATATATTCATTTTATATGATTTCTGTGATGATTGTAATTTATTATATTGGATTTGAATTTATGCATCTGAACATGATATGAGTATTATGGGGAGATTTCGTAATGGTATAATATGAGTTGAGGAATATGAGCATGGTATGAGTCTCGTGGAGAGATCCTGTAATGATATGATATTTGTGTATATGTTGATGTTGAGGGTCCTGTTGTTGAAGGTTATCTTGATACTCTAATAATCATCTAGTCTCAAGTAGAGAATGATGAATTATGTGGTGAAAGGGGCAGGAGGTCTTGGTTTATGTGCCGGTTTTGGACATAGTGTTGAGGACTAACCTTGTGGATGATATGAAGTATTTTGGAAGTGTATTTGAAGAAGTAGAAGTCATCACAAGTGCATAACCTCCCGTGACCGCTCATCAACGTATCACCCGAATGAGTGTCTCTATTGGGTATTGTGGAATGAGTGTCTATTGAGTATTGTGAGATGAGTGTTTATGGAGTATTGTGGGATGAATGTGTATTAGATATTGTGGTATGATGAGATGAGTATCTATGGTGCGATTGTTGTATGATGGTGTGAGGGTGTCTGACATAATTATTATATGATGTTTGTTGAGTGTATCAAAATAATTATGCATGTTTTATAAATGATTTGTTGCATGTTAGCTCACCCTACTTGTTTGTGTTTGTGTATGTGCGATAATCGTATAATTCGTTATACGAGAGCAGATGAAGGAATATTGTCTGATTCAGTGCCAATGAAGAAAGAGATAGAAGAATAAATTAGAAGAATTTAAGTTATATTTATGAATTTGTAGTTGAAATCTGAGTTTAAAATAAATAAATAAATAAATATATATATATATATATATATATATATATATATATATATATATATATATATATATCAACTATGAATTATCAAGTGTAAGATTATGGGATGTTACCTTAAATGTAATGCTACAATATATCAATTATGAATTATCAAGTGTGAGATTATGGGATGTTACATATAAAAGGAATTTGAACCCGACCCGACTAATCACGGGTTGGCTCATCGTGTCATTTAAGTATAAGTTTTTCTTAAAATAAAAAAATTATAATTTTTTAATTTAAATTTAAATAAATTTCACACTAAAATGATGTTAAACTCCAAAAACAATTAAAAAAAATTCATACAATCCAAACTTAATTCAAAAACATGTACAAAAGACGAACAAATAAGTTTTTAATATTGATAATTTTTGTATCACTTATCCATTTATAATATTAGAGATAAATCTATAATATTTTCTCTCTTAAAAACATTTTCTTCCTTATCACCATCTACAATATAATAAAAAAAATGTTAACTAATAATATTGAAAACAAAATAATAAATAATTTAATTAAATTAAGTGGGTTTGTGAGTCAACCTGGCTCACCAGGGTTTCACCCGAATGAGCCGAGTTCTAAGTGAGTCGGGTTGAAAACTAGCTCAAACTCGTAGTAGACCGGGTTGGCTCGCAGGTTACTACCCATTTTGACAACACTGTATGGAAGTATTGCTTAAACATTAACATAGTCATTACTAAAAATTTGAAACTTATTAGAAAAAAATCCAAATAAAAAAAATCCAAAAATGTGTGTTGTTCAAGTATTATACGAGTACTCAAATAATAAACACTCAAATGTAAGTATTGCTTAAACATTAACATAGTCATTACTAAAAATTTGAAACTTATTAGAAAAAAATCCAATTAAAAAAAATCCAAAAATGTGTGTTGTTCAAGTATTATACGAGTACTCAAATAATAAACACTCAAATGTAAGATACACTATAATACATGTATCAGAGAACATTTTAAACATAAATTATGACACTTAAATAAAGATGATAGATCTCAATAATTAAAAATAACTTGCTTAAATGAAAGAAAATTATTCAAATATGTGATATGTGATATAATTATAATATATATATATATATATATATATATATATATATATATATATATATATATTTATTTGATAGATGGTTTTTATATATATATTTATATTTTAAACTTAATGTCTTATCATTCTCAAGTATATTATATTTAAAGATATGTGGATAAGAAAATTGTTCTATTTGTATGTACAAATAATAATAATTAAACACAACATTTTAAACAATGTGAACAACATAGTATTTTAATTCGACAATCCATAACAAGTTTTTGCGTGAAATTACACACGTTTTGAAAATAAACATTTAAGTGGACTAAGAAATTAATGACATGGATAGATGATTGATTCAAATAAATCATAAATTCAATATATGTAAATACATTAAGAAAACGAAACATAATTAAAAAATAAGAAAATTAATAAAAATGTGTAAGAAAACGCTGTTATATGATTATGACAATTCTTATTTGACTTTTAATAGATATAAATTCTTTGATTTTGAATTTTCCAACTTCAAATTTGTATTTAACATAAGAATTTAATTAAGATATATTAACACGCAAACATTAAAAAACCACCTAACATATATTATTGCATAATGAAAATAATTTATTGTTATAATAATTACTCTAAAAGTGACATGGAATCTAATTTCTATCAATTAATAGTATAAAAAACGTTTATAGCATATAGTGTGAAAATTAAACAGTTGGCTTACAGATTAACGTTCCATAGCAATTAAACAGGCTTTAGAATTTGTTAACGAAAATAAAATAAAAAAGGTGATATAAAAGAGTTACAGAGAAATTAGTTTCCTTTAGAAAAAAGAATCTATAAAGAAAAAAGATTAATTTATAAGAAATGGGAAATTAAGGAATAAATGAGAAATGAAGAAGCAATTTTGGCCTGACTTTATAGGAATGACTTGTGGATGTGACAGAGGTTGTTGTTGATGGAGAATTAAAGATATTGTCAAATGTCAAAATTACAGGTTGAAGTGCACTAAAGTGATTGTACAATACCCTTTTCGATACATTGCATCTTCGTATGTGCGCATGTGGTCTGTCCATAAATGGATTTGACCCCAGCATGTGTCCCCCCTCTCTTCTTTCTTTCTGCATTTTCCCACGTAACCCTCTCTCACCAACTCTTACTACTTCCATCACACCATTTTTTAATTTCATCCTCATTTTCAATTAACTTACTAAAAACAAGTGGACAGTTTCTTCACCCCACACTTTACCACACCAGTTTTAGCATCGTACGGTGTCTAATATTTACACCTTTTTTTTTTCAGAATAATACTTTAATAGTTTCATATTTAGAAATTTAAAAAATTAACTTTATAGTGTAAATTATTTTTTAAAAAATATAATTGTAACAAAGCTTTATATCTTAAATTATAACAATATTTTCACAATAATACCAAGATTAAAACATTAATACTGTATGTAAAGGTGAAAAAATATATTCTGAATAGAAACTCTTTCTTTTGATCTTTTATATAAAAATAAAGATTTAGTTTAAAGAATAACATTTTGTTCTTTAGAAGATATATTTCAATATATCAAATACTCTCGTATTATTTGAGATTCGAAATTAAGAAATTAATATTAATTTAAATACATATTCTAAAATATATTTTTTTTAGTTGTTCATATGTTATACCAGTAAAATACTATAATATATACTGTTGTGATGTTTGAAAATGTATTAAAAACCTTTTAAATATATAAAACAGTATAATTTAAAAATAGGATTAAACATGTTATCAGTTGATTAACTTTAAATGAAAATTAAAATTAGTTATTCTTTAAAATTTTAATTTAATTTAATTTCAAACTTTAAAATATATTAATTAGTTTTTTTAATTAAATTTTGTTAAATTTATATGTTTTATAATAATATTTGAGTTGTTTACCTAATTTAATATATTTCAATATAAACTCGTTTAAAACATCTATGTGGTATTAATAATAAGAAATTAAATTAATTGAAAATTAAAAAAAATATTAATTTCAATTTTAACTAAAAATTAAAATATAAAAATATATTTAGTCACTAAAAATATAAATAGATGATAAAAAGAAAACGAAAAAACCAAAAAATTTGAACTTTATACCTTATTTTCTTGATTTTTCAAGACTTGTTTTAGTGACAATTTTTTTTTATAATACTTTTCTCACAAACATATGGAGTATAGAGTTTTTATTTTAATTTTTTCCCCTTCTTATTTCTATCTATTGGCATAGCATAAAACTTTGTTTAAAAACAACTGCTTTCTCTTATATTAGCACATTGTATCTATTTTTAATAACATAATGACTTATTTATTTTGCACACATAATAACTTCTCAAAATAATAATGCAATTCTTTCAATATAAACTAACATAAATTCGAAATAGCATCTCTGCTAAGAAATTAAAAACTAAAGAACAAAATTGGCCGACTAGAAGCCAATTGTGATGTCGAAGAAAACAATTCACATATGTTTTTAACTTTATTGTCATCATTAATGCTTTTATGTGATGATGGCGCTGACGCGTAGTCGAATTTGATTTTTCACATCGAATTTAAGTCACCCATGTACCATACGAATTTCTTGTGAAAGTAAGTAAGCAAGCAGACATTATTATAGAGATATTAAATCCTCTTACAAAGACCATATGGTTGGCAATTTTATGTAATTTATTTATATTTTTTATTTCATGATGTACATTATTGGTAGTTAAGAATTACTCTTTAATAAATAATTTTATTTTCATTCTGTGATAGATTTACATTTATTGCGAGAAAGCCATCCTTCAACCACTTGTATTGTATGTTTTAAAAATGTTGCTTTGCAATTTCAACATTCTAACTATTCTTAACCTTTCACTTGTGATGTTACATTGTAGTTTTCTTAACTATTGTCAAGAAAGTTGAATAATATCCCGAGAAAAGATAATTATAGATTCGTTGTGCTAAAATCTTGTATGAAAAATAGTGTGTTTTGAATCTGCCCAATAAATCTGATGAGCCATCATTTTTGTCTAAAATTTCAATCTAGATCATTAGTGATTGTCCCTTTTATCTAACATAGTACGCTAGTTTGGATATTTTCCAAGCTTTTCGAATCAATCGATGATCATGTTTCTTTGTCTTTTCTGTACTGTCACGGTCCACTCCTTCCAATGTCTTCCTTCTTCTCTGTTTTTTAGGGTTTCCTTAAAATTATAGACATTATTGCATTTATTTTGTAGTATGAAAGTTTGAAAATTGCGTTTTTGTACAAGAACCGAGTCCTCTTCTTCTGTGGTGCTTTCTTCCAATTTCCACGAACACGTTTAAGAGAATTTCCTTGTCTCCAATCTATTATTTATTCCCATGTATCATTTTTTCTTTATTTCTTTTTCACTCCTCGTTTAAATCAATATTACTCTAATTTGCAATTATTTAAACGTTTGGTCTTCTACCACAATCAATGAATGGTCCCTCTACTCTTCTCCAAAGCTTTTCAACCAAATACAATTAATGGATAATCAATGAAATATTAACTCTTAATTATAAAATCATTATAGAAACTAATGATCAGAAATTTACTTAACGTATTTTAAAAAGTAAATTTTAAACTAATTCAAGAATGAGACAAAGACTAAAATAAATTGTAATTTATATTAAAAAGGTGAACTTTAAATTTATATCGAAGTTATAAAAACAGGAAAAAAAATGTTATTTTGAGTGACATTTAAAACTTAGATGGGATTTTAATACGGAGAGTATATTTTTATTGTATTTCTTAACTTGGTTTTATTCTTTCAAAGACATTGTATCCTTCTTTTACCCAATTTTGAAAACATTTAACGTTTAATCTTCAAAGTGATTATAATCATCATATTAGAACGAGCATAAATCACAAAATAGCACGTATTGAAATTAGCAGAACCAAAAAGGTGACAAATAAAAAAATGATAAATTTAAAGAACTAAAAATATATTTATTCATGTTGAAACCTCAAATGCTTTGAAATATGATTGTGAGGGTTAATAAGATATTGTTTGACTTAAAAGAAAAGTCTTTTTTAAAAATTATTTATAAAATTGAAAGAGAAATATATATTGAAATCATTTTTAATTTAAAGATTTAAAAGTGTGAAAGCGTTAAGTACACGAAAACAATTTCCTTCCACGTATTTATACAGTTTAGAAGATATGAAAAGAAAATGAGCATGAGTTATAGTTATTTGTCATCATCGAAATAATTTTGTCCTGATTTTGAGAACAGGATTTTGAATTTATTAGTACTAGTATTCTGTATGAGGGATAGTTTGAGCATTAATTTTGGCGTTGTAGAGTGAAGTGTGAGCATTTATTGTTGTATTGGAAGTATGTGTGGCGTTAAGAGAAAGATCCAAAAGGGAAAACATGTTTTTCTAAGAGAGGAAGAAGAGAAAGATAAGGCAAGTGGGGCATTTGATGGTAAGTGAGGAAAGAGGCACCAATATTTTGTCTTTTTTGTGAACAAATTATTTTGGGTAGGGCCACATATCTTCCTTCTCTCTTCACAGGTTTCTTTCATCTCCCAACATACACAACTGCACTCATAAATACCTTAACTTTTCACATATCTTCTCTATTTTTTCATCCAATTATTAATATGCTTTAACTAACTATTTAGGTTAAATTCCTCATAATCTTCTTTTCAGTAATAATATACCGTGTTCAAGGGGGAATGTTTATTATCTACATGCTCAACATTCTCAATTCTATTAATTAATATTTCCAACGACCAATGTCTACGTTTTCACTCAAAAATCTATTACCTTACTGTAAAAATACACGTGTTCTTATTCGTATAAAACTTTACCTATTTAGGCGCGCTTTAAAAGTTAAAAATTTAAATGGTTATTGAAAAGTTAAATTTATTTTTTTAAATAATGTAATAATATGGTAAAAAATTATTGATATTTTAGCTATAATGCATTTCACTGAAAATGTATCTTCAACTAACCGTACGTATTAATAATGTATTTATTGATATTTAAAGAACTAAAAATATGTATTAAAAACACATAAGAGAAAGCTGTGTTTTTAACCAGGATTTGTTTTTGTTTTATTGTCGGTTTAGACTTCTTGTTAGACGTGTAATTTGTTGTCGTAAAAGACGTGGCAAACAATCTACCATCAATTTCAGGTAATCTCAATAATGTCATACATTTCAATATATATACAAAAAAAATTTCTAATCTCAGTTAACGTCATAACATTATTTATGATTTTATAACCCTTATTGACATTACATGTAATTTGACGACTCGTTAACACACTAACTTTTGATGCGAATTTCTAACCATGTAGATGCGATAATATTACCTAAGCTGCAATTTTATAATCTTTGTAAATGTCGTAATGCTACCATTGTCACCTTTTCAATAATTTTATAAACCTTTTAATGTTGAAATGAATTTATTTAATGTCTTAGAGAGGCGGTGCCAATATGCAAATTAAATTTTTTAATGTTTTTTTTTTTTGGAAAAAAATCATTATACACTAATAAGTTTGTTAATTTTTGTTTTTATTCATATATAATAATATAAGTAGTTTAATATTTTTTCTTCATGTATTTATTTGATTTTTTTTTCATAATAGGTGTAATTTGTTTATTTTTCTTAATATGTATTTTTTTTTATCATGGTTTGACATGATCTCTTATGTTTTGTATTTGTTTATTTATTTTAATAAATTTTTATGTGATGATAAATGATGAATGAGTTTTAAAGTGATAAAATAGCTTAAATGTTCATAATTATAGTTATGACTAACATAAATTTATTTGAAAATTAATCTATATATTATATACTTTTGCTCAACCTTGAAATTGTTAAACTTTTAACGAACTTTGAAAACTTGTTAGCGCTAGACATGCTAAAATTTATATATGTTTTTATAATATTTTTATTATACTAACATCTAAAATGACATAAGTTACATAAATATTTTAAAATTAAAATAAACTAAGACAAATAGTAAATTAAATAAATGAGAAATAACGTAAAAGTCAACAAATATTCAATTTTTATCAAACATTAAACTTATGTGACAAAACATATTTAAATAATTACTATTATTTTTTAAATGTATAGAAGTCAACATATCTCATCACAGTCCTCTTGAGTTGGTTGTACATTTCTTCATTCCAATCTATTACCTAAAATATTAAATAATGTAACTATTAATAAAACTTGTTGCAAAGGACCATTCATAAAAATTCAGTGTTGATCTTGAAGAAAGTTTTGCTCCAGTGACATGTTTAGAAACCATTAGAGCTTTAAATGGTGAAAAATTATTTTAATTGAATGTGAACTCAATATTTTTGAATGATGACTTAAAAGAAGAGATATATGTTAAACAACTTAAGGTTTTGTCATCGAAGGTCAATAAGAAAAAAGTATACAAACTAATGAAAGACTTGTATCGATTGAAATAAGTCACATGAGTATGGTATATTAACATTGAAATAATTCAAATAAAGTGAAATTCATTCACATTAAATTCTTAAGTAGCTGTTGAATTTTGTATGGAATAAAGGCAAACACGTATTTACAGTTTATTTGAAATTAAACTATTAAATATTTTTTATATTTCATATCTTTCTTAGATATTTTATGAAATGGTGATTGGTAATAGTGTTTGTATGTATATGTAGGCAGAAGGAAGAGCAAATATAGAGGAAGTTGGGTTTGAAGGAGTGAAAACACAAGAATTATTAGGTTGGATGTCTACTAGACATAAATCCTGCAGTGTTGTGTCAAATTTTGTACACGTGAGACATGAATGCTCAAAAATTTGGCTTGGATTCAGACAAACAGGATCTCAGCAATAGATCACATTGACAAAAATTAAGACACTGCATGTGCGTCTCATGAATCAACTCTCGTCTTATCTTCCTTCTCTTTCAAACATCTTTCCTCATTAACCTATTAATAAATATATACTTTACAAAAATAAAGCATTTTCCTTTGAGAAATTCAGACTCTAATAATGATATCACAGAAGATGAAATTAAAGCAATGCATGTGATGAATAGGAGGCATCTTCTGTTTCCTTTTTGTTTTTGTATTTATATTTTGTTATATTATGTGAAGCATCGTATATAAATATTCCATTCGAATCTCATATCTGTTGTTTACTCAATCTACGTAGCTATTAAATAACTTACCCTACAAACAGTGCGAGTTGGGACCATTTTCCAGGGAAAGTGTTTACAGCTAAGTCTACAAGAATTCATACACATTTTCCAGGGACCATATTATACTAATTTTTTATTAGTAGGAATTCAACGGTGGATCTACAAGTCATACACATGTTTAACTTGTGGAATTTATACTCTTTCAAATTCCCTCTTTTAACTACCACAATAATATGCTCTTGGTAAGAATTCCTTCCCCTACTTTTGCACGGATATACTTTAAAAAACTTTAGATTAAAATTATGACTTATTTTTAATTATATTTTTTATCATCAAATTATTATTTTAAAATACAGGTTTTTAATACTTTATGTGTTCATTTTCATTTTTATTTAACATTTTGTGTAATTTTTTTTTTTTAAAATTTTAAATCAATGGTGTTAGTCTCCATTCTTAACATTTTCGTTTTAATTTTAAACTGATTCATTTTGTAAAGTTAGAACTAAATAAAAATAACAAATATATAGACAAATTAAATATAAAACACGTAGCACTGTATTTACACATAATTCTGTTATTTTCACGTAAAATAATATTGAATTGACATATAAATAATTTTTTAAAATTTAAAAAAAATCACGAATTGATACACTTTTATTCATTGTCCATTAATTATTTAAACAATATTAAAAAAGTAACTAAATTGAGTAAGATTGACAGATACTAAAGCCAAAGTTAAACAATAAAAGTATTAAAACTAAATTCAAATTATGACTTATATTTAGTTACATTTTTAATTATCAAATTATTATTTTAAAGCACATGTTTTAATACTTTATGTGTTAGTTTTATTTTTTTTATTTAATATTTGATGTAATTTTTATCCTCTTAAATTTTTCAACCATTTTCCTATTTTTAAATATTTTGTTCTAGTTTTAAACTAATTGTAACTCTAAAAAATATATTTAATAAAATATGAATTTTAATAAATATAATATTTATATAAAAATTAAATTTGGTTTTAATTTAGAATGAGACAAATTTGATCTATTTTTAAAATAAATTAATTTTATATCTTTTAAAGATACATACTATTTAAGTTAACTAATAACTCAAATAATGTTCAGACATTAATCACTCAAGTGATAGAAAAATACTTTAGTTCGGTCTTATTATGATTTGGTGAAAAATCTTTTGAATTTTAACAAAACTTGTACATTAATTGGAAGTATTTTTTTTAAGTATATATATACCTATATATTATGTTTTAATTAAAAAGGTAAAATTGAGGTATTGCAATGCTAATGTTATTTTTTTAATGCTATAAGTTTTAAAAAAATCATAATTAATTGTTAGATTGAAGTACAATAATTTGTTATGAATAACTTGATTATTTTTCTTAACGACGAAAATTTAATGTGTAAATTGCTGTTGAAAACTCAAAAATCAATGCAGAATGTCATGAAAATATGTATATATATATATATATATATATATGTATATATGTATATATATATGTATATATGTATATATATATGTATATATGTATATATATATATGTATATATGTATATATATATGTATATATGTATATATATATGTATATATGTATATATATATATATATGTATATATGTATATATATATATGTATATATATATATATATGTATATATATATATATATATGTATATATATATATATATATATATGTATATATATATATATGTATATATATATATATATATGTATCTCTATAATTTTTATAATAATAAAAAAAAATAGTAATAAATTAAAAATAATAATAATAAAATTAATCATGACATTCATATATTATTTTAACATATTAATAATCTAATTGTATCAACTAAAATTTATTTTTTAATATATTAAAGTTATTATATTACTAATTGTATAATTTTTTATTTTAAATTCCTTTATTTTTATCTTCTTTTTCTTAATTTGAAGAACATCACTCTCACTTATATTTTTCTTTAAATCCATCAATTCAAATTCATCCAGAAAACAAATATACTTATACTGTGTTTGTTTTTATAGATGAATTTGAAGAAAGAAAAGGAAAAATAAGATTATTTGAACTAAGAAAAAAATTATAAAAAATGAAGGGATATTTGAGAAAATTTCAAAAGTTTGTGAATGACAGGATATGTAAGATAGATTAAAAAATGTTTTAATTATTAAAATTGAAAGATTATCATTTTATTTTTTACCATAACATAAGTTAAAATAAAAATATAAAAAATGTAAATTATATTAAAATGAAACGTAAGTTATTATTTATAATGAAAAAAAAATAAGATTATATTTAAATAAAATGGAATTGATAAAAAATAAGTTTAAATAAATTTTGAACGATGACTAATTTAAATAAAATTATTATTATTATTACGAAATGTAGTTAATATCTAAAATGATAAAATTAAAATTCTAAAAATTATATTAATTTAACATGAGTTTTTTTTATAAATTAAGTTGGAATAAAATGCTGGTGATTACTTTAAATAAAATTTAACTAAATTAATTAATAATTTGAATTGGTAAAATTATTTTAAATTGAGATTTGGTTATTTAATGTTAATATATATAAGTTAAGATGTGAGTAATTTATTAAAAAATATGTATTTATTGATGAAAATAATTTAAATTAAATTGTACACCATAAAAGAAAACCTATAGTTTTGGCATCTATAATTCTTTTTTCCGATACAATAAAGCACCCCAAAACAAACATAACATAAATGTATGTATTACTATGTGTTTAAATTTTAGCGTTAGAACGGTAGGAAGTTATACTGTTGATTTATTTTAAATAATCTTAATTAAAAAGCAAGGGAATTATTTTAAGATAAATAAAATAGTTATATTTTAGTAAATTCTTTTAAGTGCATTAATATTTATTTTTTTCTTTTGTTTCTTCGTCTCTTTAACACACGGAAGACTCCCTTTTTCAAGTTATTGTATGAATTTAAATTTTTTTTTAATATATATAGGTTTTAATTTATGCACTATTCTCTTGAACTTAAGACATAAGTTTGTGTTTTCTTTTCGATTTGTTAAAATGTTTACGACAACTTGTAAACTTATTTTATAATATAAATACTTCTGAAACTTTCACAAATACGTAGCACAAGTCCTAATACTTTATTCTTTAAAGCATATTCAATTTTCTGACTATGCAAATGCATTGTACGAGATAATACAGTTTAAAAAAAATTGTTTTTCATTTCAATTTTGTTTTTTACTTTTTTCTTTTAAAATTAGATTTTTTTTTTTTACATCTTTTATCTCCTCATAGTTGCATACCTATCTAAGGGTGTTGCTTCCTCCACCACCACAGCCTTCTCCCTCCACCTCCCCTTTACTATTTTGCCCCTCAGTAAAATTTTACTTTTAGAATTATTGTTTTTTAATTTTACTCATTTATAACATATTTTACTGATAACCTACGTAGTTCCTTGTATGAGTAAAATATTTTTCTGCAAAGCTCAGTGATCGTGAAAAGAATTATCAAGCAATCTTCCTCTTCCTTTCGGTGCAGTACGTGGTGCAGTGCGTTTGTGGTGTAATGTGCTTGTCGTGGTTCCTCTCCAGGTACGTAGTCATAATCCTTCCAATAATCCTAAACCCTAAACCCTTCCAATAATCCTAAACCCTAAACCCTTCCAATAATCCTTCCAATAATCCTTTAACCCTAAAACGTAAAATGAAAACGAAGCCTAAACGGATGACATCCTTCAACGGATGTCAACATCCGTTTAAGGCAAAACGGATGTCGACATCCGTTTTGCCTTAAACAGATGTTGACATCCGTTGAAGGATGTCATCCGCTTTGTTTTAATTTTATGTTTCTGTTATTATTTTATTAGATATTTTAATATTTTGATTTATTATTTTTGAATATCTTTTTAATGTATTTTAATAATGTATATTTATATTAGTTTATATTTAAATATTAAAATATTAAAATAATAAAATAATAAAATAATAAAAATAAAAATTTTTAACTTTAAGGATATAATTGGAATTAAAGATAATTGGGGAGGTGGAGGAAGAAGGCTCTGGAGGTGGAGGGAGCAACACCCCCTATCTAAATACGAAACCCAAACCCATTTTGACAACAATACAGACTACAAGCAAGTTTTCTATTTGCACACCTTTTTATCATTTCATGCTAACTATTTCGAAAATTTGGGGGCTTAAATTCACTTTTTCCTTCCTATAATTTTGCATAATGTTCAATTATTATTTTAGAAATTTTTAATTATAAATTTGGTCGTTCTGTTTTCAAAAAGATAAACTGTTTTTACCGAAAATGTTGTGTACATGTGTAAGTAATAAAATGTCAACTAATCATTTAGGATGATTTTAATAGAAGAATGATGCTCCCTCCACCATCCAATCTTCTCCTCCATCTCCCTTTTTTTTTTAATTCTAAATTCTAAATTCTAAATTTACCCTTTTTATTTTTACCAATTTTACTTTTTATTTTTTAAAACCCTAATCCTAATCCCCTCTCACTTTCACTTTCCTTTTCACTCTCAGTAGCAAGCCCACATTCCCCTCTGTCGTTTTCTCTCTTTCTCTTAATTTTCACTTCAGTTAACACAAAATTTGATAGAGAAAGAAAAAGATAAACTTAACTAACTATTTTTTCTTTTATTCATTTTTATTTTGTACTCATCAAACATAGTTATCTTTCATTGCACCATTGTAAGCACAAAGGTAATTTTAAACATAAAATTTCAAGTTTGGTTTTTTAAAGACAAGGAAGTAGGGAAGAAATGTTTAGCAAATTATATTATGGAATCATGATACTTCAAAACGGAAGTTATAAATGTTTTAAATTTATATAATGTAGAATTAGTTTTTTCTGTCAAATTTTGTGTTAACGGGAGTGAAAATTAAGAGAAAGAGAGAAAATAATAGTTAGGGTTTTAAAAAATAAAGATAAAACTAATAAAAATAAAAAGTAAAAAAGATAAATTTTGGATTTAAAAAAATTTGAGGAGGTGGAGGGAGAAGATGTGGTGATGGAAGGAGCATCACTCTTAATAGAAAGGTTTAATAATAAATCTTAATACGTATTCGGATATGCTAATATTTCTATCAATAATTGAATAATATAGTTACATGAAATAACATTTATTAATTAAAAAATTGGTGAATCAAATATTTTATTAGAATTTTATAAGGTTTAAAAAACAAATTTGCGAAATTTTAAGAATTAAAATTGAATCGAAGCCAATTTTGAAAAGTGAGGGTTAATAGAAATATGGGGTGCCAATAGTAATCCTTTATTTATATGAAAGAAGGCCCAATGTTAAACCTAGTTCATTGACGGAACCCAATATTGACCTCTCTGATAAATGGGTTTACGTATTTTTAAAAGCTTTCACTTCATATACTCCACAATTATTTTGTGCACCCTTTTAATTCTGAAACAAGTTTTTTGAAATAAGATTTTTGGAATTTTTTTCTGAAATGCATATAATATACTCTGAAGAATTTTTCTGAAACAAACTTTATAAAATATGCCAAATGAATTATGAAAAGAGTTTTTTGAAATGAACTTTTTTTTTCGTATTTTTTTTTCTGTCTTTGCAGCAGTGGTAGTAATGAAAGTAGTGGTAGGAACGGTGGTATGGTATAGTAATAAAGGATATTTTAGTCTTTTCGGACACGCAGTTAGTAATTGTGGGGTTAAGGAAGTAATTCCCATCTTCAAAACAAAAACTAGGCCCCACCATATAATTGCGAAGAAGAAGCTCGGAGTCGAAGACAGGAGAGTAAGAATGGGCTCGGTGGCAGCGACGGTGGCGTCAATGTTGTTCTCTGGTGGCTGCCGGAGCCTCGCGGTGCCTGCAGCGGGGCGCTCCCTTAGTATCTCACGGACAGCACTTAGAAATCACCGCAACAAGAACGCGCCGACATGGTGCTGTCGGAGTTCACACAACAGTTACAATGCACTCGCCACTGAATCTGAATTCTCAAAAACCGACTCCGAAAGCTTAACTGCTTCTACATCTTCCGATAGGTACCTGAACATTCTCAAGAGTTCGCGTCGAGTCTCCAATAGTTAGTTCCTTTCCACTATCTTCACGTTTTGCTTGATGCTGAACTTGCTTCTGTTTAAGTTTCCCGAAGTATGATCGATTGCTTCCATGTCCGTTGCAAAAAACTCCACCGAGAGTTGAACACTTGGTCGTGTCCGAAGGAGGACCAGTTTTAGAACATATTTGCAAGGCTCTGGAACTTCCTCCTTTGTAAGCGTGTTTTCTATGCCTCTGCATGTCGTAAGATATTATTTTCTCATATTTTCTTCACGCAAGTAATATTAAATGCTATGCTTCATTTTGTAAAGGTACGTTAAGGATCTGATTCAATTTGGAGCTGTATACTACGCTCTTGTTTGTCCACAGCCTCCTCCCAGTGCTACTGAAGAACAAATTAGGGTATTCAAAGAGGTAACGGAACCTTCGGTATTGTGCCAAAGAGCTTCTATCAAAGGCAAAACTGTGCGAGAGGCACAGAAAACTTTCCGTATAACTCACGCGGATCAATTTGTTGAGCCTGGAACGTATTTGCGAGTCCATGTGCACCCCAAACGCTTTCCTAGGTACACTCAGAGCGTTTGTTGGAATGAATTTATATTTTAGATTATTTTGGGAAGATGTTATTTGACATTTTAAAGCCTTTTTTAGGTGTTATGAGATTGACTGGAGATCAAGGATCATAGCTGTGGCGGAATCCTATGTAGTTTTGGATAAACCTGCTGGTACATCAGTATGTAATCAATTCCACATTACAAAATCAAAGTTTATTAGTTCTCGTATATGTGCACAGCACAATGTTTCTGTAATTATTTATGCTTGATGGTGCCGGATCCTGTAGTGAGTCAAAATTGATATTTAGATCAGGCTAGATGATTATCGACTGGTTTTTGTACTCATTGTCTGTGCCAGTCCTCAGCTTTCACTGTTTGTTCTAACTTTTTGGTTTTACAGATGTCTCAGATTCAGCATACTACAATCGTAATTCCATTGCGTCTAACATTAAGATTGGCCAGATAGTTGAATCTGTTGGTGGTAGGACACAGTTGGTATTGGAATTTAGGAGGCTGAAATTTAGAAAATAGGTTTTCAAATGTGATTTAAGGTTTAAGGGATGGTTAGTAGAAAAGAACAAAGGTAAAAATATACTAAGCCGAGATTGGTTTAACGTGTCAGATCCGCATCTGCAATTAATTTATGTCCAAATTGTGCCAATGATGTACCAGAAGCAACTATACCATGCTTTAAAATTGACGTGCCTTAGGGCCTTCTAACACCCAACCAAACACAGTAAGTTGGAGTTCTCTTTATATTGCCAAGGGAAGATTAGATTTCGAGTCTTGAAACCTGAGAATGTATAGTTTTAGGTTTGCAAGTGATTCATTGGAAGAGACTAAGAAGAAGTCGGATAGTTTCTATGTGGTTGTGATCCTGCATGTCACGAACCCAGATTTTGATCCTGCTCTAAATGAAATATTGACGGATCAAGAAGTTCCATCAAAGTCTAACAACACGACTGTTTTGTGTTCCCATCCTTACCAGCAGAAATCTTCATGATTCGGTTGAATCATCTGTCATGGTATCTACTTATACATGGGGATACTGTGGTAATTGAGGAAGACGAAGGAGTCATGGATGTTCTCCATGCTCTTATTGTAAAGGAATGTGCTATACTCAAAAGAGCTACTTCCCTTTACACAACTTCCCTTTATTGTGATATGTTTACACGATTAAATAATTAATTTCTTAGGATTTTTCCATAATTTATTTTTTCAAATCTTGGTTAGGTAGGTGGCACCACTGACAACATTGAAGAAAGTTGTGCAACCTTTGCTACTCGTGCCTTGGGATTGACAGCCCCTTTGATGACTACTCATCAAATTGATAATTGCACTGAAGGCTGGTACTGCATTTATGTTAAAAGCAATTTGAGCTCTTTGTCATTCTGACTGTCATAGATTGTAATGGAATGTCATTACGTGCAGTGTGGTGTTGGCTAGGACTAAAGAGTATTGCTCTGTCTTTCATGGTAAAATCAGGGTATGTCTATGATCCCATTTCATATCTTATGCCAGAATATCCTTCTTCTACTTGAATGGGCACACTCTTATAAGCCATGAGCTATCTAAACTTGTGAGACAGGGTTACAGCACGATATGGTTACTTTTTAATCAATCGAAAGTAAAAATTGATTGTAATTGAAATTTCATTGTTTGTATGTTACTGAGTACTTGTGCAATCAATATTTTTCAGGTGAAAAAGGTGAAGAAGCTCTATCTGGCTCTTGCATCTTCTCCTATGCCAACGGGAATCATTACCCACTACATGCGTCCTATTAACATGGCTCCTAGACTTATTTCTGAAGGTAAACACATGAGTTTGAGGGATTAGCAATAGAAGTAGCTAATCGTGCTTTCATTGACTATCTTTAGCAGCATGCATGCCTCATCATGGTATTGGTGGCTCATAAGCTTAATTTTAGACATTAGATTTGGCTGTTGAGAATAATATATTCGTTTCAAACTATTTGATGGAAATTGAGATGTCATTTACCCCTCAACCAAATACTTTGGTTAGGTGCATTACCTTAGATGGAAATTAGTTCCTTAATGAACACACGTGATTGTCTGATATTTGACCGAGTATAATTTGAATTGTTTAGCCTTGCCTAGTGTAATGCAGCAGCATGATGTGTTATTATTTGACTGAGTAATTTTAATGGACAAGACAGTTCTATCAAATATGTGTGAGCTTTGTAACTAGGGTTAAAAGTTTCAAAAAAGGGTCTTGTATTGTGGATTCAACCCATTGTGTTGATTTGAATGCAGATTTTATCAAGGGATGGCATATGTGTCAACTTGAGATCCAGGAATGCAGAAAGGTTCCCTGGCCAACTCCTGCTATACAGGACAAATACCGTGTTGAAGATTGTGGGTGGCCTTATCAAGATTTTGCCTACGAATGCAAAATCAACCTTCTTACTGGTCGTACACATCAGGTCTGTTTAGTGTTCATTTTATGTATTGTTTGCATTTTTAGTGAAGGGTCCTGTTTTAATACGTATGTGTTGGCAGATTATAACAAATAATAGTTGATCAATTAAAAAACTTAATGAAGATATAGTTGAATGATATTTCTAATCCTCAAGTAAACTGATAAGCAGTTCGTGGTCTACTTCATTCTACATATTTTTTTCTTGATCACTGCCATTGTTAGTTAAATGTATATACTGCTGTTGCCATTAGTGGGTCTAAATATCAGAATACACTTTTTCCAAGGAGGATTTTAATTTGAAAATATGTTCCCTCTTTATTTTGGTGGTTATATCTCCCAAAATCTGGTATCAACCACTTAAATGTTGCGTTCTTTTTATACATTTGGCAGTTTTCGAAAACAGATTATTTGGATAAACATCTCTATAAGTAATTTTAAGAGAGGAAAATAAAAAAAATGGAATAAGTTCTTTCCATAATCTAAAATTAGTTCATGTATGAGTTAATTTTTAAATTATAGGAGATACTTATTTATTTATTTTTCTTTTTTTTTAGTGTTTATTAAGAAACTTATCAGAATGGGGCCTAATTAGAGAATCTTGGAATTTCTTTTATTTGATCATCTTTAAAGAGAAAGAAGCTATGTTTTGTACATGAATAGTAACTAAAATTTAAATGCAGATTCGAGCTCAATTTGCTGCGTGTAGAGCACCAGTAATTGGTGATTCTATGTATATGCCAGCTGCAATTGCGGATATGAGTAATCCTGGACTTAACCCATTTGGAAAATACAAGAGAGATTTCAGTAGTGAGAGTGAGAAAGAAACGGCTGTTGTAAATTGGATTGCACAACATGGAAAAGAGCCAGGTGTTGCAATTGGCCTTCAAGCATGTCAAATTTCATGGGATGATAACGAACACTTCTACGAATCTGGTTCACCTTGGTGGAGGTGTTAAAATGCTTGAAATGTGTGCTAGTGTTGAGGATAGGAATTCACCTTTATAGTTATGTTTTCATAATGCCTCAGTTTTATGTGAGTATACTATCATTCATTCTGATTGGAAGACTTTGAGATTTTCAGGTTTGAAAAGGGAAACCCAAATAAATGCAAAAGAGGAGGACTTCATGCAGGGTTTTAAAATGTGCATGCTGTCATTGTAGCACATTTTCTAGCAGAGTAAAGTCTGAACAGGTAAGCTAGAGGATAAGACATTCACTGATAAAGGAGTATCTTTTGAGAAGATAATTTAGCTTTATATATTTTACTATGAGATTGAAGAACTGAGATAATGACACAACTCATTAGTAACATGTGATTAGGCCGTTAATGTCTTAAGCTCACATCAACCACAAAATTGTTTGTATTGTATTTTGCCAATCTCTGTATCGTGCTGGGCCAGGATGACTATCAATTGCTTTTACTAACGTGCTAATGATTTTAAAGTTCTTTCTCTTCAACTATTTTAATCAACATCGTCAATATTTTAACAGAAATTTAATTTTGCATAGGTAACATGTAATGCTTGTCAATTGTTCATCAATTATTTTAAGGTTCAACTAGTTCATATGATTACAGGGATTTCTAAGAGTATGTCTAGCTGTTACTCGTTCTGAAACATCACCTATCACTTTGTCCATGGGCGGTCCTTTATTGTTTTTCACTCCTAGGCAGTGACCTATGTTTCATTTGACTTGTATTTTCAGTCCTTTCTCTTTGTTCAATGTCGTTGAGATCATCAACATTCTTGTACTGTAAACTATGCATTTTTACTAGTTGGTGCATAAGTTAAGAATATAGTTTCATATAATTTTGCTTCAACTTTCTCAAGATTATTATTGTCATAATTCAAAACAAAACATTTGCATTCAAAGGTGTGGGAATGAGACGTGTTAATCTTTCTTCCCCGGTAAACCTCATAGGTGGTTTCATTAAACTAGGTCCGGTGAGGATCTTAATCATGACATAGTGGTATTTACTGCAGCAATCACAAACTATATACTTAATTTTCATTTAATGTTGTTCTAACTAACTCTTTTTAGAACCTACATTTCCTTTGCATTTTTCCATTTGGTTGACAACTGTTGAAAATTTATGATTAATTTTCAAAGTCATTTTGCGAGTCTGCGTGTGATCACTTCCTATTGACGCTCTTTTTTGCTTGGTTTTGAAAAATTCCTACATTCGTAAATGCTCAAGGGATTCTGAGAGTCCATGTGAACTTTGTAGTCATCAATAATGCATAATTAAAATTTCTGCAATGTTACTGATTTGAGAAGACGAGTTATCTTATTATTATGAACGAGCAATATGTTCTACAAGGAAACGAAAAGCAATAGGGGAAAAAAGAAAATGCACACCTGAGATTATACAACACTGCAGAGAGAATCGGAAGATAAAGTACTGACGAGTTTATTAGGAGGAATTGAAGTAATTGAAATTTTCTATAAATGGATAGATCAAAGTTGTATATGAAACCACTTGATCGTTATTTGATATGATATGCAGACAACTTTTTAATTACTGGGCACAACACATACAAAGACAAAAGTGCATGAACTAGTTTGTTAAAAGAAAGGTAAGTAAATATAAAAGATAGAAAAGGATGCAACGAAGTGGAAATATATATTTACATAAACAGGTATTTCTTAAATTAAGACAAGTTCTCATTTTATAATTATTTCTAAATTCTAATATCTTTTATAACATTATATCCTTACAGAAGAATACAAATGAAGTCAAATTCTTATCAAGAAAAAATTAATAATATCTATAAAATAAATAATAGTCATTTTAGTGAAACCCAAAAATATACCATTTTTAAAAATTTTTGTGTAACATTCATAATGTTGACCCTATCACCATCATCATTTTCTTCTAAATTTCAATCATCCATATATATTTAATAAAATATGACTTTGAATCGACCTATATACAAATAATAAATCCAAATTGTTTGTTATAGATCACAAATGACACTTACAAAAAGATTGGGCCCCAAAAGTCTAAAGAAAACTACAACAATAAGTACACACTTAAACTTTTCCACCCCATTAATTTCTTGTCTCGCCTATATTTGACAAAGTCCATTCCAAAATAGGTGAATGAGCGGGACGTGACTAAAAAATTAAAGAGGTATTGTACTGGACAATATATCACAATAAAAAGAAAAAAAAAGCAAAAGAATTACGAGTAGACTTTCATCCATATGTGAGCATCTTCTGCTTCCGTTTCAGTGGCCCATTAATAATACCACGAAGGAAAAGAACTGCTTTTATTCTTCCATGACAGAAAACCATATACCATTCCATTGATTCTTTGTCACTCTTGAGTGTGTAGAGGCTTGGCGCCAGGGCCGAAGCCATGAAGAGCAATGAAGGTTTTGTACCAAGAAGCAGACATTCTTGGAGTTCTTTCCAGAGTGTCATAGTCCACACGATGAAGTCCAAACCTTATTTCGGATCCATCAGTCCACTCAAAGTTGTCAAGCAAAGACCACAAAAAGTACCCTCTCACATCTACTCCTTTCCTGTTAATGCAACAAACAATTTCTTAACCAACAAGGGTTATCATGCATGTTTTCTTTCTAATTACTTATTTCATAATATTTGATCAACAAAAAAAAAATGTGCAAGTTTGGTTTGTATAACTTTCGAACAAAGATGGGTATGTCAACACCTTATTGCTGTTACCAAGGCATCCAAATAAGCACGTACGTAGTCTATTCTGTCCTCATCATTGATCATTTCCTCAATGGTGAGGTTGGGTTCTTCCTTCCACCCAACTCCTGCGCAAGACAATATATACAGTTCAAACCAAGGAAGGAATATAAACAGTTTTAATATTGTTAATCTCCATTTAACACAGCCAGCATGGTTTTATCTATTATTTCTAGTTGGAAATCTTTGTTTTGTTCATATTAATAAACTTGTAAGAATTAGCTTAACAAAATATGTGTAATAATGTTAGAAATGTTTTGTTTGTAGATTGGAGGGAAGAGTGATCGGTATTTGTACTCACCATTTTCAGTAACGAATATTGGTATCTTGAACCTCTCCCAAATGTAAGTCACAATCTTCTCCATTCCTTCTGGGTAAATGAACAACCAGTCAAGTGAAGTCTGCATGCATCAACTCATAACGATTAACATTATTTTCCAAACTGCAGGTGCACGGTCTTCGATCTAGAAAAGCTATAACACAGGGTTTCATATATACACACCGGTTTTCCAATGGTCCTGCCATTGACATGAGCCCATGTTAGAGCAGAACCTTCTGTCCTTGTAGACCCTAGTCCTGGTTCACACACTGAGTAGAGACAGTCCTTTACAAAGTAACTGGTATAGTGGTTTACTCCAATGAAATCTATTGAAGGTTTTATTCTTTTTAGGACTTCTGGAACTGGTGGGAGGTCGTCTCCTAATATTTCACGCATTTCTATCGGATAATCCCCTCGGATAGCTGGGTCCAAAAACCTGCATGTTTCACCAGCATAAACAATTTTGATGCATGCATTCATTCAATGACAAAATATAACAAAGGCATTTACCAATTCATATAAAATGCTTGAGCTCTCTCAAGAGCCATCTTGTCTTCTGTGGAGTTGCTGATGGGTTCAAACCACATGGTATGCGAGGCAAGTCCAATTTTCCCTCCCTGAATTTTCTGTCATTCAAACCTTGCGCGTAAGATTGCTGATATTTGGACACTCTTAATTCACACTATCTATTCCTCTCCCTCTGTCTTTTATAAGTTACCTTAGTGTTCCAGATCGCAGATGAACTAGAAATATGATTAACTATCAATAAATACAAATTTCCACTGCATAAATTAATACCTGATATTTGGTTCTGTAGAGCTCAACGATAGAGCCATGGGCTAAGAGAAAGTTATGGCCTACAATGAAAGGTTCCTTCTCTGAGTTCCCACCAACGCTGCAATTCCCAAATGAACCAGAGCAACGACCAGGTGGCCATATCCCGATTCTATAGCCACGAATAAATGCAACGTTTGGTTCATTAAATGTGATCCAGTATTTCACTCTGTCACCGAAGTTCTTGAAGCATACGTCTGCATAATACGTGAAATCCTTCCTACAGAAATCAACGTATATTTGTGAGCATACTCTTTCATTATACTTTTATTATGTGTTCATATCAGAACTACTTACGCAATCTCAGGACTTAGCCAACCGTCATATCTATCCACAGCTTCTTGAGGAATATCATAGTGTGATATTGTCACAAAAGGTTCTATTCCTAAAACAAAACAAGAAAATGAAGAGAGTTAGAGATAGAAAAAGTACAGAATAATAATAATGATATCAAAAGAATGAAACCTCTGGAGAGAAGTAGATTAATTAGCCTGTTATAGTAATCAATGCCAGCCTGATTCACCTTGCCGAATCTACCCTCTGGATCAAATTTACAATGCAGCGGTTAGAGATATAAAAAAGTAAATGCATTTGTTAAATAATGTTTTCAGCTTTTGGTGAAAATTAATCATTATATTTATAATTTTTTTTCAAATAAGTTAATCAGTTAAATATTTGTATGTTCTACTGATAATAAAACTAATGCATTATTCATTGTTTGAGAAGGTTATTTTAATGTGTGGGTGTGGGGATGAAATTGTAGAATTAAAATTTAAAAATAAAAATTAAACATTTAAGAATTTAAAATAAAAAGTGTAATTAATTTGTTAATTAAAAGAAAACTTACTGGGCAGAATTCTGGTCCATGATAATGACATGCGATAACTGTTCACTCCAATGTGTTCCATAAGATCCACATCTTCCTGTTTTTCAAGTGATATATCCATCCAATAGTAAGTTGGATTGAATCAATAGAACTACGACCAGTAAAAAAAATATATTTTCCAAAATGATATTTCAAATATGTCTAAAAATGTTTATAAATATATATTTTTGAAAATGTCTAAACGACCATTTTCTACTTTTTTTTTTTTTTTTATTTCAAAGAAGCTCGTCATTTTCAAACGCTTTATTTATATTTAGTTAGACTAATGTGAAGTTGTGTCGATTGGTTATTATTGTTACCACGAAATTCATGATCTCATCCTATAACTTGCGGGAACCCTCACCAACTAACCAACGAACAGAATAATATTAAATATATACATACTTAATTAAATTAAGATTTTTAATATATAGAATTAATTAATGAAAAGTATTTAACTAAATAAATTGAAAGAATTACTATTTTTACATGCTAAATTATTCAGTTATTTTTTATAATTATATTTTGGTTATTATATATATATATATTAAATATTTCTAATAATTTTTAGTTAATTTTCAATTTAATTAAAAAAAAGTAGGTCAATAAATTCCGTCACTATGCACCACACTACCGGCTTAATGTGAAAAGACAAGACGTTAATGCAGGATGGCCCATATAGGTACACACATTCAATGTAGCGTGAACATCCGAAACTTCCTATTTTCGAATTTTAATATCCACGTACTTTTCTTTTTTCTTGGTCTGAAATTATTATATATTCAATTTTTAAAACAAATTAAACTAATTAATACTCTCACTTTATTAAAACATCAGATTTATTTATTTGTTTTTATCTTTAAATTAATTATTTTTACATATTAATAAAAAAATATTCATTATAAAAAATTATTAATAAGTTCATAAATATATTTTTTTACTAAAAAATAGCAAGTAATATCTTTAACTATTATATTTAAATACTAAATTTTATATTATATACCCTTTATTCTTACTAGAGAGTGACATACGTCATACTCAAAATAAATACAGAAAACATAATAAACTAGTCCGCTTTTTTAGATTATTAATTAACATCTTATGAAATATAACCAATTTTGATTCTAAAAAGTATTCTTACAAAAAATATATATACATATACACACACTAATTTTAAATTATTTTAATTTTGTTATTTATTAATAAATAATTTTACTTAAGAATATAGATTTGGATTTTAAATCTAATTTCAGTCGAAGTACTTAAATTTAGATCATGTTTAAACTAAATTTTGGATAAAAAATTTTAAAATTCCAATTCATATTCTATCCATATTTTTCACTAAAAGGATATCATTTACTACAATTAAGAAATCATATGTATGTAGTGAAATATTCAAATCAAATAACAATCATAACAGCTAATTTCACATAAAATATGTATTAAATATTAAAAATTAATTTTTTAAATTTGAATAATTTAACTGAATTTTAAATAAATTTGAAATTCAGTTGAATTATTGAAATTGAAATTTAAAAAATTATAAATAAATTAAAAATGTCTAGATTTAGATTGGCTTTGAATTAGATTTTGGAAATTCGCAGTGACCCATATCTATGTGTCCTTGCAAGTGACAAGCAAAGACATTGAGGCAGTGTATAAATATGAAGTGCCCATCACATAAACTCATTTATGCATTCACCACATTGTTGACTTTTTGTGCCATTTTTAATCTCATCCACATCTTCTTGAATTTAAATTTTAATATCCACGTACCTCTTTTTTTCTTGGTCGGAAAATTTATTGTAGTTTCGATATTTTAAAATAAATTTAATTAATCAATACTCTCATTTTATTAAAAAAATAGATTTTTATATTTTAAGTTTTAATAAAGACAATATTCTATTATGAAAAAAAACATGTCTATTTTCTATTTTTAATTTAACTTCTGAAAAACCTCGACACCACAGAAGACAAGTGTTTTAAGAAGAGATATTTTGGAGACAGAAGCAACATTTCCCACATCTGTGTGATGTGTCTCATTTATTGAATATACAACTTTTCCCACCACATGTTAGGTTCATGACAAAAACTATCTTATCCTCCTCTTTTATATTTATTGTCGCACATCTTCATGCCATCTTATCCTAGATCTCAACTTCCAAACTTCTATTCTTTTTACAAAATTATTTATAGACACTAAAACAAAATGCTTTAATAATCTATATAGGAATAATAGTAAATTTGATGGATTTATAGATTATATAATATAATAAGAAGAGAGAAATAGAAAGAAAAAATAAATATAACATTGATTTTCATTTTAATAAATAGGCATTAAACGTTAAATTTGACATTATTTTGGAGTTTGCCGGAACCATCATGTCAATACAACTATTAAATTCATTAAAAAGCGTTAGACATTGAGCAACATCAAGTGATTGACTTTATTTTTAAGTTATGAACAACAAAATATTATCACACCAACGTATATTTCTCTTATGAAATAAAAGAAATAATAGATGTTGGCATCTTATCTTTAATAAAAAATACATATGAATTTAAAAAATCTTATATTTCAACTTACTTAAGTATGGTTTAGATTGAAATGGATCTAACAATAAAAGAAATTATTTGTCCTCTATATTTATTTTACATACTAGAAGATCCACATCGACTATAAATAAAACTAAATTATAATATATAAATGAAATATAAATCTCATATTTTAATTTTATGAATTGAGTTAGACTTAAAATTCACTTTCTAAAAAAAATTAGTCAAAAATGAAAAATAAAATGTAAATAAAATAACACTCACTAAAAGAAATTAAAATTAAAAAAAAATATCGGCTGCTCCCCAGTGCGTGGTTTGTTATTGTTTAATAATTATTTAGTTTGATGGTATGATACAGTGCCAACAAAAGTTGTTGGATTGACTTGAAATAATTTGTTTAAAGGGAAACTTCATTGAAAAAGACTCCTATTTAAACAGCTTCTACATGTTAAGACTCACAATTATATAATTTTTTATTTCTATTTTTTGACAATAATTTAAACTAAAACTGCTCATTTATAAAAAAAAGATCTAAATAATTTAAATTGAGAAAGTGACGAAAGATTCTCTGTTAATATATATTATTTTTTTAGTGATGATAGATTAAGAACCACTCAAATTTACAAAACTTTTCTTATTAAATATGTATTTAATATTTTAGCGAAAATTGAGTGGTTAGAATAATTATTTCCATTTGTTTTACATATTTAGTGGTGAAAGGTTGTAGAGATATTTTGTGTACAACAGAAGAGCATGTGAAGGTTTGTTATGTAGTTGTTCTAAAAGAAGTGAAAGGGAGATGGATTGAAGGGACGGTGGATATGTTTATTTAAATTAAAAATAATAAAAAGTTAATTTTAGAGAAGTTGTCTTGTTGGAAGGTTTGAAACACATCTTTCAAATTATAATTGAGGACTGTGTTTTGTTTGATAAAGTGATAATTATTTGTGTCCATAAGTTTCCCTATAGAGACAGAAATAGAAGATGATACCTTATAGCGATGATAATGGTCATCGGCAACGTCACCATTACTTCCATCCGTCACAGTTCCTGAAATGTAAAACCATTCATACCATTGGATTTTTTCTAAATAAACAATAAGTGTTTTAGAAAATATGGAGTAATAAGAATGTGAACCTGGTTTGTGAGTGAAAACATCCCAATTATTTAGCCCCTTTCCGTCAGCCAAGTAAGCTCCTTCAATCTGCAAAAACGGTTCGTTTTGTTTGGCAAAATCATTCGGTGGAGAAAAGAAGAAGAAAAGGAAGAGAAATATATATATATATATATATAGTGACAGTATTTTACAGAGAAAGAACCTGATATGAGGAAGATGCAGTTCCGAAAAGAAAGTTGGGCGGAAATGGAGATGAATTTGAATCCTCTTTGAGGGAGAGAGAATGAGAAGCAGCAGAAGATAGGAAGAGAATGGAGAGTGCGAAGAGTGGTAGAAGTGGAGGTTCCATTGTTTTCTGTGTTTGAGGAAATGTGGAGGAACAAATATTTATATGCAAACGACCTATCATCAACCATTAGAGAGAACAGCACAGTGCCTTCGCATGTTGATGAGGCCCATATCGAGGGACATGGATAGTGACAGGGACTATTTTGTCCTTTCGTCTCCCGCTTTGATTTTATTATTCTAAATATTCATTTTCCACCTCAAAACTAGTGCCTTGGTTGGATAATAAGTTTGTTAATATTTTCGTGTATATTAATTTTTTTTTTAAAATTATCTGTTTATATATAATATAGAGACATTGATATTTTTTCTTTTTATATTTGATACGTTATCGGCCAACTCGTTTATTTTTTGGAAAATATTTTATGAAAGAGACCCGTTTAAATTTTTTGAATTAAAATAACCAATAAAAAAATACTATAAATTATTTAATATGATGATAAATTAGAAATTTAGCATATTCTTTTTAATTTGTAGGATATATACAACCAGAATTTTTTTTTTAGCAAAATACCAAATTTAATCAAATGTACGAGTTATACTTGCTAAAACTCTTAGTTAATGTTTTATTTCTCGAATATAAGTTGTTTTAATTTTTAACTTTTTTTTTTCTTTTAATTTTAGTTTCTATGTATTAGAAAGTGGGTTTAAAGCCTAACTCAACCCCACAAAACCGGCTTGTAAGGTGAGGTTTACCTCACTTATATATATATATATATATATATATATATATATATATATATATATATATATATATATATTATATTTTGGCCTTATCTCTAGTCGATGTGAGACTTCCAACACACCCCCTTCACGCAGAGGTATAGACATCTCGTGCGTGATAGTAGAAATTGGGTGGTCCGATAACGGCCCGATAGTGGGTGGAATAGAAGAATAGAATGTCCACTTAGAACTCGCTAGGATAGGCTCTAACCTGGCTCTGATACCATATTAGAAAGTGGGTTTAAAGCCTAACTCAACCCTACAAAACCGGCTTCTAATGTGAGGTTTACCTCACTTATATTTATATATATATATATATATATATATATATATATTATATTTTGGCCTTATCTCTAGTCGATGTGGGACTTCCAACACTATGATTGATTATGTTATTTTAATGTCATGATAACATCTTCACATGAGATGTTGGCAAAATTGTCAATGTCAACCATGATGTTATTGTTAAAACTGTCTTTTGTCAACATATATTACCAATTATTAAAATTAGAAATGATAATTTACTAACTATTGAAATATATATATATATATATATATATATATATATATATATATATATATATATATATATGTAACTTGTTTTATTGCATTTGATAGTTTTATATTTTTTATGAAATTTGTCAATTTTCATTATCTATGTTGAACTTAAATAAGAAAAAGCTTGTTTCTGAAATTTGGTTAATCTCTAAACAAAAAACCCTTGGCAAGGAAAAAATACCTTCAAAACACAGTCTTGTTTGTTTATCGTTATTTTGTTAAGGTTGAGAGAATTTACTGTTGTATTGTTATAATCATGCTGGGTGAGACCACACTTGTGCAACATAAGCACCATACAAAATTTTAAAATATATCATCAAGATTATCGTCAACATTTCTTTCTCGTCATTTTTTTTTCTCATTTTTTTACCAAGGCGGTTGAACAAAGATACTATCTCAGTGTAATTTTATTTAATGTATAACTTAATTTACAAGAATAATCAACGAAATATTTAAACTTAATTTTTTAGGCATGTGAAGTGTTAGGAAAATGGGTTAAGAATAGAAAATGAGTTTTATAGATGATAAAGTTATAAATTAAAGTTCTTTAAATGAGATTTAATTTATGAAAAGAAACATTTATCTCAGTATAATTTTTTTTAATTAAATTTCTTCATATTTTTTAGATTTTAATTTTTTATTTATTTTGAAGACTCAATTATATCATATAACTTATAGGGTCAAGAGTTACCATACTACTCAATAAGTTTTGTTAATAAAGTAATTTTTTTTTCTTTTCTTGATTCAATTTTCGTTTTGTTTGTATATACTCTATTAAGGGATAAATGATTGCATGTGTCTTTGAGTAGTTATATATGTGTTTTTGAATAATTATAAGTGTTTTTTCTACTCTTTTGTAGTTATAAGGGTACAATATAATCATTAATCTGAGTATTGTATGTGTAGTTAGAGTTGTTTGACTATTTGTGTGAAGTTTCTAAGTAAGGACTTTCCTTTAAGGTAAGGAAAACTGATTATCATAACCTTTGCATGTTGATTTGTATTGTCTGAATAGATGAATTTAATCTGTGTTGTGATTTTTAAATTCCTAAGCTAATTGATTTTGTTTTGGATAGAATAATATGTTTGATTGAGTTTTTTTATAGTGGGATTGATTTAACTGTGTTAAAATAATCCAATATACCATTTTGAAGGTCCTTTTTGAACTAAATAATGAATCTTCCACTAAAGAGAAGCTAAAATGACTTAGGTTTGAAGATTAGGTGACTTAATTTAGTTGAATCAGGGTTGTTTGCTGATACAACACCGAGTAATAGCATAAGACCATTGGGTATATTATTTGTAAAACGCAAGTCAGAAAGCTTTAAAGGTCCAATGCATCGAGCATCACTTTTGGACTGTTGGGTGCTCCCAATAGTCAGTGGCTCCAGTGGTACAACACGTTGGGCGTCAGTTTGGGAAAGTTGGGCAATGAACACTAATGAATTTAGCATTGGACGTCAGGTGTAGGGTGCTGGGTGCCATCCTATTTTAGGTTTTGGATATGTAGTCTTAGTAAAATTTTGATTTCCAATTCGTAACTATTGTTTCAAATTAAAATTTTGACAATTGATCTTAGACATATGAATCTTTACTTTGATCGTTGGGATCTTTGATTAGATATTTGTGGTTAGAGAAATTATTTTCTTCGTTTTGAGCTAATCGTTGAAAATATTGTATTTGAATATCATGTTAATAAAATAAAAAATAAATGATAAATTATTAACACATAAATTGAAATAAATAATAATGTGATTGATTTTCATGAGATGAGTTTAGATTGAGGTAACATACATATGTAATATTTAAATTAAGTTTAAGTAATGATTGAAAATTTAAATGTATTGTATCAACTATATATTATGAAAATGTGCTAAGAATTTTGTTATGTTGATTTTATGGATTAAGGATACCGTAGAGGTTTCCAACGAAGAAATACTACATTGATCTTTTTTAGGTTGTGTATCAGGAAAATTTACTCTCGTAGATGAATTTGTTCAGTTATGAAAGTTAAAAAAAATTCTATTTTTGAGATTTTTTATGATTGATTAAACTTATAAATATAGAATTTTTGTCATGCTTTGAAAAAGAAGATGTGTAACTTTGATATATATATAACTATAACTCCTATATGAGGCAAGGGTAGGAGGTGATATGTACATTATTTATGAATCTACTTAATACATATGTATTCGGAAATAAAATTAGTGATGTATAAAGTAATGAATTGAATGTTAGAATTGTATGTTACTTTTATTAATTAAAACAATTGGAAATATGTTACTTATTTTAAATGAAGTTGAACTATTTTATTTACATTAGCCCACCTTTTTTATTGTTGGTATATAATTTAACCATTATATGATATACATGAATAAATGAAATTGTAAGAAATGATATTGGGCAACAATTAGACTATTAGAAAGATGCAATTTTAAGTTTTAATGTTTTAAATATATTTATAAATAATTAAAAATATTTCTATAGCATTTCAAATTATTATATTTTGGGAAACTTTCGTGTACATGTGTAGTTTTTTAACTGTTTGGAAAATTTTAAGGACATTATGTATATATTTTTTTATATTACTTTATATCCTAAATTATGGTACACATATTTAGTATTTTCTTTTATACTATAAGGTGTTATGGCGATCATTTTGATAGAAGATGAAAAAGAAAAGTTAAATCACACTATTTTCTAATATTATTTAAAAAAACAAATATATTCCGTCGCTGTCATGTTGAAAGTTCTAGAAGTATTTAAAAAAAGTTGGTGACTAAGAAAAAAAACGTGATGGTATATTGGAGAAAATGTTAACGACACGTGTTTTTTTTAATTTTTTAATTTTTTTAAAAGTATGCTTTTGTTGATATGATTTCAAAACTTAGATATAGAAATGTAACATGAAATCCACTAAAATTGATCATTTTCAACAAATTTCTAAGTTATAAAAAGCATTTTTGTACAAAATGCAACAAACATCCTCTCGGTATAATTGATTCCAAAAATTTGTTACTAAAATCCAAAATACAGCCTGTTATTGGGATTCTATTTTCTATTTATTTATTTATCTAATTTCGGACAACAGTTATTTATCTCTCCTATAACACAAATTTTGTAAAGAGCTTAATTTATCTAAATATATAAGTGATTTAAATAAAATAAAAAATAAATATTTTATTATGTGAGTTAAACACTCATAAATAAAAAAAATGTTAACTATTCTAACTTCATTTAAAAGAAATTATTATATTTTTTCCGTTTCCTCTCTATATTTTTAAGATAATTGTTCATCATTTCATATATCTGAGTTTATTTTAAAGATTTTAATAGAAATTAAAATATTTTTTCCCAGTGAGAAGTTGTTTTGGAATAATTTAGTTCAATTTTTTTTATAAGAAGATTGCATGATAGGATTAAGACTTTATATGTGAGATTTTTAAAATAAAGATGAATCTTTATGAGATAGTACATTTAGATTAGTGATTAAAATACTTTATGCACATGTATAAAATTAATAAAGTTTGGAACTTGAGCTTTGATAAGCAAGTTGTGAAGATAAGAAAGGTTACTAAGCAAGTTGTTCCAATGTTTATTGCTTTTTGTAGGAGTGTGCTCTATTATTTAAAATGTTGAGTTTTCGTATAAATCGTATATGTGATGGTGATTTTTAAGAGGTTTTGATTGATTATGTTTTTAGAGTATATTTAATATTTATAAATGTTATTAGTTAGTAATATATTATATGAACGAGATGTTGAATTTTAAAATTATAGACTATGAATAGGCTTTGAAATAATTTTTGTCAATGAAATTGGATTAAAGTGACATAACTTATTATATCTATAACTTTTTTAAATATTTATTCATTTTGATAAATTAAAAAAAATATTATTTATAATATCTCAATTTAATAGTATACAATTATTAAAAGAAATATTACCTATAAAAAGATAAATTTTCAATGAGAATACATCGTCTAAATAACTACTGGGTTATCATGAAAAAAAAAAAACTAAGTTCAATCATTGTTGACAGCTCATTCCAATTGCAGCTGCTTCGAAATATCTGCCAAACGACAATTACTTTGTTGTAGGGAATGGTTCAATAATTTCTCAAACAAAACATGTCTTAAATATGCCAAAAAAAATTATAGACTTATGAATAGTTTGATACGTCTAAACAAAAACTTAGTGGTAAAAAAGTAATTTTTCCCATAGTTACAGAGATATAGAAAATTTTATGTATTTCATTTTTATTATATTTTATTTGTCTTTTGCTATCGGTTAATCACTTTATGCACAAGTTCCGGTCTCATTCAAGACGATGTTGTCATTCATCTGCATCCTCATATATTACAAAAAGCCTTAAGATAAACACTTACATGTTGATGAAGATAAGTGAAATATATGGATGTTTGGATGCAATTGAACAATATATCTCATAAGTAAATGTTTCACTATTAGATAATGTGTTTTTATTGTAAGTAATATTTTTGTTTTTGAAAAATAAAAAATAGAATGTGGTCGTTAAATTTATTAAGATTTAGTATAAAATGATGATTAGGTATTGAAAAAAGTTGTGCAACCTTTGCGACTGGTGTCTTGGGTTTGACGGTCCTTTTGATAGCCACCCATCAAATTCCACTTAAGGCTGCTATTGCATTTATGTTACAAGTAATTACAGCTCCTTGTCATTTTCACTGTCATCGATTGTAACGGAATGCCATTACGTGCAGTGTGCTGTTGGCTAGGGCTAAAGAACATTCTTCTGTCTTTCATTGATCCCATTTCATTTCTTATGCCAGAACAATCTTACTAGCTTACGGGGGAAGGTTTGTATTTAATTACTAGACATTATCTTGAAGACTAAATATAAATAATAAATATAGTTGAAATAAACTCTAATCATAATTTTAATACATGAAATGGACTTTAAACCTAATTTAATCTCATAAAACTGATTTATAAAATGAAGTTTAACTCATTTATATATTATAAATTAATTTATCTTTAATTAATACAAGACTTCCAACACTTTTTAAATAACTTTTCCCGTGAGACATGAGCAATTTAATCTTCGTTGTGAGATGGTAAGAGAAGAAGCTAGATTGTGATAGTTCTGTGCGCTTTCGCCGACTATCTTTAGCAGCAGGCTGGACAAGCCAGGACCGGCTCATCATGATGCTATTGGTGCCTCAACCTTAACTTTAGACATTGGATTTGGCTGATACCGAATATTCAATTCCCTGAAAGGAAATAATGAAAAGCGAAATGATATACTGTTGAGAATAGTATATAATTTATTCGTTTTAAACTGTTTGATGCGAAGGGAGATGTCATTTTCTCTTCAACCAGATACTTTGGTTAGGTGCATTACCCTAAATGGAAATTAGTTCCTTAGTGAACATGTACGATTGTATGAATTTTATTTAGTATAATTTGAATGGTTTAGCCTAGCTTAGTGTACTGCAGCAGCATGATGTGTTGTTATTTGACTGAGTAATTAGAATGGACAGGGCATTTCTATGAAAGAAGTTATGTAACTTGGGTAGTTATATGGTGTAGGCATTTCTATCATGGATGTATTTTTCGATGAATGGACGGTGCATTTTAATCTGAAAATATCTTCCAGAATCTGGTATCAACCACTTAAATATGAAGGCGAACCTGCTTCTGGTTATTTAACATAGAAATCTAAGTGAGTTTCAATCTTGTGTAAATATAAAAAAATTGAACATTATATAAAAGTACTTGATCTATTTTATACACAGAAGCAGATGTTCGAAATGTGCTGATTTCTCCTTATGTGGGGGTAAGAGTGCAACATTTCCTAGAGGTTGTAGAGTGATGACAAGGAGATTTGCAGGTTTGAAAAGAGAAATCAAAATAAAAGGAAAAAAATGAGAACTTGATAGAGGGTTTTTAATTTTGCATGCTGTAATGTACTGGTGAGTGTCATAACACCTTTTTCTAGCAGAGTAAAGCGTGAACAAGTAAAGCAGAGGTTATGATATTCACGGACAACTTGTTATAAGATTTGATTAGGACGTGTTATTAATGCCTTAAGCTCGAGCCAACTTCAAAATTGTTTGTATTAATTGTATTTTGTCAATCTCTGTCTGGGCTAGGGCCATTATGACCATCAGTTGCTTGCACGAAACTGCTAGTGATTATGGAGTTATCTTCAAATTATTTTAATCAACATCATCAATATCTTAACAGATATTTAATTTTTCATAGGAGACGTCCAAGGGTCGTCAATTATTGTTCAGCAACGATTTTAGGTTTCACTATAGTTCACATGGTTACATGCATTTCTAAGACTATGTCTAGCAGTTACCAATTCTCCGACATCACCACCTATCACTCCTAAGGCAGACCTTATATTCCGTTCCTTCATTAAATGTTGATGCGACCATCACGATCATCTCCTTACAGGATAAGATCTATTCAAAAATAGTATATAACGTCACGCGTTCAACGTCGAACCACTCAATAGTCAATGTTAAATAACATTTTTATAAATAAATACAATTATTAAACGTCTTTTAGAATTGTAATTCGACATAAAAGGATATAAAACGTCGAATGTCCAGCGTCAAAATTAGTGAATTCAATAAAAATTTGAGCGGGAGATTGAAAATTCATTCACTTTATCTTAGCGCGCGAGACCCTCTTCTCTACTCAAACTTTTCTCGAACGAAGATTGACGACCATCACATGTAATATTTCTTTCATTTGATACAAATGCATGTTAATTTACTACTTTAGGTATGATTTTTGTTTGTTTTGACAAATTATTTTCGTGTTGTTGTTCTTCATAGGCACATTGTGCTTTCTCTCTCACGTGTGACAACACTTTATTCCGATGAACCAACGTTAGTTTTTGTTTTCGTTTTGAAGAACTTATTTGTTAAATTTGTTTCTTGTTATTTTTTGTTGAACTTGTTTGTTGTTATTGTTTGGGTGAACTTGTTTGTTGTTGTTGTTTGATTGAACTTGTTTGTTGTTTGATTGGACTTGTTTGTTGTTTGTTATTGTTGTTTGTTGTTGATACTATATTACACGTTCATAGTTCATGCTTTACAAAATACCAAAAATTGAAATTTGTTGTTTTTTTCATTTTCAGATCTCGTAGGTTGTAAAAAGATCACAATTAATTTAAAAAATAAAAAAAATTGATTACTGTTGTTTATTGATAAAATTTGACGTCAATTTAACGTCTCCCAATATGACGTCGTTCTCGAATTCGACGTGAAAGACCCAAAATATTTGACGTTGTACGCTATTTTTGTACTATTGATTATACCACATTTATAGTTTTTTCAATTTCATATAATTCTACATCAAATTTTCAAGATTAACATAGTAATGTTAATTCAAATTAGAATCAATAGTTTAATTATACCTATTAAAATATAGTTTGTTAATTCAAGAGTTGTTAATTTAACCATGGTCTATGGATCGATTCTAATTTATTTTTGAAAAAGTCTCCTATTAAAAGACACTAAATAAGAGAGCAAAAAAAAGGTTTACTTAAAATGGGTTAGAGTTGTTCGGAATCTAAGTGTGAGTTTAAGTCCTACATTGGGTAGAAATGAAAAAATAGAGCACTATATAAGGTTAAAGATCCATCAACCCATTGCCTTAAGGTTTTAGGTGGAGAATGGTGTTAATCTCTTATATGGTTGGACTCATATTTGATTGGTGTTTGTATCTCCTTAGTGGAACTCCTTCTCAATGGATCCAACAATGGTATTAGATATCGAGTCAATGATTCGTCTTGATGACTGGTTTAGGCAAGTACAGATCGAAATAAATAAACCCAAATCAAAAATCGGTTTGAGCATAAGTTTTATTTTCATACTAATTTTATACATCCAATAATTTATTTTAAAAAAATTAATGTTTTTCATCTTTAATAAAAAAGACATGTTTTATAGGATTTTTGTGAACATGTTGATCATCCGGAATGAGTTAAATTGATAGTTCTATTTAATTAAGTATTAATATTATTATATTATCATAAAGGGTTTTTAATTAGTTGTGTACAAAAGGAAAAAGTTGTGAATCCATATTTTTCCTTTCTGAGTGCACAACAAGATGTTAAATTCCAATTCACTTATTATTTTCGAAAATACATTATTATTTTGTATTTCTCCATGTTTCTTTACTTGAAGCTATTTTATTATTTTGAACAGAAAATATGTTCTGTAAGAAAACGAAAGAGCAATAGGAAAAAAAGAAAAAGAAAATGCACACCTATGATAATACAATCCTGCAAAGAAGTTTGTGTTATCATTTTTAAAGTAAAAAGGTTAGAAGTTAGTCAATTATTATTATGCCTCGTAATAATTAATAGAGTATAAGCCATAGAAATAGAAAGGCAAATTTCTTCCACACAAAATACAAAGACCCAAGTGCATGAAGTGGTTTGTTAGGAACAATGTGTAAATAGTATACAAGATAGAAAAGGATGCAACCAAGTAGACAAGTTCTCATCATATACTTATTTTGGGGATAAAATTTTTCATTTCCCAAATTTCGAGTAATTGATATATATACAGTGGACAAGATTGCAGTAGATTGGAGGGCAAAAGTCTAAAGAAAACAACTACAATATACACACTCGAACTTCTTCAGGCCATTAATGTCTTGACGCACCAGTATATATTTCAGAAAGTTCATTCCGAAATAAGTGAGAGGTGACCCAAAAAATTAACGAGGTACAGCAAGACATATCACAATATAAACAGAAGGAATTATATACCATTCCATTGATTCTTTGTCATTCTTGAGTATGTGGAGGTTTGGTGGCAAGGCGGCCAGAGGCATGAAGAGCAATGAAGTTTTTGTACCAAGAAGCAGACATTCTTGGAGTTCTGTCGAGAGTATCATAGTCCACACGATGAAGTCCAAACCTTATTGACGATCCATGTGTCCACTCAAAGTTGTCAAGAAAAGACCACAAAAAGTACCCTCTAACATCTGCTCCTTTCCTGTTCATGCAACAAACAATTTCTTAACCAACAGGGGTTGTCATGCTTTGCTTTCTAATATTACTTATTTTATAATTTTGTATCAAGACAAAGAATTTTTTTTTTGCAAGTTTGGTGTGTATATATACTTTTCAAAGTAAGATGGGCATATCAACACCTTATTGCTGTTGCCAAGGAATCCAAGTAAGCACGCAAGTACTCCACTCTTTCCACGTCATTGATCATTTCTTTAGTGGTGAGGTTGGGGTTCTCTTTCATCCCAATTCCTATGCAAGACAATGTATACAATTCAAAATCACTATTTCCAAAACTAGTTTTACTCAGTTATTCTCCATGTATCTGTACTCACCATTTTCAGTAATGAACATTGGTATATTGTTGAACCTCTCCTTAATGTAAGTGACAATCTTCTCCATGCCTTGTGGGTAAACATACAACCACTCAAGTGTAGTCTGCATCCATGAACTCCATATGATTAACATTATTTTCGAAATTGAAGGTGCATGATCTTCGATCTAGAAAAGCTATATACACACCGGTTCTCCAATGCTAATGCCATTCATTTTAGGCGATGTTAGAGCAAAACCTTCTGTCCTTGTGGACCCGTCTCCCGGTTCACACACTGAGTGGATGCAGTCCTTTACAAAGTAACTAGTATAGTGGTTTACTCCAATGAAATCTATTGCAGGCTTCAGTTTTCCCAGCTTATATGGGAGTGGTGGGAGATATTCTCCCAATATTTCACGCATCTCCCTTGGATACTCCCCTAGGATAAGTGGGTCCAAAAACCTGCATGTGTCACGAGCGTAATTTTGAAGAGGTCATGCATGCATCAAATCTCAAAATTTAATAAAGGCATTTACCAATTCATGTAAAATGATTGAGCTCGCTCCGCAGCTTTCTTGTCTTCTGAGGAGTTGCTGATGGGTTCAAACCATTTAGTATTCATGGTAACACCAATTCTCCCTCCTTGAGTTTTCTGCCATTCAAACCTTTCTCGTAAGATTGCTCATATCTGGACACCTAAACTCTTAGTTCACACTCACTAAGTAACCTTAAAAACATAATTATAATATGTAATTCTACAAGTATATATTATTATACTTTTTCCGTTCTTTATAGATGTCATTCTCTGTAACTGGCAAACAGCTCATTAACCAACTATTTTTCATAAAGATCACACGCTCGTAAGGCATGGGAAAATACTAATAATTGGTCGTTGGAAATTACTGAGTTTGATAGCAAAGTCGAGATATTAATGATGTTACACTAACCAAAGTATATGAAAGATGATTTTGGCAACTCTTGTCTTACCTGATATTTGGTTCTGTAGAGATGAACAGCAGTGGCATGGGATAAGAGAAGGTTAGAACCTGCAATTAAAGGTTCCCTTTCTGAGTCCCCACCGCAGGTGCAATTCCCAAATGAACCAGAACAACGACCAGGAGGCCATAACCCTTTTCTATAGCCACAAATAAATGCAACATTTGGTTCATTAAATGTGATCCAGTATTTCACTCTGTCACCGAAGTTCTTGAAGCATATGTCTGCATAATACTTGAAATCCTTCCTACAGAAATCAACCTGTATTTGTGACAATATTCTTTTATTATACTTTTATTATGTGTTCATATATATCAGAAGTACTTACTCAATCTCAGGACTTAGCCAACCTTCATATCTTTGCTGAAGTTCTTGAGGAATATCATAATGTGATATTGTGACAAAAGGTTCTATTCCTAAATCAAAACCAGAAAAGGAAGTGTGTTAGAGATAGAAAAAACTATAGAATTAATGATATAGAAAAAATGAAACCTCTTGAGAGAAGTGTGTCAATTAGACTGTTATAGTAATCAATGCCAGCCCAATTCACTTTGCCGAATCTCCCCTCTGGATCAAATTTATAATGCAATAGTCAGAGATAGAAAAAGTAAATGCATTTTGTTATATTTAAGAATTCAAAATTATTACAGCCTTAACTTTTCAAAATAATTAAATTAACTAATGTTTTCAGCTTTTGATGTAACCTTAATTATTGTATTTATATTTTATTTTCAAAGAAGTTACATCAGTTCAATACTTGTATTTTCAACTGATAATAAAACCGATGTATTTACTTAAGTTCACAATTATGATATGTGAGGATGAAATTGTAGAATTAAAATTTAAAATAAAAATTAAACATTGAATAGTTTACATGAAAAGTGTAATTAATATTTTAATTAAAAAGAAAACTTACTGGGCAGAATTCTGGCCCATGATATTGAGAAGCGATAACTGTTGACTCCAATGTCCTCCATAAGATCCACATCTTCCTGTTTTTCAAGTCACATATCCATCAAACAATTAGTTGGAGACCATCCATATACTTTCTTTCTGCACCTCATATGAAAAAAACTCTAAGTTGTTTTTTTTAATTATACAATTTAAAAATTAAAAATGACTTCTGACTTATTTCATTTATAGGTAAAAAATGATTCATTGTGTAATTAGAAAGTCATTTTATTTTTTAAAAAAATTCCTGGAATGTACGATCTGAAAGTAACAGACAATTTTTTATTATATATTATAAAAAATAAATAACTTTCGAAAATTATATTCTGAAAGCCATTTTTTTTTAAATCAAACAATCCAAAAATAAATAAAATATAATTTTTCTATATAAAGTATAGGAGAAAACATATGGAGGTGGAAGAAAGTGTCTTAGTAGGATTGTATCACTAAAATTAAGGTAGACAAAAATAGTATGCCCATCTTTGAACAGTTAATCTTAATTTCTTTTATTAATAGTACATTATTTACTTATAAAAACACCCTTAGTCAAATATGTGTGACTGTAGAACTTACGACCAGAACAACCTTTTCAGTCACTAAGTTAAATGTTGAATGCCTCTAAATTTATATTTTACTTCAGGACTTGTCCAATGGACTCAAGCAAACAAGGCTCAAACTATATATATAACCACAAAAAACTCAAATTATAAGTTATATTAAAGGTTATACATTCGATATTTTCCAATTTTATATTTTTTTATTAAATTGAGAAAATTAATATTTTTATATATTAAGTTACTATGTTATAATTTTTAATTAGAATTTAATAAGTAAATAGTCGTCATTTAAGTTAAAAATGATCATATGTATAATCTTCTAAATAATATTAAAAATGTTTTATTTTTAAATTAATGTTAATTAAAAAAAATAGGCCGAAGCTGGTTGGCCGCTGTCACCGTCTTACTTTAGACTTAATTAAAGATGCATTGACTAAAAAGGGATATTTGCTGCCACTAATGTCATATAAGATCTCATCTTCCTAGTTTAGAATTTAATATCTACCAACATGCTTCTTTATTGGTCAAAAAATTACAATAATTTCTATTTTTTAAACAAATTAAATTCATTAATACTCCAACTTTATTAAAACATTTGATGTTTATATATTAATACTATCTAAAAAATTATATTTTAAAAGTAATAGTAATTTTAAAAAAATATTTTAATATTAATTTTTTTTAATATAAATAACTTTTTAATAAGTTTCATTATTTTAAAACAAACAATCCCTTTATAAATCACTTCTCTAAAGTTTTTTAACTTTTCTTTAGGATTTCTCATCTCATGTTCTTCTGTTTGAAGATCGGAGACAGCTTGAATGATCCTCATAGTGAGATGTTCAAATCTAATCGATCAGTTTTTCAGATAGAGTAAGTTAATTTTCTGTTCTTTTCTTTAATCAATTTTGTTTTCTATGGATGCTAGTTATCGTTGTTTATTAGTAGTTATAACGATGTATCTTGATTGTGTTTATGTGGATCGTAAGAACATATAAGAATTTTTGTAAGTTGGAACTGTTTTAGATTTTCTAGAGCGGTTTAGTCTTCACTAAGTCAAAAGGAAAGCTAATATCTGTTTATTTAATGTTAAAAAATATGAAATTATGTTTGCTAGGTTGTGAGAATGATGTTTGATTGAATGTTATTATTTGATTTGGTTGGTAATAATTATGTTTGATGCGTGAAGTTGGACTATTGATGAATGTTCTTGTGAATGATTGTGAATTGGTATTGTCTTGAACTTTAAATGATGTTGTTTTGGAGTCTTAACCAGTACACATAAGTTATAGAGTTGATAGTAGTAAATAAAGAGTGTTGATGAGCTAGTTTTCATTCTAAATTAGAATTTTGGTAGATGAATTTCTATAAGAGTAATTTTGGAGCTATAATTGATGTTTTTGAGTTGTTTTTAGATTATTTCAAACATGTCTAGAACTTTAAATAACCATAAACCTAATGTTGAGTTGGTAAATAGTTAATAGGTTGTGTTTAGGTTATTTTTGGTTCATTTTTAGGGGTTTTAATAGGTATAAATCTAAAGGAGCACGTTTGAGACAAAAATGAAGGTTTGAGATCTATTATTATGTCAATTATGTCTTGCTTAGACTCTTAGTTTGTTAAATTATTGTTTATAATGTGTCAAAATCGTTTTAAGTGTTTTTGGATAGTTAAGTTGATTTAGTGCATCTTGTTCTTGACCAAATGCATCTTGTTTCACTTTCTCTTATTTTTTACGGATGAGGTATATTAATACTTCAAAATTTGTTTGAATATTATGATAATTTATACAGCTACGTGATTTGTTGATAAATTTAATATCACAATCAAATAAATAAATTTCTAAATTTGTATGAAATAATTCAAAGGCCCGTAAATTGATAAAGAATTAGACATAATAATTTTTAGTTACTAAAACAAATAAAATTATTTTTTAAAATATTTTGGTAAGAAAATTTAAATATATTTCTCACCAAATAAAAGTTAAAATATTAATGAACACATGAGTTTATATACTAAAATCATTAATAAATAATAACTAATTAGGATATGATTCAAATATAAATACATTTTAATTCATTTTATAAAATTTTACAGATTCCTAAACACTGCCTAGCTAATCCAGTTAAATAATAAATATACTCGAATTCACACTCATATTTATTCAAATATTCATTAAATAATTTTCTTATAAAAGTTTAAAATAAGAAATGTAATAATATTAACAATTAAGTATCAAAAGACATATATTTTTCTATTTTTAATGTCAAATAAAAAATTATAATCATATAAAAGTTAGAATAAAGTATAAAATAACTTAAATATATTATAATCATTTTAAATATAAACAAAAATGAAATATATATATATATATACATATATATATATATATATATATATATATATATATATATATATATATAATATACTTTAAATTTAATATTAATTTAGAGTTTGTTCAATAACTTAATATGAATAGTGAATTCATGAAAAGCATTGTACATTAAACAATCGTAATTAAATTGATTTGAGATGTTAATAAGGAAAGATTATGACACCAGAACATATTCATAGTCTTGAAATATGAAATATTATATATGAAAGAAAATGACATCTTATCTTTAATATGAATCTCAATCATTCCTCTGTATTTTTTCTTTTCTAATATTAAAGTGAACTTATCCATAAAGTGTTATATAGGTCTAGCTCAACCTTCATTTTCTACTGATTAGAATTTATTTCATGCTCAAACTAATTTAATATAAAATCCTTGGGTCAATTTTAAATAAATAAATAAATAAAGATAATTTAGATAAAACCAATGAAAATTCAAAATCTTATTTTAAAATTTATTTCTTATAAACTAACTTTATTATTACATATAAATTATGAACCTACCCCAATTCATTTGATTCAATGTACTAAATAAATCAGACTAAATTTGAACAGTGTTTTTTACCATCCAACCTAATTTTACTGGATCAAGAATAAAATATAAATACAATCAAATTCAGTAAAAATTGCAAAAAAAATATTGCTTTCTCCCTTTCAGTGGTTTGTTATTTGTTAATAGTTATTTAATTAATTTCATAAATAGATAAAGTACAAAAAAAAGAGAGTTGTTGAATTGAACAATTACCAAATTTGTTTAATTTAGGAGTGACATGAAAATGATTGAAAAGACTTAGCTCTATTTTAAGGCTCCCACAACACTCCAAGTGCAGTTGGCACTTGGAGTGAGTGTATTTAACTTATGTAAACATTATTGATATATTTTTCAAAATTAAAATAATTATTTTATTAATTTTATTTATTGTTTCTTTAAATTTAATATTTTCAATTTAGCACTTTTAAAATTAACTACCTTTAAAATTAAAATAATTATTTATAATACAAAATTATTTTAATAAAATAAATAAAAATTATTTACAATAAAATTGTAATATATATATACTTTTATAATTAAATTAAAATTTATTATTTTTTATTAAAAAACACACATGCACATCTATTTTTACAGATAACCTACTAATGAAAATAACACATAGAAAATTCGATTCATCGTAATCAAATAAAAATTAATATGATGAAAAAAAGAGTTGATTCATTGATATTATAAACATAATTAGTGTGATTAATTTTTTATATTTTTTCTTTATTTTAATTTACATTTACTTAAAATAATACGTTATAAATATTTTATGATCGATAGAGTTTACTCTATTAGTTTTAATTATTTTTCTTTTGTATTTCTCTCTTTCAACAAAAAATTTCTAACGCCTTTACTTCTACATGTGGATAGTTAATTCCAAATTTAACTTTTAACTTCTATTTCCTTATCACCCCTTCATCTACTATTATTTCAGAAAAACTTTATGATTGAAACTAATATGTCCAATTTATTTTATACTAAAGAAAGTAACATGAAAAGCGATATAGAATAAATGTTACATAAACAAAAACATACTATATATATATATGAACGAATGAAGGAAATAAATAATTTTGACTTCTTGAAAAGGAATAATTAAATAAATATTTATTTTGATTATATTTTTTATCCATATACTTTTAAAATTTGTTTTTTTTTTCGTATTTAGTGTCATAATTTTTAGTTAAATTTTAATTTTGAAAAATACAAGTATCAAAATTAAAATTAAAATCATGAAAGATCCCTATTATTATTTTTTTACATATTTCATAGTGAAAGGTTTACACTGATATTTTATATATAATGAAGAGACGTGGAAGTTTGTTTTTTCAGTTGTATGAAAAAGGGTGAGATAGATTGAGGTAGACTTGGATACATTTATTTAAACAAAAAAGAAAATATATTTTTAGGAAAATTGCTTTGTTAGAATCTTGCAAACGCATCTTCCCAAATAAAACCCAGGATTATTAAAAGTAATAATTATTTGTGTTGATAAGTTTGTTAGAGAAGGAAGGGGAAGAAGTAATAAAATGGTACCTTATAACGATGGTAATGATCATCGGCAACATCGCCGTTACTTCCATCAGTTATAGTTCCTGAAATGTACAACCATATATATACCGTTGGATTTTTTTTCCCAATAAACAATAAGTGTTTTAGAAAATATGGAGTAATAAGAATGTGAACCTGGCTTGTGAGTGAAAACATCCCAGTTATTTAGCCCCTTTCCATCAGTCAAGTAAGCTCCCTCAATCTGCAAAATCATTCGTTATTTGGGAAAATGATTGAGTAGAGAAAAGAAGAGGAAAAGGAAGAGAAAGAACCTGATAGGACGAAGAGGCAGTTCCGAAAAGAAAGTTTGGTGGAAATGGAGACGAAGGTGAATGGTGGTTGTGGTTGAGGGATAGAAAATCAGCAGCAACCCATCCGAAGAGAATGGTGAGAGAGAAGCTTAGTGCAAAGAGTGATAGGAGTGGAAGTTCCATGTTGTATGTTGAGTGTGTTTGAGGGAATGTGGAGTAACAAATACTTAATTGCAAACAAACAAAAACAACCCATACCGACCATAGTGGCTGGATGTCATCAAGGGGAATTGATATTTTCTCAAGGACTATATTTTCGGCTCTCCTCTAATCAGTTGATTTGATTTTATAACAAAAATTTCAAATTAGACCGGAAATTAATTGACTTTTGCTCCGTCCATTTGTAAAAACTCTGTATTAGGAACGATGATAATTTAAAAATAATGAAATTTAATTATTAATATAAATAATTTGAAAATACGGTTAACATTTTTCCAATTACGGTTTTAATTATGAAAAATAAATATTGTTAACATATATTTTTTTATAAGTTTTTTTTAAAATTAATTAAATATTTATTTTATTAAAAAAAATTTAATTATGAAATTTAAATAAATATTTTTTAAATTTAGTTTTTCAATTTAAAATATTAAATTTTTAATATGTTTTTTTTATTATTAATAAATAAAACAAAAAGAAAAAAAAAACCTTAAACGGCATTCGAAAGCCGGTTAAATAAATTTTTTAACTGGTAAATTTCTTAACTGGTTTCCGAACTTGGTATTACGAAGGTGTAGGATGAAGTTTTGAAGGTGCAGATGAAACATTCATGTTGGTATTATTGAATGCGTGACATTAATCTACGATATTATTAAAGATTAAAATAAAAAAAATTGTATTGTTGTATATTGAAGTAAAAGTTAATTTTTTTATTGTATATTAGAAGATGAATGGACAATTAATTTATATAGACAAATTTAATTAAAAGTTAAAATAAGTAAATAGTTTGGTTTAAATATTAATTTTTGGTAATATTAGAGAACTTAATTATAAATAAATACTTAGCTTCAACAGCGAGAGTGGGAAGACGAAACAAATATAAATCTACGTGATTTACAATGATCTTTTGAAGAAGTTTTTCATATAATTTTTGGCCTCAATATGTAAGCACTCCATCCTTCTAAATCTCATTTACATAAAACAGTATTACAAATGCTACAGTTATGACCCCAAAAAGAAAGCAACTTAATTCCTACTGACAAGAAAGCATGATAGCTAATAATGCCATTATCTTCAACAGTGACACTTTGAGCTCCAGTAATGAGTCATTGTTCCCTTGTGTTACATGATAGCTTCAAAATTTCAGCATCACTGTTTGGCCTGTTCACGGAATTAACAGAAACCTGTCAGTTTCTTTCATATATATATATATATATATATATATGACAGTGTCTGATGGATGTATCACTAATTGAGTAGACTGTCAGTTTCTGCTTTCCTATATACAATTTAAATTTTCTACGGAAAGTTCAGGACAGCCACCCAATTCATGTAGAGACGTACATTCAACAAATTAGACAATTAATTCTACAACTGAATGTATTTATATCAGTTAGTTGATAGAGTGCATGCACTATAGTAAACAACTTGATATGTATTAAAATTCTACGTATGAAAAAATATGACTTGTTTGACTTTGTTTTCACAAATCAAATGGTTTAAAATCTTAAACTTTTTAAAGAATAGTGCTGGTTTCCCTCTGTAGAGAGTGTGGAGTTTCTGTGGCCTGTCTTCCTTTTAATTTCCTTACATAAATATAGATATAGACAGCAAAAACAAACAATCAAACGAACAACAATAATATATATGAGCAGATGGAGCAAGTTGGCCATCAGATTCTGAGAGTGAAAAAAAGACAAACTCAGTTTAAATGGAGAGGATTAATGCACCTGTGAATAGAGGAAGGTGCCAAGAATTGCAATGGCAGCACCAAGAGCATTGATGGGCTGAACAGGGGTGTGAAAGATAAGAATAGAAGAGACAATGACCGAAATTCTCTTCATTGTGTTTCCAATGCTGAATGTCAAGGGAGAAATCTGATCGAGAGACATGTAAGAGACTTGATTGTACAAGTGGTAGAAGACACTCTGAGCAGCTACCCACCTGCAAACATAAAAATTCACCACTTTAAAACATTTTCTCAAGAGTTAAAGGCAGAACAATAAGAAAGACAACTTGTTGAACTGATCAAAAGAACATAACAGTTAAAAACTTCAAATACAACACCTTCTATCGAAGACTGTAGATGTACTTACCATACAAAATTTGGACCAATCTGAGACACAGCTGATTGCCAGCCTGCAGCCCAAACCTTGGGGCCTTCCACAGCAATGGCAAAAGGTGTGAGGATCAACAGAGACATTATGGAAAGACAGGCATAGTAGTTCATTCCACTAACAGACATCCCCTTCATTCCTTTCTTTGAGAATATATTCCTGAAGACAAATGCCAAATTGGATATCATAGCCCCCATGAAGCCTGAAACAATCAAATTTGTTAGTTAGAGTGTTGATCACTAACAAAGATTCTATATATGAGAAAGTCAAAAACTTGTTCATCAGTAAGTAATCATACCAATCATATTGAAATTGAGTTCGGTCACAGCAGCTAGCGCACAACCACCAATGATTGGCAACAGTGACAGATAGACCGGCATTGGGAATGCTTCCCCAAGCAAGAACCTTGACACCAGGACACTGAAAGCAGGCTCTCCACTCTTGATGATGTGAGTGAAAGAGACAGCAACCTTGGACATGCTCACAGTTGCAGCCACATGCCCAATTGTGTGTGCCACCGCAACCTGCACCAAAAAAAAAAAATGAAACTGAGTACTACTATATCAACCTTTCAAACTCATTCGCATGGCCACACCATTTGACCACAGAGAATGAATTACTTTATTGAATTCTCTCAAGTAATTTTCCCATCTCTGAGTCAACATTTTACCTTCCCAAATTTAGGTGTCATGACGATTAAGGTTTTCAAAAACTGTCGACAAATTATTATATGGTCCAGATACATTATGTGTCTATGATATTCTCCAATTTTCATATGGTATATATAAAGTTTTTCAATTTACCATGAAACTTTTTCAGAAATATATTAGCCAATCACATCATGAGTATTTCTGTGAAAACGACAAAAATGCAAAAAATATAAAGAAATAAAAAAGGATTATTCTTACAGGAAACAAGGCCTTCCAGAAATCAAAGTTAACTTTGGGGACTTCAGCAACTCTGGTGGCCCAGGAGATTAACATCATGAGGGAGCCGGCAGCAAGGGAGAGAGTGGAGGTGAGCCAGGGGTAAGGAAAAGCATTCAAAACCTTCTTATTGTAGATGTTGAACACCACATTCAAAGCCCACCAGGTGGCAAAATACATCCCAATCTTCGCCCTCTGAGCAGCATCTTCACCCGGCAGCTCAATGTTAATCTCTATGGGGCGTGACCTGTCAGCCTCATAGGCCTGGCACTCCGTCACCCTCTTTCTCTTCACCAATGCCAAGCTTTCTGTGGATGAAAGGTAGAGCGGTTTCTGGGAGCACAACCGAGAGGGACTCGTGCTTTGTTCAACGTTGTTAATGGCTGGTAATGTGAGAACTTGAGGCTTTGCTGGGGGAAGTTTTCTGGTTGAGAAAGAAGAACAGGTGAGCGATGACGCTGAGCATTTCGTTAAGGAGATCATGATGGCTGCTGCTTGAGTTTTCTGAACGTGGGAAAATAGAGAGAGGTTGGTACTATAAAATGATGTGCACTAAGGTGGTTGATGAGCTGGGTTGAATCTTGGGATATCAGAGTTAACAATGGTGAAGTGATTACGAGTGTTGCAAGGAAGGGAGAGGGGTTGGTGAGAAGATGGCAGAGTTGGAAACAGGGTTTTCTGTGAGGAAGAGGCGTTAGAATTGGACATTTATAGAGAATAAAGATGCCATATTTTGTATCAAGTTAACAACTAACGGCGTAGATTTTTACTGAAAAAAAATAATATAATATCTTACAGAGAATTTTCTTTCTAGTTCCAAGATTTTTCAATATCGTGTTCTCTATCATAACTAATTGGTTTTTGCTGATACTGAGTGGTTGGTTTTTACTTTTTCTTCTATCTTTATTTTAAAATTAAATAAATTTAGTTTTTGCCTTGTTATTTTTACTTAGATTTGAGATATGAAATAATTTAAAATCTTTAGATATAATATAATTTAGTTCACGCATAAGATGTAAGATAAGATTTTGATGACAAGAATTTTGGAGTATTTATATATATATATATATATATATATATATATATATATAAAATTTATTAACTTATGTAATCTCTTAGAGTGTATTAAATTTTAATTAGAAAAAAATCTTTATTTATAAAAAAAATATATTTTAAACACATGTATTTTAATAATTTATACTTTTAATTTAAAATAAAAAAAATAAAAAATTATTCAAATATCTTTAATTTTAAAATTTAGAATTCATAATAATAAATATATTTTTATCAATTTGATATAATTTAATATAAGTTAGGATATCTTTATTGATATAATATATATATATATATATATATATATATATATATATATATATATATATATATATATGATAAAAAATTTGATTGATAAATTATGAGTGATAGATAATTTAGTTAACTGATTTGTGAAGATTTTGAGTAGAAGATCAGTATTTAGAAGTTGTAGGTAGAATAATATCGATGAAAAAAGAAAATTTATTTAATTTTAAAACCAAGACTTTTGACTGATAAAAAACAACTCGGAGACCAATAATTGGGTCTAGTCCAAACTGGAGAAATTAAAAGATAAATTATTTAGATTTAATGCAACTAGGTAGTTGAGTTTTCTTATATTATTTTCTGATATTTTGAATCATTTAGACAGTCAAAATTTTTCTCATGATATATGAGATAATTTTATATTGTTTATAAAATATATAGTCAACCATTTTTCATTATTTACGTTAGACTTAAAACAAAAATTCATGTTAACACAATAATAGAGACATAGTCTTTTATTATCAATAGATAAGTAAGAGATATATTTGACGTATAATAAAAAGATATATCATATTCTTTTCTTCTCGGTTTAAAGCTAAGTTAAATGAACTAAAATAACAAACAAATAAATAAATAGATGAAATTTTGGATTTTAGGAGAGATTGCCGGTTATGGAATCATAACATAAATCTCTTTGATCACGAGATAAATTAAATAAATAAATAAAACGAAAACGAAAGGAAAAAGTACACCAAAATAACGTGTTGAGATTTTGTTACAGAATTTTTGTAAAAACTTATTTCGATAACTTCGATTTTTTTTTCTGAAAATTAATAATTTTAGTGGATTTAACATTATATGTATATTTTAAATTGCATTAACTAAAACTAATAATTTTTAATAAATTTCAATTAAATAATTAAAATTGTGGTCCACTAATCACGTTTTTTTCTCAGTCAACACTTTTTTTGAAACGGTAGATCTTCCAACATGACAGCCACTGCAGTACAAATTAAATCTGAGGGTTGCAAAGAAAGAACTCAACAACTAGTTCACACTAACTAACCTTTAGGAATAGGATCAACATAATTTTTTTTTTGTAATTAGTTAGAATGTAATTTTTTTATAATTATAAAAATATAAAGAGATGTGAAATTTGTTAATGTAAAAGATACGATGATGGTTGATGATATATTTTTAAAAAACTTGCATGATGCATATGGTGGAGCCTGCAAGTGTGGTCTGTTCCAGCATGATTAAAGCAAGTACAACAATAATTCTGCTTAACCTTTAGCTTCTGGTGACTGTGAACCGCTAATTCCTGGAAGTCTCTGCATAAACGACAACCCTCACGAGTTCAACGACTGAGGTCTGAGAAGAAAAATCTTAAAAATCTGAAGGAGAAAGACAGACACTCCTCCCTGGCTGTGTTTGTTTGGCGACATGAGATTGGCGAAACTTGTGAAGTTTAGCACATGATGACGCTGATTACCAATGTTTTGCTCGCTGCAAATAATCTGTAGTTTGATTTTTGAATTCATTATTGACGGCTGGTATGAATCTTAAACGAGTTTGGTGTGGTCCAATTAATGAAAGGAACAAGGTTTGGTGTCTGTATTGTAATCACAGTTCTTGCATTTTGGAATCAAGCTGGAAGGGCAAGTTGAGTTTGTGTTTGCAAATTCAATTCTGACCGTTCAGAACAACCAGAGGCCTACCAACGAAATGAAGACCAAATGAAAAAAAAAGTGACGAAGAAAAAAGATTGTCATAAAATGTCTTCTTAAATATATTTTTAGTCTTCCACTACTGTGCTGAATTTTATTTTTCTCTTAAATTTTAAATTAATTTTATTTCTAAACTTTATTGATAAAAGATGTAGCTTTCCTAATTAAACAGTATTAAAATTTTACTAACGTGTCAAATTGGATATTAGTTATGTTACATGAATGAATGTGTAGATATCTTTTTCGTTTTCTTTTTCCTCTCCATTCCAAGATGATCTCGTTTTCTTTCTCATAATCAATCCCTTCCTCCTTCCACCACACCTCCCAATATAATGTCTATCACTTCCTGTGTGAATTGAATTTAATATAAACCAATAGATAAACTCGACCACTCCAATATTGTTTTTATGGATTGAATGATAATTTTATCCAAATGCTACCCAATGCAATACTTTAACACCCTTACATTTGTACATATGTAAAAAATATTGTTGAAACAAATTATGAGATGTAACATCTTTAAAATTTTAACTTCTAAAATACATATGTGATCTAAAATACATATATGATTCAAGTGTGTTATTCAAGATTATTACAAACTAAATACAGTATAAAGTTTGTTAAAAGATGGAGTTTTGCCTAAATATACGTTCATCTCAAAAATCTAGAAACACTTTTAATTAGACAAATACTGATTAGTCTTCAAGACCTTATCCGACATCAAAGCTACTAGCCTCACATATTAATTACTAAGGATTTTGACAAATATGTCAAATCACACAAGTAATAAAGTGAAATGTCTAAATATCATTTTTGTAAGAGAAGTTGTAATTATTCACTGATTAAGGCTAATAACTTTTTTAAATAATGAAAAGTATTGATTTCATCAGGGTTGGATTTCATGTATCAATTCAATGTAAAAACAATACAATATATGGAAAGTACAATCATTTTTTCAAGGATTATAATTCAGGAGTCAAATGCTATAATCATGGGAAGGTCGATCATTTGGTAAAGTATTGTCAGCCTAAGAGAAAGAATGAGACAAACATCCTTTCTAAGGAAGCTAGTGAAGAAAAGGAAATATTGATGATGTCGAGGAGCTCGGGTGTCGATTTAAGTCAAAATTGTTCTCACAATTCGATTTGGTATCTTGATACAGGAGCGAGTAATCATATGTGCAGAGATGATAACTTGTTCAAATGGCTCTCCAAAGTTGAGGTTGGACACATATCATTTGGAGATGAATCCAAGGTAACGGTAAAAGGCTAAGGCCCAATCTGGAACTTGCAAAAGAATGATCGAGTTGGAGAAATCAGAGGCGTGTATTGAGTACCCAATCTCAAGAGAAATATGTTGAGCATGAGACAACTGATGGAAAAAGTCAACTCGGTTCTCATTAAAGACTGAGTACTAGATTTGAAAGATAAGTTTGCCGCTTGATTGCCCGAGTAGAAATGAAGAAGAATAAGATGTACAAGCTCGAGTTGAAGATGTTCCAAAAGAGGTGCTTAAAGCTCGACATAAAGAATGAGACCATGATGTGACATTTTCGCTTTGGCAATTTGTATTTTGAGTGATATAAAGCTCAACTCGTAGTGAATGGATACAAGCAAAAATGAGGATGTAAACAATTTAGTTGTTGATCTCCTTAGCAGCCCAACACAAACGGACGATACTGTAGATGATAGGAAGTCAACATTTCTCAATGGAGTCCTCGATGAAGAAGTATATATTGAACAACCACTCGGCTACATGTAAAGAGAAGAAGAAAAGAAAGCGCTAAGATTAATGGAGGCACTTTACGACAAGCCCCCTAGCACAAAATGGAAAAATTGATACTTATTTTAAGAGAAGTGGGCATGAACATGCTCTTTATATAAAAAAGAATAGAGGGGATATAATGATTGTTTCCCTGTATTTTGGTGATCTAATCTTCAAGGGAAGTAAAGTCGAGTAGGTTGAAGAATTCAAAGAGGTGATGAATAAGGAGTTCGAGATGACTGATCTAGGTCTTACGAAGTACTTTCTCGGTTTAAAGGTCGTTCAAGGAAAGGAAGACATCTTTATGTCCTTAGAAAGGTATGTCGATGATATTTTGAAGAAATTCAAAATGAAAAAGATGCAACCTTATTTCCACCCCATTGAAACCTAGTATAAAGTTGTCTAAGTATGGAGATGGAGACCGAGTTGATGTGGGCAAATATCGAAGTCTAATGAAAAGTCTAAGGTATCTGACAAATACAAGAACGAATTTGATGTTAAGTGTTGGGATAACAAGTTAGTACATGGAAGAGTCTATGCACTCTCACCAGAATGCTCCGAAACAAATGCTAAGGTATGTATGTGAAGGGAATAATGTCACTCAATTTGTTAAATACTAAGTTAGATGATTATTGACTTATTGGCTACTCGAATAATAACTAGTGTGGAGATGTTGATGGTTGGAAGTACATGGTGGGATACATTATTTTTCATGGAAAGATGACATTTACCTAGTGTTCGAAAAAACAACCTATTATAAAGTTGTCAACTTGTGAAGCCAAATATGTTGTATCATCTTGAAGTGTATGTCATGTTGTTTGGCTCAAGAATCTTCTAAGCATGCAGAAGGTGAAGTAAAAGAAGGAGACTCTAATCTAAGTTGATAACATGTCGGCCATTGAATTAGCCAAGAACCCGACTTATCATGAGAAAAATATATTTGATTTTACTTCATCCGACAACAAATGAAAGAAGAAAGTGTAGAATTAAAACACGTGGAAAACTTAATGCAAACGTTCAATAAATCTTTATTTACTATGTTGTTAAATAATTACAAGAAATTAGTTAGAGTAAAGATGAAAAAATTTAAATTTATAGAAATTTTTTATTAAAATAAACTTAAATTTAAGAGCTATTAAGATTTTTTACAAGGAGCAACATTTTAATATTTTAGAAGAGTAAAAGTTCACAGGCTTAATTAGTTATGATTTGGGTATTAATAATCATTATAGTACAGTATTTTTAAAATAATTAGAAATCTTATGGCTTGAAGATGAAAAATCAAATGTTTATATTGTAATATGCCATTGACATGAAATACACAACGAAGTAAATCAATTTATACTTTATCATCCTCTTTTGTTCTATTATTAGAAAAAAACGACGCTTTCATGGGTCAAAATTGTGTGGAAATTTTGGTTTGACGCAGTTTTTGCAGTGTATGACAGCGTTATGCACTTATTAGATGCATAACAATGGCTGATAAGATGATAAATACTTAACGCGTTACATGTACTCTGACTTCCCAACATGACATTCCCACCAACCCCACTGCAAAGTCTTCGTGGGCTTACTATGCACTACACATGTTTGAGGAATGGTAAATTCGGTTTCATGAATCAGATTTTATGCTACTTCTGCTTCGTCATTTGGCAAGTATATGACAAAGTTTTATGCCTTTCACGAATTGGTTTCAGTGTCATATATCGGATGGTGTAGTTGGAATCATATCCATAATTGACTCTCGCTTAAAGGTTTGGTGTACCAATCCCATTTACAGAAGATTTGACAATGCAAAATATTAACAATGGTATCATAACTATCTGATTCATCCAGCAATAAAAGAAATCTTATATTATTTCTTTCATCACTTCCTTCTTAGATTATGAAACAATGGACACTCTGTATCCTTTTTACCTCTCTTTACTGAAAGAATAAAACGTAGTAATGTGGATATTTTGATGTGAAAATTTTATGTCAGTAGCAAACTGCCAATTCTCAAAAGTACAGGTTTTACATTCTGAAAATTTCTTTGTTCAAATGTATGCAGAGAAAATACATTTTAGTATATGCTTATTCACTCAAAATGATCATTTTATGCTTGCAACCTCTGTAAATATTAGTCATTATTTACAGCAATAAATATTTTATATCAACATAATAACAAAAACTAAGATAGAAGAAAATAGTAAAATCAAATACAGCCTACAAATATTACTGATTTCCTAACCATTTTCTTTCTGTTACTCTTAATTTTTTTATCACATATCTGCAGGGATTGCATCATTGAGAAATTGCCAGAATAGGGAAGGAAGAACCTCGTAACAGCTATCAAACTGCAGAGACATGATTGCTCCTTCTATTTTAGAGTAGTTATTGATGACCACAATAATTTTGGTCATTTTTTATTATTCATCAAACTCCACATGTAATAATATAAAAAAAAAGAATATTAAGAAAATAAAGAGTTAATGTAAATGTTATTTTCACAACTTAATTAGTTTTTTAAGTGCACAGGAAGAAGAATAGTTATATGGTATGGAAAAATTTGTACTTTTTAGTAGAAAATTTGTGTAAATTTCATTAAAAAATTGTATAAAAAAATTTGCAGTTGTCCTCAGAAAAATATATAAAAAAATTTACAGCTTCTAAAAAAAATATATAAAATTTATAAGTTTTGCAGAAAAATTGTGTGAAACAGGTATTCTCATAGGCATTTAATCATACACTTCACTAAACCTTTGGGACACAAGAGGAGTCAAGAAACGTAACTACGCTCTGACTTCCCATATCATAAATATCAAAATAATAAACACACATAAAATTTATACATTCATTTAATACTTTTTATTACTTTTAACAGTACTCTTTATTATTTTTTTTATGACTATTTTAACGCGTAACAAAATCGTTTTATTCATATAGCCCTGCTTCAATGTGCTGTGTACGGATACATAGACATGAAAATTAACATAAAAGAATGCCGTTTCTTCCACTCACGGGTGAAGCTTTTGCCAACCACAAACCTTGATGGTCCCATTGTACCACAATCTAATTCTGCTTCATCATCACACTTATCTTTGACACGATGCAATCGAACAACTCTGAAACTCAATTCACAGACTGTTTGATGATTATAGCACTTTTTATTTATAAATACATTCAAATTTTACCCACAACCTAATACCTGTAATAACTTCTATTTCATCCGTTTAAGAAATCTGGTTTATGTAATTTTTGAATGTGAATGATATTAATGAATTTATAGACATTTCACAAACCGAAAGAAAAGACAGACAGTTTCAAAAGTCAAAAAGTTCACTCCATCTATTTGTATTCTATTCGATGGAATAGCGTTAGGTGTACGAAGGTTGACGTTTTCAGCGATGTTCAAAAGAAATTTCCTTGTGTTGGGAAAAGAATAATCCCAGAAGAAGGAAAAGGAAAGGACAAACACTTTTTTCTTTTTCGATAAAAAACTATTACAAAACTTAGCAGCAGTATCTCTTGCTTCACAATCGACGATACCTAAGTAATATGTATACTTATATATTTTTACTACATTAAAAATTATTAATATCAAAATAACAAAATGAGTATATATGTATTGCTATATTGAAAGAATTTATTTGAGAATTTGAAAGATAGTATCGGAAAATAGGAATTAATGATGTTAAATCAGTCTACGAAAATGTGTATATATTAAATGCCTTTTACTATTGTTTTAAATCATATATATAACATTCTGATTTCTTATTAATTAGAAGCTACAGTTATAATTGGACAAATTTATTTGTAATTTAGATTTATATGGGAATATTTTAATGATTATTTAGCTGCAGTCGAAGTATTTTTTTTAGTTTTATTAATGATTAATATGTATTTGATAGAAAACCCAATTTTTTTTATTCTACAACTTTATGAATTAAATATTAATACAATGCTTACAAATTTTAGTCTGTGAATTCAAGAATTTCTATTCTTTAAAATAAGAAATTTTCTTTCTTTATTTCATGTATTGAAATTTACAAAAATAGATTAAAAATCACAAAATATTTTTTTGTCTCAACTTTAATAGATACATGGAGGAGGACCGTACACGTAGTGTTAAACAGAAAACATCAAAACACACAGGAAAAAAAAAATCAAAAGCAAACTAATTAATAAAAATGTCATCATTATTAACTATTGAAAGTTAATGATAAAAACCCATTAATTAATAATTAAAAGTTAAAGAAAAAATTGTATGTGATAAGCCACAGTTGATTTCTTCAAAGCGGCTGAATAGGATTATCCCAGGATTTTCTCCTTCCTTCGCTCCTTCGCTCCTTCGCTTTTGTTATGTAATTGTATTTCTTCCCTTCAAACTCCCTCATCTTCGTTTCTAGGGTTTCTTCTTCTTCACTGAAAACCCTTCTCCATCCCACAGCACTGTGCAGCTAATCATGGAAAACTTCACCTCTTCTTCTTCTTCTCTGTCACCTATTTCAGCTCCATCTTCTTCTGCACCTTTCGACGACTCTTTCGAAGACTCCTGCAGTATATGCCTAGAGTCCTTCACCATTCACGAACCATCTACTGTATGTTGTGGGCCATCACTGTTCTCTGTTTTCTGCATTTGGGGTTGTGAAAAAGTTACTAACTTGAACCACTGATCGCACTCCATGAACTTGTTGGTTCATTCACGTTGAGTTTTGATAATGTTTTAGTCAAAATTTGAGAAATTTCTCTGCTTTTTGGAAATTTGATATGTTTTCAACTTATTCTGTTTTTTAATCTGTCTTTGGGTTTGCAGTTGTGATTGAATTTGTTTAGAACTTTACAGTGTTTTATTTTGCTTTAATCTGAGATGCATGTATGGATCTGATGCTGTCAGCACTGACGGAAAAGTTTGCCTTGCAATCATGTGAATATCCGAGAAGGCTGTGCTGTTGTTTGTTCTTATTATTGCACCAGTTGATAAGTTTTAATGTGTGGACGAGGGCTAACTTTAGGTTCTAAATCTCAAAGTGTGTTTGAGGTTCAAGTTTGTTGAATCCTGTTAAGTGTTACGACATATTTTCAATAATGTGATATCAAGTTATTTTGATGTGTTTAATTATGTAAATTTGTAATTTTGTAATCTACAATTTGCTGATATTAAATTTCTAACAGAGTTATAAATGTCTCGTTTTGAATTCCAGGTTACTAGTTGCAAACATGAATATCATCTGCATTGCATTCTTGAGTGGTAAGTTGTCTAATTGCTTGGTGAATAGATTGCGTTTTGTCTTATGTGAGAAGGAATGGTACTTTTTTTCTTCTTTTTCAAATATGGAACAATAGGTTGAATTTTGAGGCCTGCATCTTACACAACTCTTTTCTTTTTTAGGTCACAAAGAAGCCAAGAATGCCCAATTTGTTGGCAATCCCTTGCTTTGAAAGATCCTGCCAGGTATATATATATATGCTCACTTGCTAAACCCCTTCCCACCAAAAAATAGTCTGTCACTTTTTTTACTCCTTTTCAAGTACTTGTTCCAAGCCTTTTTTTTGGCTATGCTTGTTGGTTTTTCTTAACTGCTTTTGCTTCTGCAGCCAAGAGCTTCTAGCTGCAGTTGAAGATGAAAAACGCTTGAGATCAAGAAAGACCACTGCTTTTCGTACCCGCCTTGAACAGTATGCCTATGTAAGATATTCAAGTGTTGATCTTTAGGGATCAGTTTTGTTGTGTTAATATCTATTGACATTTGTTTCCTTGATACATGTAGCATACTTTCATTCAATGATCAGTAGCAAGTTATTCTGTTGCAGGAGGATGACTTGTTCTCAGACGACTCTGATTCTGATGACCAGATTATGAGGCGCCTAGTTGCTGCTGCAAATAGAGCCCGTCTTGTTCAGAGACAGGAAAGGAATAGATCACCTGGTGCTGGTCCATCAGATGTTCTTGATATTAACTCTTCCATACATGTATCTGAGTTGCAAACAACACTAACAACTTCACCATCTCCGGGTAGTTTGCCTGCCTCGGGAGTAACATCTACACTTAATAGTCAACCTCCGGTATCACACACTACACCCGAAAGAGCTAGCCGACCAAACACTTATGAGATGTTTTCCTTCTCAGAATCCTTCAAATCCAAATTTTCTGCTGCTTCAACCAGGTAAACATGTTTAGAAATTTGAAGGGTTATGTTCCCATCCAACTATTATCCACTAGTGCTGATAGTTTATCTGAAATATTGCAACAGATATAAGGAATCAATTTCAAAAGGTACACGGGGCCTCAAAGAGAAGTTACTTGCCCATAATGTCTCAGTAAAAGAGCTGAGTAAAGGTGTTCAGCGTGAGATGAATGCAGGCATTGCTGGAGTTGCACGGATGATTGAACGCCTTGATCTTTCAAAACGGTCCAATTCTCCTATCATTCCAATCCATAGTGAGGGAACTTCAGACTACCCAAATGAAGGGAAGAAGTATGTTGGAGAGAATGGCATTGGGGGTTCTCCAGGTAAAGAGAGTGAAGGTGCAGTTCATGATGTTAGTTCAGATGTCCCCATTGTCACTGGCGTGTAATCTTTTGGTCCAGGTTACTTCTAATCTATCAAACATCTTAGTTTCTACCTTAAAAAAAATTGTTTGTTTCAAAAGTTATCTGGTTATCAAAGTTCGATGAAACCTTGGTATCTTATAAACTACAGCACAGGTTTAAAATTGAATTTATGTAGCACTCATAAATTAGTCTATCTTGATGAAACAAAAATTGCATTTGCACCCCTGTCGGTATAATTATTGTTGTCCTAAAAGAAAGTGTGCCAAATTGGATTTTGGTAATGGTTGAAAATTGAATATTGACTAACGCGTTCAATGTGTTTCACTATTCAGGATGGAAATGATAAGCTATGAAGACTTAGATGACCAAGTTTAGTCACTATGCTGAGTCAATTGTCTAAGAAGTGCAAGAGACGCCTCTGATAACCAATGTTCCCGTTGGTATGCGTCCTGCATCGTTATCAATGTTAATTACTAGTAGGAATTAGAAATATGTGCCATCAATTTAGTGTTTCACTGCTTTTATTTAATGCTGCATCTATCTCAATAGATGTTTCATGGAGTCTTATCTATGTCTACCCCATTTACATTGCCAATACTTTATTAGCATTAATCAAATTTAGAGCCTCTAAATTTGCAAATTTGGTTATGATTCAGGCTACTTGCTAAGTAAAAATTACAGATGTTGCACATGCAGTTAAAACTAAAACAAGATTAACATATAATTATAAATCATTATGATATTAGCAATTTAAGGAACATGTATGTTATAGCTTATAATATATTTTCAAAAGAAACCGAGTCTGGTATGAGTCCGATTTAACTTGGTGTTTGAAATTGTATTTGAGCTTATGTGTTGTTGCATTGTTTTCCTATTTTGCATTTAGTTAGCTAATCAAGTATTCAAACTATTCATTTAACACTACCTTTTTTATTTCAAACATTGAACAAAATGCTTGATTTTTTAACAAAATTATAATAGTTTATAAACATAACATATATGCTTTATCAATTACATCTTTTAGAATATTTTAATTTAATAAGAATTAACTAAGTGTTTTTCTTAAATGTGGTGGCCAATGACATTAAGTACTCAATTAAGAATTTAAAAACTTTTGTACAAAGAGAGGAAACGTTAAAAATGTGGTGGCCAATGGCATTAATTGCTCAATTAAATGTTGTAATTAAGGTCATTCAATGCATAATTGAATATAATACAATTTTGTCATCATTGTCAATGTGGATGATATTAATTTGATTATACGAAAAAGGTTGATGAATATAGACTGTACTGATTGGATAATCCAAGAAGGTTTATGGTTACCTTTATATATACAATATAACACGAAATAACTTTAGTTTGACATTTATTTTAACATTAAACATGAAAAAACATATATTAAACAGGAAATACCTTAGCTTATTTACTTTAATTAAAATGTATATTGATGTCAACATTTAAAATTGCTAAATTTTATTAATTTCTTTCGTTTTCATTTCTCGACTACGTATATTTGTTTACGTTTTTAGGTAAAGACTGGCATCGTCTGCATTGCTCACATTATATTGAGTCTAAATCAACTAAAAGAACTAATTAGGGATTTTTGAAAGGTCCTTTTAATTAACTAGATATTTTGGTTTTAATGTTAGATCTAACTTTAAGATATTATGTAATTTTTTGTAGGTCCAATACTAATTTTTTTTTTATTGTAAAAAAGAATTTAAAATATGTGTATTTTTATTTTAAAGATCTTGATAATTCTTGTAGATAGACTTATTCGTCATGGTGAATATCTTATCTCTCCCTCTTATACAAAATCTTATAAATAGTAAATTTTATGTTTAAAGTCTTTGTTAAAGGTCCACTGCCAAACATACTTTTAGAAAATTTATTAAGTTTAAAAAGTCGGTTTATTTATAAATGAAATTTTAATAAAATATTATTTTATAGTGTCATTATACTAATTGACAACTATGTTCCCGATTAGAAATAGTTTTAACATCTGTATAATTCAAATAATTTGTAATTTTTATCCTTATTTAATAAAATAATTAACTCGTAAGTTTATCGGTCTATTTAAGATAGTCTTATTTTGTAGGTTTAAAACATCATTTGGTCCTACTTTTAGGAGTTTGGTTTAAAATAATTTTACCTTTTAAAAAAGTTCAGGAAGATTCCATATTTCGTTAAAAAATGTTCAATCCGGTCCTTCCTTTCTGCACGTGGCACACGTTAATAGGTGGACTTAAATGATTTTTTAATTTAAAAAAAGTTTAAAAAGTCTCTGCTACGTCATCATCACCATCTCCAGACAAACCCTAATTTCTCTCCAAGAAACCCTAGCCGCCGCACCATCCAGGCCGACCGTCATCCTTTCCGGCGCATCACACGCCACCACCAAAGCGTTGCGACGAGAACGCGAGAAACCCTTGGTCTCCACGGTTTGCTTGCAGGTCTGATTGTGGTTGCAGGTGGAGGCAAGCAGCGACGCGGTTAGTGGTGGAGAAGAGTGGCGATTCGCGATCTGCAGCAGTTGGCGATTTGGCTGGTGGTTAGTGGTGGACGATTCTGTGGTGGAGATTGGACGGTAGTACTGCTGGCGCGACGACAATTTGGCTGGTGCAAGGGTAAAAATGGTGAAGATTGGTGGTCGTGACATAGCAAGGGATCGGGATTGTGTTGGGTGATGGCTCGAGAACGAAGGTGAGATGCGAAGGTGATGGAGGTGCAACAAAAGGGAGAAGACGCTTTGGTGATGGTCGCGACATAGCAAGGGATCGGGATCGTGTTGGGTGATGGCTCGAGAACGAAGGTGAGATGCGAAGGTGATGGAGGTGCAACAGAAGGGAGAAGACGCTTTGGTGGTGGCACGTGATATGTTGGAGAGGACGGCTGCCAGCGAGGATAGCGGTGACGACGCTGGATGATACGACAGCTAGGATTTCTTGGAGAAAAATTAGGGTTTGTCTGGAGATGGTGATGATGACGTGGCAGAAACTTTTTTAAACTTTTTTTAAATTAAAAAATATAACGTGTTTCACGTGCTTATGAGATAACACAGTGACATTTGTACCGTTATGTTTTTAATGGCGTGAGCGAAAAGAACCGGATTGAACATTTTTTAGCGAAATATGGGGTCTTATTGAACTTTTTTTAAAGGTAAAATTACTTTGAACCAAACCCGGGTAGGGATCAAATGATGTATTAAACCTATTTTTTAATAATTATGATATTATCTAATAAATAATAGAATTGAATTAATTCAACTCCAGGACTTGTTGATAATCAATTAACATAGTTGAAACATTAGTTCGAAATATTCATTTAAAGGAGAGAAATAAGTTAAAATAGAGTTGTATGAATATTACGTTAAACCTGAAAAAGAAACATCATATCAGGTCTATATTAGAAGATTACAAAGTTTGTTTAACACGAGTTATCATTCTTTCCCCCCGTTTCTAATAAAGTAGCTGCTTATGTCATCAATTAAATAAAACTATTGACTTGAGTTTTACAATTGATGCAGTGTAATAACGATGTTTCAAACAAGTTGAAAGTCAAGTCACACCAACAAATATCAGCATAACTTGTAGTCCAATTTTCCTTCTTTTTAATTGTCGTGATACCTACATTTCTAGGTTAATAATTGCAAATCCAATTTTAGTTTAATTTGATGATCTTTTAGAAGAAAACAAAGAGCAGAAGATTTATCACTGCAAGAAGATAATTCATCTATTTCTTTTGAAGTTTAAACTAAAAATAAATAAACCAATATCATAAACCTCAATCATGTTCAAAGATTTAATTTCAATTTTACTGATTATAAACCAACCTCACTGTAAGATCAACTTTATGCGTACATACAAACCAGCAGAAACCTCAAATCTGTTCCAAAATGGTCTGTGCAGCAGAAACTTTAACAACAGATGGATCTTCTTCAACATTTAGAGCCTTAATCACTCCATCTACTACATATGCTGACCATCTACTCTTTTAATATCTGAATGAAGTCAAAGATAGAAAAGAATAGTAATAGATGCAACTTAAATAAAAAGCACTTTTATAAGGATTACAACTTCTATGATATCTCCAGGACCAGAAATTATTACCTTTCAGAACGAGTTCCAAGCAAAAGATTAGAGAGATCTGTGACTAATTTCAAACTTCTGTGAAAGCTCCCATCGAAGTCCCCATAAAACTCAATCTGGAAGTCCAATTTCAAAAAGAAAATGAAAGAGCAACATTCGTAGCAAGTACCCAGAAGTAAAAGAATGCAAGCTTGGTAAATGTAAAATTGTAAATACAACATTACGCCAAAAAAGTAACACTTTACAAATTCAAATGCGAGGGAAACTACTAACCTGTTTCATTTTAAGTAACAATTTGAAAGAAAAAAGTTAGTTTTCACCTATCATTTTAATATAAAAGAAAATACTAGTTATATGTCTGACTTTTTATATACCAAGTTTATCAATAAAGAAAAGAGAATGAAAGAAGAAACTAAGGCAAGAAGACAGAGATAACATACAGTATCTTTGCCTTGAAGCTTCTCTGCCCACTCATTCATAGTATATGGATCGTTAATTGCAACACAGATAACAAAATCGATCCCCTTAGCCTTAAACATGTCAGCATTTTCCATGTAAGTTGGAACGTGTTCTTCCGAACAGACTCCTGTGAATGCACCCTGATAAATAGTCAAAACATCACAACAAATATTTAAGAAAATACAATGAAAACAAGGTCCATTGATTTACTTCTAACACTTGAAAATGACGTATAGAAAATTCTAATGTATAACCCACCGGGATTCCAAATATGACGACTTTCTTGTCCTGAAGCAAGGTGGGAAGAGACATTAGTATCAGTAACTGAGAGAAAAGATAAAAAGGATGGGTTTGAGAGTGAGAATGGAAAAGAAGGTGGTGGGGACCTTGAAGATGTCCACGAGATGAGAGGTTAAGAAACTAGAAGCGACACCTTGGTCCCATGTGCGAGCTCTTTGAAGAGAAACATTGGGTGCAATAGAGAGTATATCAGTTCCAACTTTAACCTTTGCCAAGGAGGAAGAAGACCTCATACCATGAGCTGCACACAACGATTTCATGACTCGCTTTACAAAAGTCCCTGTCATGGCTTCCTTGTTTGGATTCCTTTCGTTTCGTTGGAAATGCCAATGGAACAAAACAACACATGCACTTGTTTTCTGCCTTTACATAACAACATTATCATTCTCGTCTTGCCCTTCAATTCACCTTGTTGGGTTTGTCTTTCTTCTGCATTATTCTGTTGCTTCTTCGCTCTAAAAGTAATTCGGCCACTTAATATCAATTACGAAACAAAAGAATTTTGGTTTCACTTTTCAGTCACTGTCTAATTTTTTTAATGTCATGCATAGTAATCTAGATTACTTGCCAGAGAATTGCTCGACTTGACAAGATTAACGTTTCTCGGCCTAACATAACAATGTCAAGGAAATATGAATTTGCCAGCATTTTAAAAATTCATTTGGAATTCTCACTTTCTAAAACAACAAAAGTAGCAGTAAAATTCATTCTGTGTGATTAAGAACTAGTTCTCCACTTTAACACCCAATTCATCATTCTCTAATGAAAAAAAAACATCAACAAGTTTAAACTTTAGAGCACAATTCAAATTCATCATTGGAGGTAACCTAAGGAGAGATAGATAGACTAAAACTACAATTTTAACCAAAAGTAATGAATCTACTAATTATTATAATATTATCACCTAGTGTCTACTACTAGTTTATACTATAATTTAATATATCAATATTTTGTCAAGATTTCATTTTAAAACAAAATACTTGTTTTTGAATTAGTCAGACATATAATTTCTACCATACAAACGTTTGAAAATTTTAATTTTCAAACATTCAAATTTGTTATAAACATGATGTGGAATCTCTTAACCATTTTGATGTTTGAAATTTCAATATTTGAAAATTGTAATTGAGTACAATGTATATTTTATTTAGCCCCTTCAATGAATAAGTACTGACATTTATTTATACGCAAATATCTCACACCCATATCTACTAGCTTATTGTGGTTCGGAATATTTTAAGCATCACTGAAAGTTAATTAAGGATATAATTGGTTGAATAGGCAATCAAGATGAAAAAGTATTCCATAATTGCAATAAATATTGGCTAGTGTGTTTAAAAAGTGATAAGAGCCTTATGATTTCAAAAGATGGGTCATAACTTGATTATTTTTATCTTCAAATTCATATATTATTTTCTTATTTATCTAAACTAACTATAACTATAGCAAGAAAAACTTAAGAATATATATATATAAAGATAAATGTGGTTACAAAAAAGAATACATCCAAAAAATTGAAGGATTTTCAAGACTTAAACTTGTACTTGATCGATAGCTCTGGTGGAAGGTTAACAGACATGAACTTTAAAATGCAGGGTTTACCTATCCCAAAATCACCCCTCACGCCCATGACTAAAAATCAAATTATGCCAACTAGAATTGATATATAAGAAAGCATTCGGTGTCATAATTCCTGAATGTATCACGTTAAGCTAATATGGCTAGAAGGTGTTACAGTGTAAAAAACTAATGGAAGCCTTTCACTAGTCGCCACTTCAATGTATCATGTTGATTTTTAAAGTCAAGCAACTCCAAAATACCATTGAAGAAAATAAGATTTTATAGAGTTCTTATATGACAAACTACAATCAGAGTTACTTAACTATTACAAATACAGTTTCAGTTTTCCAAATCAAAATAAAGATTTTGTGAATTGAGAAATAAAATAGGACTCACTAAAATAACTTAGGAACTCAAGTTGCAATGAAGATGTTACTAAACACAAGGGAGACTTCAACAGAAAAACAATTGAGACTATAAATAAATATAGATTGATAAAATACCAAAGTTACAGCTAATATGTGATGCATGCTAAAAACTTACTCAACTTAATAACCATGCATGCAGGGAAGAAGGGTCCAAACTGACAACCTTGTATCAGCAGGAAGTATTAGGTACATTTTATTGAAGACTTACTACATGTAAACAAACCAACAGGAACTTTAAATCTGTCCCAAAATGGTGTCTGCACCAGAAACCTTAACATCAGATGGAGCTTCTTCAACATTAAGAGCCTTGACCTTTCCATCTACCACATATGCTGACCATCTACAAGGAAACAACTACTCATTTAGAATTGAAATCTAATCTTAAACTCAAAAAGGAACAGACATGTCTTGCGTAGAAAGCATTGATCTAAGGACTACCTATCCAACCAATTGGTCTGGCTTCGGGTATGGTTACCCCCAAACCCCATATTTGGCCAATAAACAGTAAGTGATAGCACATCCACGTGAGTCAGAATTTCTTTTACTATTATTTTGAAAATTCCAACAGATAAAGTGCATTTATAATGTTTCCTCTTTAAAATGGTACATGTAGGATTATGAAAAGGGTTTGACATAGTTAATATATTTAAATTGTTATGTTTGTCATTACTTGGTAGTTTCATCAGTACTTTGTGTCCACAGTTGTTCAAGTGAACAAGTGCACGTTCAAGGATGGTATATAACACACCTTTCAGATCGTGTTCCAAGTAATGCACCTGAGAGATCAGTAACCAACTCCAAACTCTTGTGAAAGCTCCCGTCAAAGTCCCCGTAAAACTCAATCTGGTGATAAATTTTACATAACATAAGAAAAAACAATGCACATAACCCATTTCCAAAAGGGAAATGTCAGGAACACACCCTCTTTTAAACACATTCTCTATAATTAGTTGAAATTTATTAAAAATCACAATTTGATGAGTCTCACAATTTAATTGACACCTCTCTCTCCTGATGTGTAATAAATTTTAACCCATAAGAGTGAGTGTGTTCTCAACACTCTCTTCCCAAAATAAAGAAAATTGGAAAACCAAAACACACCAAATAGAAGAAAATTATAATTCATCTAGGTCAATGGATGCATGATAGTCAACGTAGAAATTTCCATATTTACTGAACAGATTATGTTTACTGAAGAGCTCAATCTTAACATGGATGTACCAATTTAGATATAGGAGCTCTCTTCTCATAAAACCCTTTATTCTTTTCCCACAACTACAATTACTACAACTTTCACATATTTCATTTAACCAAATCACTGCACAGCTGATGCATTATCTTCGACTCGTCACTAGTTCTCGCTTAATTACAAACATATCTACGGATCCTTCAATTGTCACACAAGATTTAGCAACAAAAGTTAGGCAGAGATACCAAGTGTTTTACCAGGGAAATGCAAATGAGAAAATTATAACCTCAGACCATACAAAACTTTTTCTTTAATAGTGAGGCTAAGCAATTAGACAGGGATAACTTACAGCCTCTTTGGCTTGAAGCTTCTCAGCCCACGCATTCATCGTATACGGATCATTAATAGCCACACAAATAACAGAATCTATCCCTTTGGCCTTAAACTTGTCAATATTCTCTTTGTAAGGAGGAACATGTTTGTTTGAACAAACACCTGTGTATGCACCCTGAAGATAACCAAAGCATAAAAATTATCACTCTTAAAAATAGTCACATTTCATTCAAACAGTTCCATTTCCAAGAAACAAAGGAAGCAGTCATTCATCACAAAAACAGTACCAAATCTTGCAAAAACAAAACAACCAAACACCAAAGTGGCATCCAGAGACACATGAATTAGTCAGAAAAATTGCATGTTAACTTACTGGGAGCCCAAAGATGACAACTTTCTTGTCCTGGATATTAAAAGGAAGAAAAAAAAAGAAGACATTAGCAATATAGTGAAAAAGGGGGTTGGAAAAATGGAATGGCATAAGAAAAACAAAAGAAAGAGTAGGGACCTTGAAGATGTCTTTGAGAGGAGTGGTGGAGAATTTCGAAGCAAGTCCCTCGTCCCAGGTACGAGCTTTCTGGAGAGAAACATTGGGTGCGGCAGAGACTATGTCAGTCCCAGTTGCAATCTTGGCGTAAAACCTCGTACCAAGAACTGCAGACACTGATTTCATGATCCGACAACCACCTCGATTCACCATAGCGGAAGCCATCACAAAATTCTCACAGGCAGGTAACTGGATTGAAATCGAGTACCCAGGCAAAAATCACATTCCAATTGTTTTGGGCCCTTATTGGGCCTTTCTTAAAGTGGGCCAAGTTCGTACTCCATCTTTTTAGCCCAACAGATTCTGGTCCGCATTCTGGGTTGAGCCATTTCATCGATTCGATTTATTTTTTCCTTTTATATTTTGTTACATGTGTTGTTTTATTTGAGCATATTTCCAATACTTTCCATCCCCATGTCGCCATGCTTGATTAGGACTGGTACTTAGAATATTAAAACAAGTAAGTTTTTGGAGATGATGGACACCATTTTTGAAAAACTGAATGAGGAAGAGAAAAAATTTCAGGATAAAGAACAATCTTGTGGTTGTAAAATGATTCAGGTTAAATTAGTGCATGCGGGTTTTTAATTGCAGCTAAAGGGTTGAGATATCTTATTTATGAGGCAATTTTAATAAAAAAGTGTTTATAAAGTGTTAAAGAGTTCAGGTTTGAGTCCAAGAAAATGATAAAGTTGAATAATATAAGGAAGATATAGATTTATTGACTTGAACGTTTGAGATATTGAGATAATATCAATGTTTTATACATGTAAGTTTTCTGAAATGACTCGTCAAAGCTATATTTACCAAATATGAAAAAGGGGTTGTGGTAGTAATTCAATGTAAGAGTTATGTGGAGGTGTTAATGTATGGTTTTGGAAAGATTTATGAAGAGATGAACGTAAGTTGTGTAAAAAGTATAATAAATTATAAAGTGTAAAAATAAATGTTTCATTATGGAAAATGAGTTTAGGATAAGAGAGAGTTAAAAGGAGAATGAAGAATAGTAGAAAGGAAATGGGGGATTAGCTAGAATAATTACACCCAATGATGAAAGAAAGTGAGGATCATAAATGGAAATGAAGGTGAAGGGGTCATGAATTTATTCTATCAAATCGGAATATCTGTTATGATTTGACAATCTAAACATTGAATTGTCCACAATGTTATATTTTTTTATGATAATTAATACGATTAAATTTTGAAGAAACAAAATATCTTCTAATAATAAGATATTTGTTAATTTAAGGATCTATATTCTTCACTTAAAAGTTCTAATAATAATCAAATTCTTGTATAGTGACGAATATATATTATGAATAATAGACAAAAAAAAAAAACTTCTTGTAAAAATAGTGATAGACAATTGACATTCAAAAAAAGGTTATTGAGTATTAAAAATCATGTCAATCTTAACTTAAGTTGGAATGATTTGTTAAAGATACTTATAAATTGTTAAATCAATATTAGATGATCAAAATATTTTTACACTAATACTTTATTCGGTAGATATGATTTATTATCTGTGAAGGTTTAAGAGGGTTAATTTAAGATGATTGGTGAGGAATACTGTGTGTATTATTTGGTTTTAAGTAATTTGAGATAATTTGTAACAATACGGAAGGAAAGTTTTGAAAGAGAAAATGAAATCTGAGAAAAGGAGAAAATGATGGATTTGCAAGAATTTTTTGATAATATTTTTAAATTTTTTATAACTACTATTAAAATTTAATAAATAGTATTTACAAAAATATTTAAAAGAAATAATCTATTTCTCAACTTTTGTTTTCAACACAAAATATTTATATTTAAAAAAAATACACATAATGATAGTTTTTGCATTATACTGAAAACAACCCACTAACCATCATTGATTCAATCAAATCAATCCCCATTAATAGTAAAATTTGTACTTAAATGCAGTGTCTTTCTATTAAACCAAATCACAACAAAAAGATGTAAAATCGAAACGAGACGTGAGGAAATAGTGAAAGGAAGTAAGTGAGATACGATCCGTAACCTTTAAAGATTCTTACTTACATATTGGAAAATATGTAGAAAGAAAAGAAAAACGTGCAGAATAAATAAGAATTGTAGAAAAAGCACTTTGATTGTTATATAAAAGAATTAATATTGAAAATGTGTGATTGAGCATAGCATGGATTTAGAAGAAAGATGAAAATGTTTTGGTAAGTTTTGGAAAATATTTAAAAAATCATGGCTGGCTTGTCTCTTGAGTCTTATGAATGAACCTTTCAGTGTGTCCCTCAATTATTTATAGCCAAGAAAATGAAGGTTTTCGGTTAACGTCTTCTTGGTTGCAACATGCACTCTTTAACGAACCCGATCAAACCAAAATATGTAATAAAAAGAGAAAAGGCGTGGCTAAAGAACTTCTTTTTTCTTCAGACTGTCGGCTGTAAGGAAAATTCTGGGAAAAATTAAATATATTTAGCTTTGTCAATAAAATTTTAAAAAATAAAAAAGGAAAATTGTTGTAACTTGTAAGAAAGGAGAAGCATTCTTAGACAGCAGATCTTGCCTGGAAGATTCACAACTTTATTATAATAAGCAAACCCCAACGCTTATGCTTGCAATCAAAAACAACTTTTTTTTTTCAAATCTAGTAAACGGTAAAGAGAAAACTATATGGTACGGTAATATATATTAACATTTCACACATATCATAATAATAAAAAAGTAAATTTTTATATCTTAAAATTAAAATTATTATTATTTTAGTTTTTGAGACTTTTCTTTTCGGTTGTCTTGCAGGAAAAGAACGGTTCCAAACTTTTTCGTCACTATTCACTATCCAAAGTCTTGAGTGGAACATGCTCTGTTTGCTCCATGTTAGGATCTACAAATCCATATCCAAATAACTTCTGTCAATTCTTTTAATGAATGTTTGTCAAGGAATAAAAGTATATTAAATTGAAATTCTCTCTTGCATAAACAATTATTATAAGCTTAACTTTTCCATGGATCTCTTTATTATGAAGCTGTGAATTAAATTTTATATCCAAGTTAATCTCAACGCTAAATTAAAATATGTATCACCAAATATGATTAAAAGTATACGAAAGAAACGAATTTTATAAAGTCAGATTAATTTAACTTTGTTTCTAATATGAGCTATATTCAAAATTGGTTGTATTTTTCCACAGAGAACACGCTTTTGAATAGTTCGTCGGTTAACTAGTGGCGGAGAGATGCTTTAGATTAGAGAAAAAAATAGCTCTCTATACACAGATATTACATAAACGCAATTTCTGTGTGATAAAAATGGTGTGTTTGATTTCAAAAATCATTTTTTATAAAGAATAATTTGACCAGAAGTGAAAAGGATAACTTCGGTTAAGTTTTGATTAATGTCATTTTATTAAATAAATATAATTTTAAAACAAGTTTGTATCGCTTACTCCAATAGAAATATTAAATTTCGTTATTTCTCTATAACTTTTTTTAAAAACAAATAATCATATTTAATCTTTACTTATGCATAATTTGTTAGCAAAAATATTAAAGAAAGTAGTAATAAAACCAATTTAAATTTCTCTTTCATCAAAAGAGCTTGCTTAAAAAAAATCATAATTTTACTTCCCCTCTGTTTTTTCCGCTTCGTTTCATACTTTTTTTCATTTCCAATCACTAGTTAACACAGTAAAGCATGTGAAGAAGAGATATTAAGTGAATAGAAATATATAGAAAGGAAAACTGGCAATAAAAGAAGAATAAGATCTTTGCAAACATGACAAACTTATCACAAGAAACGAGAAAGGATAACAATGAAATGCTTGTCTGCAGAGGAAGGAAGCAAAACCTTGGGTGAACCTTCCTACACCATGTCTAATATTTTGGTATATATGGTTTTCCCATTTACACTAACCTATATATAAATATATATAAACAATACAAATTAAGTAGCCATATCATAATTGGCTGGCTAAAGAATTAGATCCACAAATTATTAAAACTTGGCAAAGAAATTAATCAGTAGAATTTGTAAGATTATGCAGGTTTGCACAGATCCTTAGCCATTTCTGGATTTGAAAGAATTCTTGTTAGGAACTTGAGAAACCGTTCTGGTATCCTGAGACTGCTTTTGATGCTTTGCATGTGAACCAGCCCTTCCTTTCCTCTGCTTCCTTCTTGGCTGTGTTGCCTGGGGGATAAACACACCCGTCCCTTTGCTTTCTCTCCTCAAAGCATGCTCATAGAGAAAAGCAAACTGCGGAGGAGGATAAATTGCCTCAGAAAAAGCCTGAAAATTAGTTTAACCGTGTTAAGATTGTTGTCACAGAGAAGGAGGAGGAAGAAGAAGAAAAGGGGGAAAAATATGGTGGTGCATGAGTTTGAAGTTTGAAGAGATGAAAGTGGTAAAAGAACCTGAAGAGATTGAGGAGGAGAAGAATCAAGACGGTCTTCATCTTCATCCATGATTAGGAGAGCAATTTCCTTGCTCAAATCTGCAAAAAATAGGTCATCTTCAAGTTCAACTGCAACCTCCATGTCCGTTTGATCTGAGTGATAAGAAAAAGAGGTTCCTAATCGGGTATGAAACCAAGTACGAGAGTTTGTAATATCTCTTTGTTTATTTTTTGGATGAGTTAAGGAAATAGAAGTTTATATAGGAAAAAGGAAAGAAAGGGTGAGTTGAGATAGAAGGGGGTGGTCATGTGGTTGGTGGGGCCATGATCACAGTTGGCCAATCTGGCAAAGCCCTACAGAACCCTTGCACAAGCATCATGGAAATTTGTAGTGATGTTATCTTATTTCATCAGAAAGTTTCAAGGAAAAAGATATTCAATCTTGAATACACATGGTTGAGGATGGGCATGGTTATCTCTCTCTCTCTAATCTCATCTCATCTCATCTCATCTCATCAAACAGTAATTTATGGCTCATATTATTCAAAGCCTTTCATATATGCATAGGCGACAAATGAATATTTGTCCCAAAGATTCTTATCACTATATCCATCTCATGTTCTTGTTGGTGCGCGTGGTTAAGGTTAAACCAAGCAGACAAATATTACTTCCATAGGTCGGTGGATCTACTTGTTTAACCACTTGCAATCTGGGTCCCCCAGAATCTACACCATTCATTTTACACCTTATATTACTAACACCAATGTTTCTTCTTTCAACACCCACACTGAAATCCTAGATACTTAGCCAAAAAGTTTGATTTTTCGATGTACAAATATACATTAAAAAAATACTATCTTTTACATACATATCAATCTATTTCATGTCTGATAAAAAAAGGCCCAATTTGAGTATTTTGATTCGAGATATTTGTTAACTAAATAACTATTAATTTAGTTTGTAAAAGAATGAAAAGTATAATTTTATTAAAAAATTAAACTTGATATCAAATATCATATTTTTTCCAAAATGTAAGAGTTAAATTTACTCATGCACACATTGAAGAATAAAGTATTTAATTTGATTATGTGAAAACCTTGCAATTAAATTCAAAAGTGTATGTAGAAAAAAAGTTAGATTAAAAATGTTAGTTATTGAGAATGTTTTGATTACAGTTGAGGATTTTTTTGGTTTGAGTGGCTAATGAAAGTTCCAATTTTCAACTTGGTTGGACTTGGTGTTTGTCGGTCGTCACGTGAGATGAACCGCATGAGCTTGGAAACTTCAGATTTGTAGACCCGAGTCCACATTCCTGTGATTTGATTAATGTTGATGTTTTCTTTTTCTTTGTTTACCTCTTGTTCATACAGTCCATGTATTTGCACGTCAGATGATTTTCGGATAAGAAGATGCCTCGTGACTATTCAATATATAGAAATAAGAAATTCTTAAAAGATAATTATTTAAGATTTGAAAATTAAAAGTTTAATTATTTATATTTTTAATTTTATGTGCGTTTTTTTATATTCTTTTTCTCGATTTCTTTCTAGAACGGATAGAAATGTTTGACTTATACTTATTTTAAAATTGTTGTTTTCTGATTGATATTTACTAACGCTTTTTAATGTTGAACTTTTTAATTAGTGTGAATTACATTTTCTATTGATACTTTTCACAATTATTTTTTTGTCGATGACCTTAATCATTTTCTTTTATTTCTTAATAGTAATTGACACATAAGATCACACCAATCAATTGTGCGTAATCAAATAAAAAATATTATTAAAAAATAAAAATAATAACAAAAAGACGTTGAGCATCAAACCAAACTTATATAAAAAAATACATAACAAATATTTTTCAAAAAAACTAAACAACTTTAAATGTAGAAATCCGGTGACATTAAAAACATAAAAGCAATTTTTTTTTTACATATTTATAAGCATTTTCTCCATAGTTTTGAAGAGACTAGGATCAATTTCAAAATTAGAAAAAGTGATTACAAAATCACTTTCTTTCCAAACATATATAAAATAATAGAAACTATTAATATATTCACTCATATTACTTTTAAAGAAGTTAGCATAAGCTATAAGACCATAGATTATCTAAATTACACAATTAGTATTCATCTTAATCTAATCAACATTCAGAAACTACTAAAAAATTTGATATAAAGAATATTTTTTTTCCAGTATAGTGATTATATCATAAGATTTTAGAATCATAAAATCATACATATAATTTTTATATATTTTATAAAGAATAACTTTTTAACCTTATACATCTTCTAATGGTGTGCAGTGTAGCATATATATAAAATTTGTCATAATTTATCATCTTCAAATTATTCAAATAATATAAGTGACATTAACTAACTAAATTTCAACAGGTGCTTCCTGAGAAATTAATAAAAACAATCAAATATATAAATTTTAACATTTAAAGAAAACATATTGAATGAATATTTCTTTATCTTACAAAGAGAAAATATGAAACATAAACTCAACTTTCTAGCCTGTAACTCTTCATTAATCGAGAGAGTCTATTATGCAGAGCTTTTATAGAACAAATGTTTTATGGATACCAAATTAACTTCCTCTAATATTTCGGAAGAGTAGCAAAGTCGCATGCATATAAATCACATCGTTCAACTAATAAAGTAAGTAATTAGTAATATTTTTTTTTTTATATTTCCTTTATGGTATCAAAGTTTTTTTACTGAGTTTTTTATATTATATTTTTTAAAATACATTGATTTGTTCCACTTATATATTATAATTTGATATTATTTAGACTTCCAACAATTTGGCTATATTAAATTTTAAAATATTAAAATCAGTTTATTTGAAATCATCATAAATCTAGGGGAGAATCAAAATTCAAGATATTATTAGACTTTTCCATGAAGTATTTTATTTTATTTTTTGGATTTAAAATTATCGAAAATAAATATGGTGTCCATGTATATGTTAGCAAAATTTATCTCTAGCCACAACTCATTTCCAAGCTATTTTTCATAATTTTCGTTACTTAAAGCAAGTTCTTAGATTGACATTTTCCATTAACGCCAACTCACACAAACTTAATGCTTTTTATTACGCCCCAACATTATTGTATACTTTTTTTGTCTACGTTTGAAAATCCCTCATTTCTTACCATTCTCATAGCTCATTAGAAGCAAAGATCAAGTCCTGACTTCCACTATCTAAGAAATTTATAATAACCTAACTACATTCTTTAAAATTTGTGCTTTTTGTTTATTCGTCTCAACCTTCTTTATTAAATTTAATTTACTCTTTAAATTCTTGCAAATCAAGTTTTTCATGAACTTTTTAAATTCATAAAGATCCACTACCTTGTTATTCATAAGAAACTTAATTCTCTACTTCTAATTTTTCAACATTTTCGGAAAAGCTAGAAATGATTAACATGAAACCTCAGCATAAAAGGAATTCAACATAAATATATTACAACTGTATTATCTTATAACATGAAAACAATTATATAGATTAATTTTTTATGTTATATTTATTAGTTTTATTCTAATTTATATTGGACTAAATATTTTTTTAATTCATAAATTTGGATGCGAAATTAAAATTCATCAATATTTTAAATTTTAATATATATTGATCCTAAACTTAAAAAATAATGGATATTATCTTTTTAATTTAATAGTATCAATTTTTTTTACGTGTTAAATTATACTTTAGATTGATATTTGAGTTAAAAAATGTCAAACGAAACGATGTAAAGAGAAAAAAAAATCATATTTGTATATTTTTAAAGTTTTAGAATCAAAGTACATCAAAATTTAGAATGTATGAATTTTAATTTTGTATTTAAGTTTAAAGAGTAAAAATATATTTAATTCATTTATATTTGAATCATAAATTTTATTCTATTGTTTTGGAATGTTTTGGTTTTATTATTATTTTAATTTAAAAATACTTTTATTAAAAAAAATTATTTTTTCTATAATTGATAATAAACTTTGAAAAAATATTCATATCCATATATTTGGATGAAGATACTGAATAGTTCAAGAAGACAAAACATCTAATATTATGTCAATCTCTATGGCCAAGTGAAAGGGGGAGGAACCTTCCTTGAAGAGTACCATAACAATGAGATGTGTTCAAATATTAGAAACAAACATTTCATTTCATTTTTAACTCAAGTATTATCTCAATTTTTTGTCAAAGCTATGTTAATTATTATTGCCATATGCTTGTAAATGCCGTGTGCAGGTATAGTTGTAACGTTGTCGTAAAAAACAATAATTTCCTCTGTTTGTACTTTAAGTTCGATGTTCTTTTAACACAAATTAATAATAAGATACCATTTTTTTCCAAACTTTATTTAAGTTTATATTTTATCAAAATAACTTCATTTTTTAAAAATATATTAAATTCTCAGAAAAAGTTAACAAAAATATACTTTGTTTGAAAGTAAAAAATCAATCGATTTAATTTTCTTTTCATGTTACTGAAACTGCAATTATTGTGTCACGGGTATAATACTTATAATAATGATTGAATTTTCATAATAGTTACAATATATAATAATGGCACAACCGTACACGTAAAAATCACCCAGCAAGCATATATTTGGTGACTTATTAATTAAGCAAAAATAAACATGATATTATTGTCTACAAATAGCACAGAACATGGAAGTATTTGGAAGACAAACAGTGGCAAATCGGGAAATTATTCTTTTATATTAATTTATTTCCATAATTATATTATGTGAAGATTGTTTATTACGAAAGAAACAATTTTCATGTGATATGATCACGTGAAAAACCCATTTCCGAAACAAAACATATTAACTTAATTGTTTTCCTACCAGCAGAGATGAAGTTCTAAATATATATAAATATATATATATATATATATATATATATATATATATATATATATATATATATATATATATATATTATGGAGTTTGGTAATTTGTATATGCTTTTTTTCAGTTGGTATATTTTAGTAATGTGTATCAGTTTTTAGTAGAAAAAAAATACCTTCATCCGTTATGGATTCTAAGTTTTAAAATTAAGGGTATTTGAATAATTTTTATTCTCAAAACTAAAAAAAACAAAAAATCACACGTCTCTGTCATTCCGCATTCCTCTCAACCTTTCTCTTTCATCTCTTTCACTCGAACATTCTCTCTGTTATCCCTACAGTAGTCCCAACTGAAAAAAATCAGACACACTCGCCTAGCCTTAATCTACCTTCCTAACTTATCCAATTTGTTTCTCTCTCATCTCCATCCTCTCTCACACCCACATATTGTAATCCACGACATCGCAATTTGTTGCTCTTGCTCTGTTCATTCATTTGTTTTTCACTTTATTAACAAAATAATTGATGATATTAATGTCCATAATAATTTCAAAACTAAAAAACAAGAAACCCCGTGAAAAGACGTTAACATCAACCCATAATAGTTGCACAATACCAATTTTGATAAAATCATAGAATGAAAAGAGTAGAAGTTAAGCTATGAGTATGATGGTAACAAATTTATTAAGTTTAAATTCTAATTTGAAATTTAGTGCATTTTGTTTTTCTTAATTTCACTTTTGCGACAGATGATAAATCATAACATCATGTTTATATTGACCAAACAAGTTGGAGATGTGAATTGTTTAAAATAAACTTACATGATGTGATTTACTTTAAAAAGTAATTTTCTGGTCCAACTAAGAGCTAACAAGTTCATTATGACTAGTTTACTAATTTCTGGTTGATTTTTAATTAGTTGGTATATTAATGCAGTTTTTCTTGAAAACTACTAAATATTCTGCAATATGCTCAAATATAAAAGATGTGTAATTTGTTATAATATTTTTATTCTTTTTACAAAAATGAAATAAAAATATGTTTATCCATATGAAACATTTCAAAAGGAACGAGCAGTGGTCTCTGTTCTGAATAAGGGGAGAGAGTCAACAACAACAATTTTCTTTGTTCAGAACTCTTTTCAATAATTTTTTCCTGTTAAATCATTTAGTACAACGTGTAGGAGTTTCGTTTTTTTTGTTGTGTTTTGACGTTGATTATATGCAGGAAGATGAAGATGAAAAGTATAATTCAAAATATTGTTTTCAGCGAAAAATATGTTTTTAGAATTATTTTTAAGTGGTGACTTCAGAAATCCATTTTCTGGACAATGATTTACCCCTTCCAGAATCCCCTTCCACATAAAGTTTTTTCTCTGGAAAATATTTCCCGTAACTTAATAGTCAAAATATGAAATATCTCTAAAGTTAAATTACTAATTCTAAAATTTAAAAACAAAATTTAATAAGAATCAGAAGGGAAAAGATATAACATAACCCTGGAATAAAAAATAAACATCAACATCATCAATTATTTTGTTATTAAAGTGAAAAACAAATTAATGAACAGAGCAAGAGCAACAAATTGCGGTATCGCGGGGTTACTATATGTGAGTGAGAAAGAGTATGGAGAAGAGAAAAACAAATTGGATAAGTGAGGAATGTGAATTAAGATTAGGCGAGTGTTTCTGATTTTTTAAGTTGAGACTACAATAGGAATGACAGAGAAAATGTTGGAGTGAGAGAGATGAAAGAGAAAGAGTTGAGACGGATGATAAATGTGAATAAGAGTTTGAGATTTTTTTTTTTTAAGTTGTGTGAATATATATATATATATATATATATATATATATATATATATATATATATATATATATATATATATATAATTTAATAGATGATAATATGATATTAATTAAATGAAAGTTGTAATACTCTTTTAAATCTATTTAAACTATACTATTTGTTTTTATATAATAAAAATATAGCATGTTTATTAGAGTTAAATAATCATTCGTTCATATATTATATATTGTATTTTAAAAAATTTGTAACAAATCCTGTCTACAGGCTATTATGATTACGCGTTGACATGGTCTTAAAGTTACATTACATTAATTGGTGTTGAATAATCGTGGAAAGGTGACACATTAGGACAGTGAAGATATATAATTAGTATGATGAATATAATGAAAATAAAATTTAATACCTATTACCGTTCCTTACTTTCCGAGTCAGAAAAAAGATAAATAGTGTCTGAACTTTTGGACTTAAATCTCATCCTTCAAAAACGATACTTTAACACACTAATAAAAATACCACTGTACAACTATCTAAAATATATGTTGGTATTTTAAATTAATAGTACCCTGTTTCAATAATTTTAGTTATTTTTAAAATGAATGAAATAATTTTAAATCGCATTTTCAGTCCTAATTAAAATTTAAGGAAAACAAAAAACAACTAAATTGATTGAAATTCTGCTTTATTTAATATTTTCCTATCAGTCAATCCAAATAAAGCAGATAGTAATACTGATATCAGTACATAGCGTTCTGGTACTGGGTAATGAACGAGAGGGTTCAAAAAATAGATGTACTAATTAATAAAATTAAATCTAACTCAATCGCATTAAATCGTTTTGTTTTGCAATCATAAATAAATAAATAAATATAAATATATATATATATATATATATATATATATATTTGTTTTTAAAATTAACTTATCCAATAGATACGAGAGTTCCAATCGTAAGTTGATTTATTCAAGGTAAGATTTATAAGAAAAAATGTTCTGAATATATTTTTATGGATGACCTATACTTCCATTGGATGCAGATTAAGTTTAAATAATACCATGTTAGTTGATTCAGTGGCTTTGGAAACGACTTTGTGAAAATCAATGACATGTACATGATACACGTGTTTCAGATTACACAGCTGACTCACAAGTCCATGTACAAGTTTAACTGTTTCTGTAGGACTATTTTTCATTCTCTGTAAATATCAAATGCATATGTTCAGCTTGTGTCACTACGAAAATCCTAACTTTATAAATGAATTTCTCAAGCAGCAGTATGTAAGAGAAGTTTCAAGGATCATTCTGTTATGTGGTAGACGTATTTATGTACATACTTTTCTAGTACAAATTGAATAAACAAGATATCAATCAAGATGAAGGTATTTTGATTTGAAGGGGACAAAAGAATGGGACAAAAGAATGAGACAAAAGAATAGCCAAAAATCACGGTTCTGTGCTTGTGGGTGACTAAGCAAAACAACGGCACCTATTTGTATTGACTGGCCATCTATGACTAGGTTTAGAAACGGTTAAACTCGTCTAATCAATCTCAAACACTGATAAAGTAAAAGGCTAGTGGAACCTTGAAATTTTAGCAGTGAAGTATATTTGAATTTACCAAATTTTGTTCCAGCTGTATCTGGTATATCAGTGACCCACCGACTTTTGAAAACAGGGCTTAAACTTTTGAATGTGGTGGAAAAAAAGGATGAGGATGCTCTGGGGTTCAATTTTCAACTGCATAACTGACAGAATATTTTCTTTTCTAACACTGTTGTAAGATAAGGTTTCCCAAGAGAGATGCCTCTTGAATGCTGAAAAAGATATACATAAAGGAAGGTCATATACACTTACACTTATCAAATCGTAGTGGGACACTAGATTTTGACGTACGTGTGGCTCTTTGTATATGCTATGTCTAATGCCAGTTGGTGGTTCTTAGACAAATGTTGAAAGGTAAATGAACATCAGCATTTTAAACACTTGAGTTAGTACTTCTTAGTCCTTCTTGTACGTGTTGTCTCATGGCAATTAGGGTCTCATAGAGACATACACTTACTCAGACATGACATTTCAAATTCAGACATTGCTGTGTTTGTGTATAACTTGTGTCTCATGCCTGCTGGTGCTTCCAAGAACCGGTTCCTCATGTGTTCCTAACTATTTACAAACCAATTAATCATGAACATTGTTAACTGCTTTAATAGCACGATCAGTAAAATGGTGTCTATAGCTAACAGTGGAGACAAGCTTAAGTAGCTTGATCAATTTCTAATATAATGTTCTTAGAAGTTATTGGAAGTATTGTTGCTTGTTCTATATGAAAATATACACCTTATAGATTATGTAGTTTTCATGAATTTTAATTAATAAAATTAAAATGATCATGTAGCTCTTCGAAGATTTGAAGAAACAAGATACTAACAAGAAAGTTCATCACAATGATGTATGCTTGTCCTTTCCACTTTATAAAAACAATTTTTTTAATCTTTTTCATTTTCAGGTTATTTGAAGAGTCCTAGGACCCTTGAGAGGTTGGTGGAATAAATGAGGTATCAAAGTGATGATATATCTCTTAAGTAACATGTTAGAAGAAAATCTGGCACATTTACTTTTACACTCGAATAAATTTTTAATGATCCTTAAGAAAAATAATTTATTTTCAGTAAGATAACCTTTGTACTTTTTCAAAAATAATTTTGTTTAAAGAATTAATTAATGTAGTAATGTTATTTTCTTTAAACAAGGTTTCTTCATGCATTATTTCTTTGAATTCCCTTTTTATATAAAAAAAATGCTGAAAAAAACCGCAAACCCTAATTGAAAGAACTAAACATTACCTTCTTCATATTAATGAACTATTTCAGAGTTAAACAAAGTAATTTTAAATATACATGTTGCTTACCTACTAATATGATCATTTAATATTACTAATACACTAACGTGATCACTTAACATATAAGTTATCACTTAAAATAAAATAAAAAATCAACAAAAATGAAAACAAAACTAAAATTTTATGGAGGACAAAATATTATTGCCGAACAAAATAAAAACGTAAAAAGAAATGAGGACCAAATTTTTTTTAAAGAAAATATACATCAATCCTATCCAATCCATAGCGTATTACTGAACCTGAACATGTAACTTAACCTGTCTTTACTTAACATATGTTAGAAAACATTAGAAAACGGAAGAAAAGTTAAAAAAAAAAACTTAATCAACTTGATGTTTATCGAGATCTAATTCGTTAACTTTCATTTGAATTTCAGAGTGGAAGAAGGCAGCATCCCAGTATCTTGCATATAACTCCTAAAATGGGGCATAGGACTCTCTTTCAGCTACTCCTGGTTGAACCTGTCAGAATGATAAATCATCAATCTCATAAGTTTTAGCTGGGGAATTCATTTGAATTAACATTAACCTTTTAACAGGGTACAAGCAATACCTTAGGAGGCTCCACCAGATAAAAGTAACATCCTAAACTTTTACAATGTCCTAATTGCTTTTGAATTCAAACATTATATCATTTGCTGTTCACTACGTGTTTAATAATAGTGTATGAACCACAGTCACTATATGGAATCAAACGACAGATTAAATAAATAGATAAGTATATAAATAATAATAATAATAATAATAATACTAATAATTTTATTTCAATCTGTTATAGAACCATTCTCAAATTTTAACCAAAGAAAAAAAAAATCATAAAAGCACTCTTGTAAATTAACTTTGGAAAGACTGCCCAAATATAACAGTATGACTTCTAAAGCCCAGGAGCGTAACAGGAGATGTTTCATGCAAATTGCAAAACTTTAATGAATGACTAATTTCCCAGGCAAACTCTAAGTAACCATATTCAAGAGTCTAACCCAATTTTGAATTAGATCCTTTTAGAGATGACAAATAACTACATGTTCATGAGAATTGTCTGAATTTATCCAGATTTTAATAGAAAATGTGCACTATTTTAACATTCAATTCTTCATAATGCCATGTTTTCTTTATTGTGATTTTTATCTTTCATAAAAAAAATTATTTAATTTATATTACGAAGACACAGATGAGTACTAACTTTTACTTTGAAAACCAGGACAAGTTTAGTCAAATTTGTACATTTCCCCCATTCTCCATCTTGTTGCTTAAAGTTTCTAAATGGGTTGATTTGGTCACCTTACGATACATGCAAGCAAAATCATCTTCACATCAACTCACCATATGCTATTACAGCACCAACTAACTGATGCCATGCCGACACAAATTAACGGAGATGCCGGATAACTGGTCAAAATTGGGAGCCAATCAGATCTAAGGGTCCAATAACTTTCTAACTCTAGAAACGAAGTTGAAGAGCGGGTAAAGTATAGAAGGCAATAGATAGAATAAGTAAAGCATTACTATTCTTTTGATGATTGGACAGACAGGAATTAAATTAACAAAAACTAAGAAATAATTTTTCAATATCCCTTTGTGCAGCACTTACCCTTCCTTTGGCTGTGATATTTCTCTATACTTCCATACCAAGTCCACTGCATGCCTAGTGCAACAATCCGTAGAATTCCAGCAGCAACCACCTCAACAAAGGCCATCAAAAAAGACCTCTGAGGGGATAAACCTGCAGTTGCTAGGGATAGCGCAATTCCCTCCAAATTGCAAGAAACAATAAAGCTGCCACTTTTTATACCATCCAAAGCTTTCTGAGCAACTTTTTCAGCTGTCATACAACCAGATGAGGCTGCAATGATTTTGGTGAGTTCCGGTTTTCTCCTGTTTTCTGTAAAAGTAACCTTTCAGATTGTACTTCACTTTGATTACAGCATACATAGACTTCACAAGAGATGCTACAAACAGACATTTAATAAGCTGAAAGCAACAATTTTATTTTTATACTCATGAACTCTAAGTGGATATTTAGTAATCATGGATTCAAACTTATTATCTTAAGCAATAATTTCATTCTCTAATCTCTAAGTTTGTAATAGGATTGATACAATAGCCTCCCCCATGGCATCAGTCAAATGTATGAATTTAGATCAGATACAAAAATGAGAGATATTCAGATAATAAGGGAGGAGCTGGAGTTATTAAATCCGCAATTGATGCAGAATTCTGTGTAACAAACTTAAGACCTAATTGATTTTCTTTTCATTTTTCAGTTTTAAAAACTATTTTCTTAAAAAATTTCACACTACTCAACAATCATCTTCTCATCCAAAGTCTGTTATGTTACGAAATTGTTTAAAAAAAAGGTGTTTTAGAAACTAAATACAGAAAGAAATGCAAGATTTCCCATCTTTTCTTTGCATTTTGTTCAACATCTTGCTCAATTTCAAGGTATGCTCCGTGCCTTGCAACACCCGCCACCAGGTATTTGAGCAACTCGCCTAGTTACATTTTGAAAACTTTCGGAAATGGAAATCAATAACACCCTATGCAATTTCAAGGAGTTACAGCAAGTGCACGACTTCCATGGTGAGCTTTACACAAACTGACATGTTATTTACAACGAAAAATGAAGTAGAAACTAGCAAAGGTAATAGGTGTGAAGAAATAAATTCAAGCATCCAATTCAATACCTACCTTCTGCTAATCCTGGAGTATCTGTATCCGGAGGAAAAATCAGAGAAACATGAATATTATCAGCTATAACCTCTTGTTGCAATGCTTCTGCTAAACCACGGAGACCGAATTTACTCGCTGAGTAAGCTACGTAGCCATAAATGCCCGCCTAAACATAAACACAAATTCCACATCAAAATAAATAAAATAAAGTTTAATTACTTATTTAGTCGTTATACCTGTTAAAAGTTTATGTCTTAGGCTATGTTTGGTTTTCAGTTGGGAATGTTTCAAACTGAGTTTAGAAAGTAAAAGTTCTGTGACATGTATTGTTGTTCTGATAAGCACATTTGCACATTAAAATTTTGTCTGCAAACTTAGTCTTAAGAAGTAAGACCACAATTGCTCTTGCAAACATTAATCAAAACATGCACTTAGTCCATGCACTTAGTCCTTGCACCTAGAAAATACTCATTTCAGTATTTGTTCATACACTGCTTAACTCGTTTTAGTTCCAACAGATAATTTTTTTATTAGTTTAATCTGGACAATTTTTAGTGTCAGCAAAGCCTAAATCGAATTAAAAGGTGTATACACTAGGACTATAATTATTACTTCATAGTTATACAAACTAAAACCTATAAAATGCAGATATATACAATACAACCAAATAAGTAATTCACATGTATAAACCCAGCAATAGTAATTCACATAATAGATTATCAGATCATAAATAACAGAGGGCGAAAAGAGGTGCAGGTTTACCTGACCGGCCTGTGAGGAAACAAGGGCAATGGAAGCGGGCAGCGGGTCCTTCCGGTTTTTCATCGCGGGAAGCGCGGCCTTGATGAGGTTCAACGTTCCCATGAGATTGACGTCCATGGTGAACTTTATCTCACTCAATTCCATCTTCTCCAGCTCCAGCGCTGCGAACACGCCGTGGTTCAGCAGCAGCACGTCGATTGGCCCTGCCTCGTCCACCGCGCGCTTCACCGCCTCGAAGTCCCGCACGTCTGCCGCGAATACCGCCACCTCGATCCCAGTCGCCAGCCGGATCGCATTTCGCGCCTCCTCCAGCTTCCCCAACGACCGCGCCAATATCGACACACGCGCGCCCTCCGCCGCCGCGCGGTGTGCCAGAGCCAGCCCGATGCCGCTGGATCCGCCCGTGATAAACACGTGCCGATTCTTGAGAGGGATCTTCACCGGTCGCGGTTTAACCAGGAAATAGAGCACGACCAGAAGAAGCAGAGGAAGGAGAAAGAAAAGAAAGAAAAGAAAGAAGTATGCGTCCGCCATTGATCATGAGCCTTCGAAACTATACCCACTGGGAGCAAAAGTCTATGCGACTATGAAAATGGATACCATTTTTATTTTATTTTAGTACCGAGAGTAAGTAAGAGTATGTGCTTCCATCAATTAGGGAATTTATTTTATTCTATCAAAATCATATATATGGAAGGAAAATTAGGAAGTAATCAAATCTTATATTTGTTGATATATTAACTTTTTCTCCTAGTTGAGTACCATTAACTTTTAGGTGGTTTGATTTTTTATTTCCTTTTTTCTTATTTGTATGTTTTTACTCTCTTTAGTATCATTTTTATTCAATAAATATTTATATGATATTTATAAAAGGTATTTCAATATCAAGTTTAAAAAGTATAGTTACTCAGTTAACTACATTATTTATACTCTTTATTTATATAAATTGTAATGACTTTTTGTTTATTGATCTAATTATGTTCCAATCATCCCTTCCTTATAATTATTAGGTTGATTTACGTTAATTTATATAAGTATTCTTAACCATGTTATTTGTGTATTCAACCAGTTATTATGCTAACCGATCGACCATGTTAAGGATTTGAAAGAGAGACACCAAGGTCTTTTTTCATTATCCAAAGTGTCAACCAAATTGGGTCAATCAGTCAAAATTGGAGTTGAATCGATCGATAGAGACTACCTAGTCAGGTACTTATTATACATAGGCCCCCAAACCCAAGTAGTAGAAGACTAATTATGATGGGATTAATGTCGTTTGGAATTGATTTGGTAGTTTTGCTTAGTGCTCATGGTTGTTGACCAGGCAAATTTGAAAATATGACTTTTGAAGCTTGTGGAGTTGTGACGCCTCGAACCGAAAGCTGCTAATTCTGATATTAAATGCAAAAGCCATTGGATATGTCTTGATCGGATAGGCAAAGGACGTGATTATTGACATTCCCTTCCTATAAATAGGCTTGTCATTTTCACCTTCATTCTCATGGAGCTCTGCACATACAGATTGACTTATATCTTTAAAGTAATAATGTCTACATTCACCATTTCTTCTTCTTCAGAGGGGTCCCCTAGTCAAGACGATCAGGGATATGTCGATGATGTTTCGTCATCATCGCCACTTAGGTCGTCTCTAGAAAACATGGTCAACCGAGCAAAACTTCATTAATCAACACCATCACTACTAATGTCAATAAAGAAGTTGAAAATAAGGAACATGCACAAAAAGGGCCTATCCGAAGCACCATCAGTAGGGTTGAAGTAGATGCGTCAACAGAAGGGGATGAACTGACCCTGCCAAAAGTTTTGGGTTATGATTGGGTCTCTCATGATGTTTGCAAACATTGCACGTGATACCGATGCAACAACGACTTTGTGGCCTTGGCCGAGCAAGTATATATATACTTGGAGATAAAATTGATGACTATGTCATAAATCTTCAGGTTTGCAAAGAGAACGAACGAGTATGTCATGGTCGGGGAGATTCGAAGCTCGACTTCTTTTTTGTATATGCTTGCTATTTTACCAACTTGTTTGTATGAATTTCGTTTGACGACTTCCAAATTAAGATATCACGGGCATTGAAACAAAAAAATGTTTGGGTGGCCATTCAAGCTTTCAAGCCTATGTCCAAATGCCTAGGTGGCCATTCAAGCCTTTAGAGTAGTATGTAAGACACTTAACCTAATGATAATGTTAATTCTTACCATTATTTGAGCCTCGTTTCTTTGACAAAACTAGCTCCTCTATTACTTATTACTTGCTTAAATCCTCATTTTTATCTTTCTTTGTAAATACTCGTATTTTGGGCTACACTTATTTAATTGTAACTATAATCCCTTCTTTTTTATTCTATTTTGGTGTTAGGAAGATCTTCTGCCCTTTCAAAGAACCTTGGTAACATAGAGAAACAAAAAGATGAGTAAAAAATGGGAGTTTTCAAAGCCTAGGTGGCGTTGAGCGAACACTTGACAGCGAGCAACCAAAGGCCTCAATGCTGAGCACCCTTCACCATTACTAAGCGCCACAATTTCATGAAGCATCTAGGGTAGCCTTAAAGGCCAACGTTGAGCGGCAGAGCTTTGGTGTTAAGCGAGACCTTTGTTGATGTGTCAAAATGATGAGCTTATTTAACGATTGCAATAGAATGTTGATTATCTTCTCCTTCCTCACTAAAAGGCTTAGAAGGACATGAAAGACTTGAATAAAAAATACAAGTCTCTTGTCGACGAGTTCGAAAAGACCAAGTGACAATACATGTGATGTTGTAACATGAGACAAACTTCCAAAAGACTATTGATTAGGCTGTTAATTTTTACAATATAAAATTAAATTAATTAAATCAAACATAAAAATTTAAATTTGATTATATATATATATATATATATATATATATATTATAAATTAAATATGACAAATTGTTTGAGAAATTAAGACATTGTTTGTCAATCATGAAAGCATCTACCCGCAGCACTCTTTTTTGAAGTTGACCTAATGTAGTTGTTGAGATAAGTAGCTAGCATCGGTCACTGCTGAAACAAAAGGATAAAATCCGATGACTAGTTCTTGCAATTGGTATATTCATTTGCCTTTGTAATGCAAAAAATATATTCCACGAATCTATACAGTACAAATAAAATGCTATATGTATATGCTTGACATGTGTATTGCTAGTTTTGTGTATGAGAAGTTTCATGTTTCATGAACAATGCGTAGAGTAGCTCATTCCAAGCATCTGGTACACCAGGGAGACACCAGTGGCTGCAATCTTGGCGATGGAGAGGTGTTGGGTCTGCATTTGGGTCCAGATAATATATGGATGAATGACCATCTTTTCTCTGAGCCGTCATCTGAGTTACATTCAATATCTTGAACTTCAAAACTTCACTGGTATATGTATGTGCTAATAGCACAGAATTGGCTATTTTGAATTGCGACCAGTTATCCTTAGGCACCAACGAGGAGCCATGCTCTGGTAGTGTTTCCAAATGACAGCTTCCACCTTTTCTCCAATCACCACCTCTGCATCATACGTATTACAGAAATTTAGTTTCCAAGAACTAAACATATTCAGATATTTGAAACCAATTTACATACCTGAAATGCACAGGGGCATAAGTGCGAAAGAAAACTTGAGTCTTCCTAGCATTTACTGAATTTTGTATCCAGTTCAACACTGTTTCAATGGACTTCTTATACGCTTCTTCTACCTTCATTTCCAACTTCACTTCCAACCCTTCTTGGAAATAACAGCCCCTGGAGAATTACAGAAAAAACGAATCAATCATGTCATAGGTGGTCATATTGAAATGATAAAAATCATGTCGGAATGAGTTACCCTTTTATGGTTTTCTCATAATTCCACCAGTGCCCTGTGTTAAGAACCAAAACATCTGCATCTCTCCATTTCGAAGAGTACCAATCCATCTGATCCAACTTCAGGGTTGTTCTAATCTTTTCATTAGTTTTAGGAGGAGGCCGGCTTTGCAATACAAGAAATGGAGCTCTGTAGTATTCCACTGTACAGTTATAATCCTTGAATCTAAACACCAAGAACCCCTTGTGCTTTGTAATTGGGCTACCATTCACTTCGTAGATTGAATCCTTGTTAGGAACACCAGCAGAGAGCATGCATAATAGTGACTCCCATTGGTTTCTCCCAATTGAGTCCCCAGCAAATACCAGGCGCTTGTTTCGCAGTTTTTCTAACATGGTTGTTGCATTCAATCTGTGTTTATTAACGAGAAGTTCAATGTTCTTAGTTCAGAGCAAGAATATATTACAACCTAAAATAAATTAAAATGCCACTGATGCAACTAATATAGGAAGGATCGAAGGGTTGCTGTTTAATCCAACCGAAAGAAGAGCCAGGGTGTTCATCTAACCTGTTATATTGTTATATAAAATGTGATTATTGACTTTTATAATATTTTTATAAAAATTACCCAAGTCAAGATAATATATTTATATTTTTTTAAACAACTATTAGTCGTTAATACATTAATTTTTGTGAACAAAAATTTCAATTTGCTCTATTTTTTTTACCACTAAATCCGTTTATGGAAATATCTCTCCTTATAACACAATACAAGAAAAAATTCGTTGCTACACAATAGTTGCGTCACTCTTAAAAGACGCGGATAAGAATAGCGTAATACTACTAAATCAGAATACAGTGACTCGAGATTAGTCTTGCACCACTAGCTAACACTAACATGATCAAAATTGGAAAAGTCACACATTATCTTTTCATTTTTTTTTAGAAAAAAAAGGAAAAATTCTTCAGAGTTTCTAATACTGAAAACTGGACATTGACTGCATTGAATGGAAATTGAAATAACATTTCTCAGCAGCAAAACGGTGCTCAAAACAATGAATGACGGAGGGTTTGTTGTAGTTCGTGATTGGTGTTTTTTTTTTAATGGTTTTTCAAGGCAAAAATGAGAAATATAAGGACAAGAAGAGTAGCATATAAGTGTACCTGGGCAAGTTGCAAGTTTTGGGTTGCCACCTCCACTTTGTATAAAACAAATCAGGTCTTCCATTCTCCGAACACCGAAATCCCCGATCAAGGAAGCTACAATCTTTTGACTCATACAAAGGGTAACTTTCATCCCAAACCCAGTTACCCTCAAACAAATCACACCCACCACCCTTTTCTCCAAGAAACTCAACTCTATGCGCACGTCCCTCTACTGAACCACTTTTCTGGTGCGACCAAGTAACCCTCTCAGATTGACCCGAGAACCCGAACCTTCCAGCGAGTTCCTTATAATCCAAGTAGAAGAAGCTCCATACAACAAAGGCAGATACCAGAGAAAACCCAGCAACACTAACCGACGGTTCAAACAACCTTAAACGTTTCACCCTCCTTAAAGTTTCCAACTCCGGCATGGCTTCCACGTATTGCTGTGGGGTCCTCTTAGAAGACATCAAATTGAGTATAGACAGAGGAAATTCAAATTCTGAAATTCTAGAATTTGGGTGAGTGGTGTTCCTGTAATAACGGTTGAACTTGTGAAGACTGATGAGAAAAGACAGAGAAAGATGACAACTTTGTAAACTCTGAAGGGTGGCATGCAAGGAATTTTCATTGGCCCCTTCGCTAAGCCTTACTTGATGGGTGAGTTTCAGAATATATGGCGCGTGAATGCAGAGCCAAAAGAGAAAAAAATCAATATTTATGGTTGATCAAGAAGTAGTCTTCAATCACAGTTTGACTAAAAAGTTTATCACCTTTGTTAACTATATTTGTTTATGGGTCAGTTTTGAATATATCATTCATTATTTGTTACAGTAATAATAAAATTCTGCTGACTGATATACTATGGATTGTGTGTTTCAATTATTTTCTTTGGCTATTTCGTGTGAAGATGATTTGTTTTCAAATGGAAAAATCAGGAATTTGATTTAAAACTGAAAAAAAGATGAGTCTAATATTTAGAAGAAGATGGAGGAAGTGAGTAACGGTTAGAGAGACGTGCACCGCGTTGTTTGAAGAGAGTGGGGGAATTGGACTTTGGATTGGAACGTGCTTTCATGCGCCGAAGTGTGGAGCGTGGGTCAATGGCTTCATTTTATATATGATACGGACACCGCCACGCCGGTTTTTTAAGGATGCAAGTCATTGCCGTTAATACAATATATTAATAATTTTATTTTGTAACGATTATAAATAGTCGTTTATTGAGTTTTAATAACTATGTGATATAAATATAAAAAACATGGTTCATTAATGAATTTTAATCACTGAAATATATGCAATGAATAATTTATACTTTAGTGATTAAGTGATGTAATATTCTATTTTAATAATATACAACCACTAAAAAAAAGTTATATAAAAAAAGTTATATAAAAAAAATGAAAATAAAAAAATATTTTAAAAAATAATATATACATAAAGCTATTATAATTATCTTATACATAACTATAAAATCAAAATATATATATATATATATATATATATATATATATATAAAGATTTTATACTTTTAAGGATTCTATTATTTTATGTATAAACAAAATACATTCTAATATTAATAAAACATAAAATGAAATTATCTACTTTTAAGTTTTACACCGCATACACTAAACTACTTCGAACACTTTTATTTACTTCCACAATTTAGGTGATCATTACAAACAAAAAAACACAAACAGACAAATATCACTTAGGAGGTCTCCAATCTTCAAATAGACAAGAGAACTCCTAGAGAGAAGTAAAAAAAGTCTAGAAAAGTTATTTTTAGAGAAATTATGTGTTTTAAAATTATAAAACTCGTTGATAACATAACTATTTATATTAAAACCTTTTAATATTAAAATAATTAAGTCTTACTATTTTTAAACCATTATCATTTTTACAATATTATTTTCTAGGTCTTTATAAGTTGACTTTCTTAATACTTCCTCTTATGCATTTTGTGTAGTTTAAGCTTTTTATTTTCTCTTTTTTAAGTACAATAATTATAATTATATTTTAATATTGTTTTAACTAAATACTCACAGTAATCTTAATTCTTTGATTGTTAACCATGAATCAATTAGGACAAATTAGGAAAAAGAAAATGTTATTCAATAAATAATTATTGATGTTTTGCAAGCTACAAATGGGTGCTTTCATCACTCCTAACCCTGGATTGATTTTTGAGGAATCTGAAGGAGTTTTTGGAGATTCGGGTTATGCCATTTTTGTCTAATTAGAGGTTGTAAAAATCAATGGCTTCTACCGTTGTTCTTTCTTCTAATAATTCTCAGGCGCAGTCACATTCCTCAACTCTGGGACTTTCTCAAGAGCAAATTCATGGTCTATTGGCACTTCTTCTTCAATCTAATCCCACAGTCACGCATTCTATTGGTCTAGTGAGTTCTCATAATGTTTCCACTTCTTCTCAGGATCAAGGTAATATCTATTCCCAATGGATTTTAGACACAAGTGCTACTGATCATATATCCAGTTCTTTGTCTCATTTTATTTCTTATCATAGAATCTCACTAATTACAGTATCTCTACCCAATAAGAACTCTTCATTTGCTCATTTTTCTGGCACAGTTTCTCTTGGCCCACACCTTACTTTACATAATGTCTTGTTTGTTCCTAATTTTTCAGTCAATCTTATTTCGGTCACATAGTTAACTAAATCTCTCTGTTGTAAAATTACCATTTCTGAATTTTCATGTGAAATACAGGACAAGTCAACCCTGCAGATGATTGGGAAAGCTGAAGAAAGAGATGGCTTGTATGTCATGATAGTTCCTGCATTTGCACCCCTTGGTTCACCAACTGCTATTACTCCTGAGAATTCTATTGCTTGTTCTATAATAAGACCTAACTCTATAGATATTTGGCACTCTAGACTAGGACATCCTTCTTCTTGTTATATCAAACTACGTACCATGTATGCCACTTTACCTGATACAAAATACACTCATTGTGATACTTGTCACTATTCTAAGAAAATAAAATTGTCTTTTCAATTAAGTACTACTGTTTCAAAAGTTCCTTTTGATTTAATTCATGTTGATATTTGGGAGCCCTATTGTACCTCTTCTGTTGATGGTTTCAAATATTTTTTAACAATAGTGGATGATAGGTCTAAATTCACATGGATTAAATTGATGGCAAGTAAGTCAGATACAAGACCAAGACGATTTGTCATGTCGTCTTCTTCATATACAAGAAGGCCAACTTATACAGATTCTTCCAACTATTTTCTCTTATAGTTCTTTTTATAGTACATCCTCAACTGTACATAGTTGCATTGCAGACAGAGTGTTTCATGATCTCATCCCTCTCATTATCCTTAACAAGGAAGGGTTTTTTCCCTCTGTCTTAACATAAATGTTATCTTCAAATTCAGTTAGGTTAATGCATCCATCATGTGAAACTTCATATTCCAAAGTTGATATGTCCATATCGAATATATTAAATTTTGTAGTCTCCATTTGTTTTATGCAAGTTTGTCCACAAAACGCTCTAGTTCACAGTCACTTCTAACACTCCATAATCCAGAACCTTTTTCCATAGTCAACAAGTGCATAACACCACTATCATTCCCATAAATGCTTCCGCTTCATCGTATCATTAGTTCCATGGGTTTGATTGAAAATAGTTGGGAGGAATCTTCTGTTATGTGTCAGAAAAGGATAACTTAGGGTCGTGAAATCAGGGAGGAAGATTTGATAAAATGGTACAATTTTGTGAATCAATCCGTTTAGGAATTCTTTAAGTGATTTAAACAGTAGATGTGCAGTCTAATTTGTCCTGCCAGTAACTTCGCTTCACTAATGGAACCGTTAATTAAGGAGCTAAAATATATATTCAAGGATCAAAGATAAACAATATGCCATTTTGAGTACAAAATTGTTTACTAACTCTAATTATATGTCAATAGTCTCAAAATGGATGACTAAAGGACAACAAATATGCAATTTGAAGAAAGGCCTAAATAGTGCCTTAATAATTTCCAACTATTATTAGAAATTGATTTGCATTGAAAATATTCCAAATCAATTTCGAGAAATCATGGAGGAAAAGTTCACACTATTGATTTTTGAAAGGCAAAGAAATTGTAATTAATCATGAAATTGATTAAAGCACAAGAAGTTGAAATAAATCATCCAACCAGTACAAAGCCATAAATTTGTTGTAGGGTCATCATTGTGAAAGGGGATTGTGAATTGAACCCAACAAAACCATCCAAATTACTAAACATTCCAAGCAAAAAGCCTGAAAGCTATAACATTGAAAACAATCATACATTACTAATTCTCCTGTTCTTAACAATAAAAATACTGCAAGCCAACAATGTTGACAATAACAAGCACTCCTTACTTGTAGGCTTCTCTGATATCCCCTCCATCATCATTTACTCAATTAAGCTAGATTCCTAGACACACATTTGGATTCAATATCCAAACTGATATTGAAAAGCAGAAACCAAACTTCATTTTCTTTAACCATTTCCACGCTTGTAATTGTGCATCATAATTCACACTTATGTTAATTACTAATTTATTCAAAATTAACGTCATTAGAGTTTACTAGTTAATCTATAACAATGGTATCCACAAATTGGGTCGCTATGCAATAAATTTTCAAGGTTTCTCAGACAAAATTGACACAAAATCATCATAAGAATATGCAATGTTTTAAATTACTATCATGCTCAGAAGGTAAAGTCCTATTATGCTTATGTTTGAGAATAAATAAAATTAAAAAAAGTCTAATTCTCTCTTTCTCTCTCTCTCATTCTTTCTAAGCTCAAACTATCCAGTGTCATCAACATTAACCAAAGAATGACAGGAAGGAAATGCATATTCATTTAGGTACAGAAGGAGATACTGATCTTATACTGATGGAGATGCGGTTATAGATGGTTGGAATCATTTATTCGTTTCTTCCATTAGCTCTTGATTTGGCTTCTGTGCGCTAGAAGTATGTCATCCACAATCCACACAGAGGATTGCCAATGCACAATACTATCATAGATCAAACAAACCACATTAGTCTTACAGCATTATCATGTATTGTGTCATTCTTCCTTTGACATCATAAGTTGTGCAGCACTTTCTTAGATCAATGTGTGCTGAATTTGCTGAGAAAAAAAATATAAAATACTGGTGCAAACAATGCAGCCTGAATTTAACTGTAGCCTGTGGCATACTCAGTTTGTGTTTTTGGGGTTTGATTATCCTCAATAACGTTTGATCTATACTTTGTGCTCATGAAGAATGTATGGACAAAGATTTCCTAGGAGTCTGAAATAGAACACACAGGCAAATAGCTACTGCATGCATAGTCCCTAACTCCCCATCAAGTAACATCTTCTAAAGGCTAAATTCAATTTGTATCATTATCTAAGATAAATAACAAGAAAAAGAGGAGAAAAAACACTGTTATCGGGGTAATTGGGGTATTGAGAACACATATTATTGCCAATTCCAGACACATATAACAATCCAAGATGATAATATCACATCACTAAACAGGGCTCAAGCCAGATAGATGATATTATATAAAGAAATAAAATAGAGACATAAAGTTTAACAAAACAAAACTAACTAGGTAATTAGTTACCATCACACAACTGGGACAACATAATTTGCCTCCTTTTCTCCTAATCCAAACAGAGTGTGGTTACGATGGGCGTTCTGGGAAAGCTGAAGACGATTCTTCCTGAGAAGAATCAGATTGGTAGAGTGCGTTCTGTTTCTGAGCTTTCTCGAGATAAGGCTTGAAACCAATTTGTATGCTCAAGTAGCCGAATGCAAGCGTTCCCAACACCACTATCCCTGACCTAATAGCGTTCATCTTCATGTCTGACACTGATTTTGGACCCATGTTTCTCCGGGTTTAGTCAAGACACAACACAACACTCCTTCGATAAAAGGAAATAAATACCTATGGCGAAAACGGTGCCAATGACATGTCGTTTTTTTTAAAATCTTCCAAATTGGGAACTTCCAAATAGAACTATCCTAACGCCAAACCTAGGAACCAACAAAATGTAAAAGAGAACAACTTTCTCACTGTTATTGAATTCTCAGCTAAACTATAAAGGAGCTGAATCTGAGACAGTGGATTTGAACTTTGAAGCCTCTGGGTTTTTCTGTCCAGTATAAAGGTATAAAGATATGAATAAGATAATATTTTTATCGGATATGACATTCATGTTTCTGTTCATTCCTTTCAATTTAATTAGAACAATAAATATATTAACAAAGCTATTTTTTTTAGCTAAATTACTCTTAGTATTTTTATTTAATTGAATCAATTTCATATTTTATCAACAAAAAATAAATTTATAATATCGCCTCCTAGTTTTAATATTATCTTTTTGGTCATTTAATTATAGGTTTTTGTCTCACATGGTTGTCCATGGCAATGAAATAATTAGAATTTTTTGATTTCTCGTGGTAGTGAAGTAATTAAGATTTTTTAGTTTCGAATAACAGTGAAGCAATTAAGGTTGTTTTGGTTTCCCAGTGAATCAATTAGGGTTTTTTGATTTCTCATTATAGTGAAGTAATTAGGATTTTCTGGTTTTTCATGTCTATGAAACAATTAGGGTTTTTTGGTTTGAGTTTTCGATTTGCAGGCTATTGTTTCGCATCGCAGTGGTTCGTGGTGGTTATGCATTGCAGGTACGTGGAAGAGATGCGATTTTGTGGTGATCTTTTCTGGTGACGCTATGAAGTGTTGAACTAGTGATTTGAGATTTTTTTGGTTTTGGAGAAGATGATAAACAATGTATGGTGAATGCAATTAGGTTTTGTCGTGGTTTGGAAAGGTTGATCTGTGGTGGTGTAAATTGACATTTTGATTTGGGATTGCTAGTTCGGGATGTGATTCGTAATTTGGGATTGCAAGTACGGGATGTGATTCGCAATTTTGGATGTTTGCCATATTGTTGTTTTGGTGTCTTTTACGATTTGAGATTTTCTGTTGCATGTCATGATTTTGAACAATGGTGGTTTGTGATGACTCTGTGCTGCTATGTGGTAGTTGACTATAATGGAAGGTACAAGGATAGCGAATCGTCGATGAAGGTAAAAGGAAATCATCGTGATCTGGTGGTGATAGGTTGAATACGATGAGGTGAAAAAAGACCATGGACAACTACGTTAGAAAAAATTGATCACATCATTCATTGAAGTTCATGTAGACACTCTACCGTTAACGAGATTATTTTCAACGCCAACAAAAAGTCAATAACTATTTTAAACAAAAATTATGGAAATAAGGAACAACATATATATTAAATCTTTTTTCTATACGCGATTGTTACCAGTGAAATGTGATCACTTAGCTACTAAATAATAACATTCATGACTTTAAGAGATTAAGTAACTAAATATTTATTCCCCTTTACTGGCTTATTTGTTTTCTGAAACACTTTGAATTTTTATTTATTTATCTGTATTTATAAAAAAAATTGGTATAGGAATTCTGTGATTTCAGTTGGATCAATCGAAAAGAGTTTGGGTTTTGAGTTTTTGAGATATTACAGGTTAAAGGTTTTGGAGGTTTACATAATCTTCTGGCTTGGATTGAGAATGGTGAGTCTTGTTTGTTCAAAGTTCATGAAAAGGCAACATGTCATGAATTGTCGATTATCCTTTTTGGGCTGTACAAATACTAACATGCTGAAGTTCCGACACTTAATGGTTTGATTAATTATCATGGGCATAGTCACTGCATTTTAGTGCGTATGCTTGTGATAATTCTCACAAAAATTCTGGGCATATTCATGACATAATAGTCCTAATATATACTAACTCTGAAAGGCATACTAAAAAAACACTGTATCGAAGACAGAGTGATTTGGTTGACAATGACGCTGATTCATGACATTTACAAGTCAAATATTGTGAAAGCATCTGATAAATGATAATCCTTTGATTGGATCCTCTGCTTAAAGAAAAATCAATGGCAACACAGATAAATCTCTGATAAATATAAATATCATATTCTTCCTTCCTCTGTTTTTTTGGGTTGCTCATCCTTCTGTCACACTTCAGCAACATATTACTGATCCCAATGAAGAACATTCATATGCAATGCCATATTAAAGATATTAGAGTTCATTATACTAGCGCAAATGAACTCTACTCAATATATTTACGGAATAACGCTTTTGTGCTGTGGAAAACACAGCAACTATCTATGAAACATATACTATGGTAGAGACCAGCTATGCCCGGTCATATGGTAGCATATACTATGGTAGCATATACTGCTTCAGCTCCCTGCAATACTCGCGCATTTATAATCAATCATATTCAACATCCCAAATTAACAGTACTTAAATAAAAGCAACCTTGAAACCATCAAATTGTCAAGGATAAAAGGTTCAAACATTCAAATTCGGTTTATTTAAACTCAGTTTAAGAAACCATTAAAAAGGAAAATGAAAAGCAAAAGTCTGCTGAGCTTATTGACCATACACTGAATGCATAATTGTCTAGTTTTTCAGTGATTAACTTTTATCTGCTCAGTCATCTGAATCAGGAGAAGGGTTGTTCTCTTCTTCGGGTTTGGGCAACACTGGAGTTGGAGAAGGCTGGTCTTGCAGCTGCTGAGGATCAGTTGGATCAAGAAGGGGCACTCCCATGAGCATTGTTGGAGCACCAGACTGTGGACCTGCAGCATCATGTTGATTATGAGGTGGCACAGGACAGTTAGGAAGAATCTGAGACAGAGTCGGAGGAATGGGTGTTCCTGGTATACCTGGAAACACTTGAGGACCCCTTGTGTCTTCTCTGGGGACAATATCAACAAGAAAATCATACATGTCAGTCTTTGACATTGCAGCTGCAATGTCATTCTTACTAAGTGTCCTCCTCTTGTTCTCCTCAACATTACCCCATGCCCTCATTGTGAGCTCCATGATGAACATCTCACAAGCCTTGGCCAACAGCACAGGAGCCTCAGCTGATACCATTCTCACATCCTCATCAGACTTCATTATCCTCTTGATCCTAGCCAATGGCAAGCAGTGATTCTTGGACTCACTGGTCTCCTCAACTTCCTGACGCTGTTTTGCCCAGAACTTACTGAGTTGCTGCTCCAATGATTCTTTTGCTGTCTGTGGGTTGGATGAAGAGGCAGAGGGACCAATGGTGAGAGCTGGAGGACTGGTAGGAGGTTCCACCTTGGGTTCAGATTGAACTTTGCTCTTCCCACGTCCTTCTTTTGCTGCTTGATCATGCTTGTTTTCATCCATGTTCTTGTGCAATGGACTTCAAAATATTCTGACCACCACCGGGAAAATCGAACGTGACACATGCAACAAGAAAAAACATTTATGCATCTCAGATAAAAACTTCTAAAGATAAAAATTCACATTAGTCTAAATGATACATCTACGTAGATGGGTAAATGAAGATGGCTTCACAAGTTTTAAGTGATAAAAAGAATAGAAATTTAATAAACATTATATACATGTTGTATAGCATTAAAATTCTTACGATGCTCAGAGTAGACTTTAAGCTTAACTTAATCACACAAAACTAGTTTATAAAATGAAATTTGTACTTATTATATATTATAAATCAATCTTAGTTTTAGTCGACCTCGTGAGTTCGAACATAAAATACTACTATTTCTTATCTCATGTCTTGTCCATTTTCTATTTTAGACACGATCTATACAAACCATTACATTACCCCTAAAATTAAACTTAAGTCTTATAGTTAAAATTCAAAAATTAAATGTGTCAAATATGAAATTATATTGAAAGAATTCTTTTTCTACCATCAATCATAAGTGAAAATTGAGATTTTAGGAAAAAAACAAAAGATTGAATATATAATGTTACTCTAGGTTTGTATGAAACATGCACAAAACATTTGTAACACTAAGAAGAAGAAAAAAGATAGAATTACTAAATGAGGATATAATCTTTTAAATTTGTTATTAAGAAAAACACCAATAAGTTAATTATTATATTTAACATAAAGACAACTATATGTGCTAAATTAAATTATGTTTGATCATCAGACATATAAAAAAATAAAGAATAGAAAATAATATACCTAAAACTTGTTCTAAATAAGTTTAGAGTTTAATTACGAACCTTATACAAGAAAAGAAGAAGAGAAATAGAAGTTAAAGAAACGGATAACTAAAATTAAAACATTAATGGTTTACTTTAATGATATAATAATACTTTTTTTGACTAACTTGTCGGCTAGTATTTATGATTAATAACAAAAATATAATAAAATATATTTAATTAAATTAAAAAATTTATTATTTCTTGGAAATGAAAATCTTAATTAGAAATATGTTCAAACGATCATGTATAATTGAATACAAATTTAATCTTATAAATTGCTTTTATGTAATTATGTTGAACTTAAAAAAATATTCTAAAATGTTACAAGAGTTACCAAAAAAAATTATCAGATTTACAATGTCACTGACTATGGAATCACTCATAAATATTTGTTCTTGATGTCAAGTTTCTAACATAAAGAAATGTATTGGAAATTTTAGAATAACTAAATATTAGACAAATTATAATGTATGTGGGTCCAATCACACTTTATCATACAAGAAAAATTTGTTAAAATTAGAAGTCATTGTGTATAAAAATAATTTTATTGATAAATAAAATTAAGCAATTTCTTTTATTTTTACTTATTACAAAAAATAAATTATAATGACAAAGAATCACGAGATGAATTAAATTTTATCAAAAAGATATTAGTGGCATATTTATCACATATAATTATTCTTATAAATCTAGACATCACAAAGTATTTTAGCAAATATTTGTTTTCTCCACAACAAATAGACACAGAAAAATTACCATCGCAACTTCTAAAAATTACATAAAAAAACATAATATAAATTGACACATTTAAATTTATTTTCCTTCATTAATTGGTAAAGACGATTGTGTCAAATAATATAAAAGATTTTATCGTTCACAAATTTTGAAGAGTTTTATCGAGTACAAAATTATAAAAGATATTGTCTATAAAAAATTGTGAAGGATATTTTTCATCACAAACTACAGGAAATCTTAATTTATCTAGATTTGTAGTTTTTAAATTTGAACACTAAGAATCTAAGAAAAAAAATTAAGCTTTATCACACCTTTGGTAATAATTAAAAATATCAAATATAATGTTATTGTAGATTTGAATACAACATATACACAAAAACTTGTAAAAATAAGGAAAAAAATAAAAATCCGAAGTCAAGATCTATTAGTTTTAGTCATATAAACAACATAACTCAATCTTTAAAAATTTTATCAATCGATTGACTATATAATTTAACATAAACATAATTATGATATATTCAATTAAATCAAGTTTGAAGGCAACTAAAAGAAAAATAAAGAAAAAAGGAAGACGAAAAGATCAGAGAAAGAAAATATACCTGAAATTTTTGAAGGCAGATCTCAGTTTCTCAGAAAAAAAATCAAAGAGAAGAATTTAAAAAAAATGGATGTAGAAAGTGGTTAAATATTGATAGTTTATTTTAAAGACATAATGATATTAATTTTTTTTAATAAATGTGCCTGTTAGCATTCATTATCAATAGCAAAAAAAAATATAACAAACCGTCACTAATTTTACATTTTTATGACCATTTTATCCTTGTATCCTTTGTTAAATGAATATAAAAGTGTGTCATAGTACCATTTTTCTTAAACTTAATTGATTTTCTAAAATAATGTAAGAGTTTATCTTGTCACTATTATATATATATATATATATATATATATATATATATATATATATATATATATATATATATATATATATATATATATCTTAAATGCTTAAATTAAAAAAAAAGAAGACGAAAAATAAGATAAAGAAAATACACCTAATATTTTTTAGGGTTAAATATGTTTTTAGTCCCTAAACTATTGGTCTTTTCTGATTTTCGTCCCTCTTTCAAAATAAGGTACAATTTGGTCCTCATTCTTTTCGAAACCTTAGTTTTAGTCCTCGAAACTTTGGTTTTAGTCCTCGAAAACTACCAAATTTTTAACGGTGTTAGTTTTCGAGGACTAAAACCAAAGTTTCGAAAAGAATGAGGACCAAATTGTACCTTATTTTGAAAGAGGGACGGCCAAATAGTTTAGGGACTAAAAACATATTTAACCCTATTTTTTAAGGCAAAAGAAAATATCAAAGACAAGAAATTAAAAGAAATGGAGGAAGAAAGTGGTTAAATATTTATAGTTTATTTTAAAAACACAATGATATTTTTTTAATGCGTTTATTATCAATAGCAAAAAAAATATAAAAAACCGACATTAATTAAATATGTAACCAAATTATAACGTATAAGTAGATATATCTTATATCTAAGTAAAAATAGACATAAACTTCATCTTATATACATAAATTAGATATATAATTAAATTATAGTATATAATTAGATCTCACGACATCTTATAAGTCAGTTTTATATAATTGAATTAACTTAATTGATTTTCTAAAATAATGTAAGAGTTTATCTTATCACTATTTTATATTTATCTTATCACTATTTTATATATATATATATATATATATATATATATATATATATATATATATATATATATTTTGTATATTACATCACTGTTTTTTACAAACTCAAAATGGACTATTAATATGTTACATTTTAAGTGAAATTAGTTCTGTTATAATTAATAATTATAATTTTTTGTCTAATTATTATTAACAATTATAATTTTTTTCTAAGAATTTAAGAAAAAAATTAAACTTTATCACACCTTTGATAATAATTAAAAATATCAAATATAATGTTATTGTAGACTTGAATACAGCATACATAAAACTTGTAAGACAAGGAAAAAAAAATAAAAATCCAAAGTCAAGATCATGCTAGTTTTAGCAACAACATAACTCAATTTTAAAATTTTTATCAATGGACTGACTATATAATTGTGATATATTCAATTAAATAAAGTCTTATCACTGTACAATAAGAATAAAAAAAAGAAGAAGAAGAAAAGACAAGAGAAAGAAAATATACTTCAAATTTTTTTAATTTAGATTTCAGTTTCTGAGAACATATTAAAGAGAAGAAGTTAAAAGAAACAGAGAAAAAAATGGTTAAATATTGATAGTTTATTTTAAAGACATAATGATATTTTTTATAAACATGCCAATTATCATTCATTATTAATAACAAAAAGAAATATAAAAAACCATCATTAATTAAATATGTAACCAAATTATACTATATAAATAGATATAAACTTCATCTTATATACATCAACTATGATTAAATTATAATATATAATTAGATTTCATCTTGTCAGACCTCAGAAAACGAACCCCAAAACCCCTGCTCAGACTATTAAAAACACATCCAAACTCTGATGCGCTAACGTCAGGTGTCAAGAATGGAATTTTCGAAAGTCAGTTAGTGGATGGCAGGTGTCGACAAGAGAGTGTACGACCGTTTGGACGTGGGGTAAACAAAAATATTTTTTTTTCTGAAAACCCTGCTCACTCTCCTCTACATGCACCCTCTTTCCAAAATCCGATCTTTCATTTTCCTCCTTCTTCTCTCTAGAAAACCCTCCGTTCTCTCTACTGTAACTTACCCTTCTCTACTCTGATCACCGTTCAGGCACCGTGGAAGCATTTCAGGCGTCCCAAGCTTCATCTTGAACCGATTGAGTTTCAAGTTTGAGCTGGTAAGTCTTCTCCCCTTAGTCGTTCGTTCTTTTGTTACATGCAAAGCCAAGTTCTGGTTGCATGCAGGGGTGTAGTCTAAGTTATTCTTGATTTTTATGTGGTTCAATTTAGTTGGAAGAGTTAAGTGATCGTTGAGGGTAGAAAGCTGTAGTCGGGCGAACAAAAAATCCTACGTTTAGGACGTTCACTCACAGATCCAAGTAAGGGAAGCTTATTTAATTTAATTTGAATTGTATGCTGTTGAACTGTTTGACGTTCGTTTAGTTGATATGGTTGGATGAATTGAATGTTAGTTTACTTGATGAGATGAAATGAAATAGGGCTGAGTTAGGGTATGATGTACGAAATATATGAAACCTGTATGATATGTGATGTATGAGATATGAAGGTTGATTTTGATAGAAAGTTTATAAAGTTCTTAAGTTATGAAGGTATAGGTTGAGAAAACTGATTGGAAATAAATGATTTTGTATATGAGATTATACTATGATAAAATACGTTCGTTACTGGACGGTCATTGACCGTTCGGTTCTCCTGTTGAACATAGTTGAAACGGGATTCTTTCATTTGGAAAGAATTCTAGTTGAGGACAAGCGCCTCCCTATCGTAATGCTATGCTTGAACGATCGGTCAAGAGTAGTTGCCTCTGAGTATCCAGTAGTAAACCTAAATTCGGTATCTATATATATATATATATATATATATATATATATATATATATATATATATATATATATGATTGTATAGGTAGTTGTTTCTAAACACCATTCCTATGATATCTTATTTATAAATCTTTTATTCTGAAATTTTAGTGGTGCTCGGTCTTACACCAAGCGCTCGTATTTTTACAGTAGATCTACCCTGATAAAATAGCGTTCGTTCAATTTCAGAAGAACCTTCCTTTCCTCGTTCGGTCATTTACTGACATGAGATTTCTGTATGTGAATTATTCTAAGTTTGGTCCTTTGACGTCCTAATATGTCCACTTTATTGTCTCGGATCAAGAGTTCCCAGTTCTAGGTATTCTTTGAGTTCGATTGGAGTTCACGAGAGTCAGTTCATTTAACTGATTCGGATTGTAGAAGACGTTCGTCACATATTGCATAGGTGTACCTAATTCCTTTCTAAAATTTCAGTAAAACCCCTTTGGTAGTATTCTGTTCTAGAACGAGAGAGTTCGTGTTTCGTTCCTGTCGTTCGTCCTGGTATTAAAGAGGGCTGAACGTTCGGTATCTGATGTTCTTGGAAATGATGATAAGAATGACACTTAAGTGAAAAGTTATAAATGATGAAGAGTTTATGAGATGAGTATGAAATTATGGATTTGAACAAGCGATCCGGGAAGGAACGACTCTTGTGTGAATATTGGAATTGGTAAAGTATGAATGTGGACAAAGCTTAGCTGGCGATTCATCCTGATGTTTCGTGAGTACTCGTCCTTAAGTAGAGGGGAGTAGGTCATGTGTGGGAACGGCAGGAGGTCCTAGTCCTTAGGGGTACTTTGGATGGAACGGACTAACCTCGGGTGGCAGCTGATGAGAATTCCAGTTACTACATCACCCGGGTGCACGAACGTCGTTGCTACACAGAATTCATACAGTCCGGACAGTCGGTCTAGTATCAGGGTTGATTGATTTTGTTTATTGAAATGTATTTGAATGTGTTTGCATATGAAAATGTATGTTATTACTTGAATTAAATTACATAAGCTTACCCTGTGTTTCCTTGTGTTGTCTTGTTGTACGTCCGTCATGTCATTGCAATGATCATCCGGGTGGATGTGAGCAGATGAAAGTGCGCTACTTGAAGAGGCGCTGGAAGAAGAAAATTTTGAAGATGCGAACCTCGTAGACGTTGAAGTAAAAGCCGAACCGTAGGACGTTCGGTCTGTAGTTAGTAGTTTAGCATGAAGTGACCGTTCGGTCACTTCCTTTCCTTTTTTATTCTGACCGATCGGTACTTTGGCTTTTGTAAGCCATTCGATCATATTTCCTTTATTTTAGTACAATTTACTTTTGGAACTTATGTAAGGCCGTTCGGACAAAAACGTACGCTTGAGTAGTGTAAGACTGAACTGTTTTATTATTAAATGTAATTATTCTATTATATGGTTTATTACTATATTTTTGGGATGTTACACATCTCATCTTAGAAATTGATTTTATATAATTGAATTAAATTTACTTAATTTTTTAAAATAATATAAGGGTTTATATCGTCACTGTTATATATATATATATATATATATTATCAATTGTTTTTTACATACTCAAAATGAACTGTTAAATCATAATTATTTATGTTCCATTTTAAATAAAAAGAGTTATGTTGTAATTAATAACTATCATTTTTTTCTTATGATTATTAAGTGATATAATAAGTTGTATTAAAGTTAAAATGACCAATTTCCTTATCAGAGAAATAATTATTGAACAAATTTTCTATTTTTAATTTTATATTTATTCATATTTAAAGTTTAGAAACTAAAATATATTAAACTTTCATAAGAACAAATTTTAATAAAGATTAAAAACATATTAAATCATATATATATATATATATATATATATATATTTATAATAAAATTTAAACAAATTTAATTTCAATTCCAGAGAGAAGAAAAGAATTAAAGTGAAGAAGAAAAAAAATTAAAAAAATTTAATGAAAGTAATAAAGCATTGATAGCTTGTTTTAATGATATATTAATATTTGTTCTACCATTTATCAGTAATATGAATAGTATAATAAATTATATTTAATGAAATTTAATTAAAACTACTCCGTGTTGAAGTTCTCATATTTATTACACACACACACACATATATATATATATGATCAAATTTGGTTTGAGCAAACTTAAATTTAAATTTCATACTTGAAAAAAAAATCAAAGAATGAAAGAAGAAGAAAAATAAAAAAGACGAAAAATAAAAGTTAAAGGAAAAAGTAACAAAAGAATGTAAGTGTATCTACAATGTCATAGTTAAAAATAATATTCAATATAAATTTATAAAAAAAAAAACATAAAAGATAAAAAAGTAATGAAAGTAGTAAAACATTCACAGATTATTTTAATGATACAACAATATTATTTTACCAACTAACATTTACTACTAATAATGCTATAAAAAAATTATTAAATAAATATAAAATAATTGATATCTAAAATAGTTTATATTACTAATAAAAAATTATAATTGACGCATGAATTAAAATTAAAATCAATTTATAATAATAATTCCTAAAATTTGAGTTACGATTCTAAATTAGTCTTTAATTTAAAATAGAGATTAATTTAAAATAAATAATAATAAGTAATTAAAACATTGATAATTAATATTAAAGACTAATTTAATATTTAATTCACAAATTAATTACAATTTTTTATTTATAATATAAATTATTTTATGTAATATTCTATTTAAATAATATAAATTACTATTTAAAAAACATCACAAAATCAATAAACTAGAACAATTATTTAAGAATGTATATAAGATATTTATACAATTATCCAAAATAACTATAATTCAACAACATATACAAAGCTTTAATCAAAACTATTTACTTGGTTACAAAATGGTCATTACAATTTCAACTCAAAATGAAACTTTAACTACACAAATATAAGTTATATATATATGCACAGCTGCCTAGGGCATGCTTCAATGATATCTCATCTCCCTTTGTTTACACCTATCAGGTGATCATTCAAAACATACGATAGACATAACAAGCAAACAACACAACAATGGTAAACTAATATCAAAAGAATAAAAAAACTTGTAATTCACAAAACATATAATATTTCCATTTCAACTAAGCGCAACATCTAAATATATAGACATCTCGACTCAAATATCTGGATACATGCGTTATTGTCGAGTTATGGTGGGATTGTGTACTTATAGTAATGGAACAGCTGACACACACCAAGCTACCACAGAAGGCTAGTTCGTTAAGACACTCTTTGCTAAGGTAAGGTCCCAGACTATGACCTCTTACTACTCTCACCACATGCATCATCCTTCTCTACATGGGAAAGAATGATCATTAGAGTCTCAGAATAAATCTCGAGACTGAGTGTTTTAGATGATGAGATGTGTTTATAAAATTATATTTATATTGTTGAATTATTTTAATATTTAAATAATCGATCTCATTATTTTAAAATACATATCAACTTTAATACTTTATTTTCTAATTTCTTACATTTTATATACGGAAAATTTTTAGTTAATAGAATAATATGTAACTTAAAAAATATAATAAAATAATTATTTTAATTTCTAAATTTGATTGTTATTTGATAAAAATATAATAAATTACATTTAATGAAATTTGAATAACGAAAACCGTTACTTGTTGATGTTGAAGGTCCACATTAATTAGATAGAAAAATATTAAAATACCTTAATTTTATTGTGAAGAAATTTAGATTTGAATTTCAAACTTTAGAAGAAAAAAATCGTAGAAAGAAAGAAAAGAAAAGTTAAAGAAAATGGTAATGGAAGTAATAAATTCTTGATATTTGACTCTAATGATACAAAAATAGTTTTTCCAGAAACGTAACATTTAGCATTTATTATTAATAACAAAAGTATAATAAATTATATTTAATGAAATAAAAGAAAAACTATTATTTATGTTTTTCGTAAAGAAAAAGAAATCATTATATTGATAAAGTAGCTAATTTAAGTTTGATTTATACAAAACAATATAATTGATTTAATATTTTATTTTTAACTATTCATTTGATTTTTTTCATAATTAGTATAGTTTCTTTATATTTTGTGAAATGTAATTTTTATCTTAAGTTTTGTGTGATTCTTCAAGGCTTTGTATCCTTTTATTTTATTTTTTTCAATTTAATAAATAGTAGATGTCAAAGTTCATATCCAACGTAACCTTATTTGAAAGTTTTCATATATATATATATATATAAATTATAATATAAAAGTTAAATAAATATTTATTTTCATTATTTATTGTGGTTTTTTAATTTTATTTTTCAATTCATTTCCTATTTGATTTAAAAATATTCAATTTAGTTTCTTCCATTAAATTAAATTGATGTTAATCGTTTGAAATGTGACGAAATGATTAGTTTTTGTTTTCTGAGTTTTGTTTTTCTTTTTTGAGTGTGTTTTTGTTTTATTTTGTTTTCTTCTCCTCTATTTTTTTATCTTCTCTAAACATCCTACCATATTCATCCTTCCATCTCCTTCATATGTCTCTCCCATATTGCGCAAATACTTCCAACATGGTCATTCCTTCTCCCAAGTCTCTCAAAGCATTACCACAAAACCTTTACTATATCAGATTCCAACATTGTTTATTTATTTTTCTTTTCAAACTTCACAAATATATAATTGGATGTTTTTATCCAAATTTAGAGTTTTGACACTCTTTACTTGTGTTTCCTAACTCGATTTTCACATAAGTTTAGGACTCTAAAATGCAAGTTTTATTTTTTAGCATGAGAATTTATGTTTTTCTTGTGTGATTGTTAAAAGTAGTTTGTGTGACGATGATTGTAATGAATCATTTTTAGAATGATGACATTTTAAATTTAATTATGCTTAAATCTAACATGCGAGATATGAAGGTGAAGCTTGCGTCTTGGAGTGAGGACAATGAGAGTGCATCTTAGGGTGAAGTGCAACTTTAGATCCAATAAAGTGGTGAACATTAACCTTGATGAGTTTTTTCTCGGTGGGAGAATAGGTTGTGATACAAGTTGGAAGATGATGAAGAAGATAGGAAGGAAAATAAGCTCCTCTAAGCTATATGACTTAAGCAAGGTGGAGACTTCTAAATGGGTGGTGGTTTGCGAAAGCTTAATGGTGGTGGAAATATGGTGCTCATATGGTGGTTTTGATGTGATGAGATGATGACTCCTCCTTCAAGCTATATGACTTAAGCAAGAGGATAGACTATGATGACATTTAGTTGCTTTCAAAAAAGGCTGAGCCAACTCAAGAGGAATGGTAGCTAGAAGACACCTAAAAGGGATGTTATAGCCTTGGTGACCTTAGTTGAGTAGTATGACACAAATTTAGCAACATAACAATACTCAATTCAAAGGTTAATTTACATGAGAGAGACACCTCTATTGGTTTCCAAATTGTTGAAGTAAAAATATATTATTCTAACTTGGAGACCAAGGTAAAATCCTCCCACTATGAGGATGACACATGACTATTACTAAGGATAAATCATCTCCATTAGGAGCATTACACATGGTCACTACTAAAGAGAAATCTTCTCCCTTAGGAGCACGCCACATGGTAAGAACATGTGTCTGATAATGTTAATTCTTACCATTACCTAAACATCATTTTAGTAGCAAAATCAACTCTTTTTTAGCTTATAACTTGCTTAATCATCTTCTTTTGTCTTGTTTTCTAAATAAATGTGTTTTGGGCTACCTTGATGTAATTTCATCTATAATCCCTTTATTTTGTAGCTAATAATGTGCTTGGAAGAATCTCCAACAATGTAAAGAACTGAACCAGCCACATAAGCAAGCAGATCTTCAGAAAAAGAGAAAAAATGCAGTGTAGCAGAGTCAGGCTGAGGGCCCCTGGGTTAGGGGCGTTGAGCGCCACATGCACAAACTGCACAAAAGCTTATTTCTGGTGTGCTCGTGCTGAGCGCCACAACCTCGCAATTTCGCCTGGGCGTCCCCTCTAGGGGTATTGAGCGCCACCTTTGCTGATGTGGTAGTTTAAGCTTATTTGAACCTAAAACTCGAAGGGGTTTGAGTCTTTGGTGGTTTGGAGGTGCGATTTCACTCAGAGGAGAGCTTGAAGGGCTGTTAGGGTTTGTGGGAACACTCCCTTCTTCCTCTTTGAGTTCTTTTTCTTCTTCCAAGGTCATTTTGTAAGCTTTAAGGATCTCCATGGAAATGGAGAGTCAAACCCATCTTGTTGGGGATAGATGTAGCCTTTGAACTCTTGTGTATTTATTGAATGATTTTATAGATCTCCCTCCCACTATATATATATATATATATATATATATATATATATATATATATATATATATGTCTTTTCTATCAATTGCTAGTATTCTTGTTTCCAATCTTAAAGCTTGCATGTAATAGAGATGTTCATGGCTTGATCTTTGATTCATGGGTATGGGAACGTATCTTATGTAATCTAGAACTGAACAAGAGTCCTAGTGGTTCGTTGATTCTAGAAATGGAAGATGATTCACTTGTTGTCTTAGATCCTAGTTCTTAATGCGGGTTTTGCTTATTAGATTTTCCAATAAATTGGAGTTTAATAGGGAAAAGCTAGGCTCTTTCACCTAAGGGATTAAGGCTAGAGTAATTTTGTGGATTGACTTTAGTAATTTGAGGGAGAGGAGATGAAATTGTGTATGCACAAGAGTAAATAGGTGAAAATTAACCTTAACAATGTCATTTCATACCATTTCTAGTTTAGTCCATGTGCAAGTGTCTTCAAACACCAAAGTCCAAACTTGCATAGTTGAAATTTTATCTTCTTGTTTTTCAATTAATATGTTGTTCTAGAGTCTATATGAGTTGTTAATAGTGTAATTAACTAATATTATGCGAGTCTGTTGGAAAACGATACTTGATCTTACCATTTTATATTACTTGAACAATTTGGTACACTTGCCAATGAGTTTAACAGTGTCTCACAAAAGAAGACAACTTGGAGATCACTCTAGCCAAGAGCTCACAAGCTTCTAGAAGGTTTGCTCTCTAAGCTAAGTTTTTACCTTAGACCCATGTGTCCCCTTTGGGCCCATATCCTCTAGGCGCAAAGCCCTACACTATAATCCAAGGCCCAAATGCAAGACTTAAAGAAACCCTAAACTACTTGGCTCATTATACAAGACCTAAAATAAACTTAATTTATTAAGAACTCACTAATAGTTTGTGCGATAAGAGCTTAGGCCACCTTTCTTCAACTCTTCTTAAGTATGTTTAACTATGACTAAGGAATATGATATCAAAAGAGAAAATAATGATGGAGGTGAATGATGGAGAAGAGAGAGAAAAAGAAAAATGGTGATGGAAGGTGAAAGAAGAAGAAAAAATAAACAAAAGCTTATATGTGATCACCTTTTAGACTATACAACTAATTTAATGGAATGACCTATATTCAATGTTTTTAAATAAAATTAAGGCTCGATTATAAAAAAATTATGGAATCACATTAAATAAACTCCAATATTAAAAAAATACTAATTAAACTTTAGATAAAATTTAAAAGTTTTAATATGCTTGAAAATTGGTTAGAACAAATTTAAAATTAAATTTCATACTTGCAAAAAAAACCAAAGAAAAAAAAGAAAAGTTAAAGAAACGAACAAAGAAAGGTGTCAATCTAATATATCATAGTTCAAAGTAATATCAAATATGAATTTATATTAGAAAAAAAATAATAGTAGTTGTAAAACAATGATAATTTATACCCATGTTTATGTGTATGTGTGTCTACTTTGATTTTATATAATAAAAATTAGTTTTATACTTAACACATAAAGTTATTTAGAAAAATCCGGCGAATCTGTCGCCGCTGAAGAGTATCAGGTCGACATTAATCCTGCCGTCAACTACAGGCTTAAGGTATAAAAGCCGTCAACCACAGGCTTAAGGTATACAGGGGAAGGCGCAAACACGCGAGACAGGTACGTCACTCTTCTTATCAAGGTTTCTTCTCAGTCGATATTTTGCTATTATTATCTCACTTTCGATTCTCTATCATTAGACCGTAAAGTTTATAATGAAGAACAGGAAAACTGAGCAGCATGTTCACAATTGTTGTACTTTTTTTTTTGTAAGAAAAATTGCTGCGGATATATCTTATAAAAAAATTTATAAGAAATTTTTGCTAATTTTTAAATATTATGGTAATTAATTATTATTGATCTAAATTTTTAGGAAAAATGGAAAGAAATAATTTTCTTGCAATTTTCTTTTGTAAGAAATATGAAAAAAAAAAAAAACTGTATAAAGTATAGAAAATTTTAGGAGTGGTTTGAGAGTTTCGCTTACTTGTTTGATATGTCCAATAGTAAAATCACAATATGCTAAATAACATTAATCTTTGTTATGCTAACCTTAATTTTCAAAATATTTCATAATTAAAGGATAAGAATTACTTTTGAAATTACTTTAAATTTGATTATAAATAGGGATCATAACGAGTCAGGTCAAACATAAATAGTATTTATTTGTAATCTGATTTACAAATGAAAACTTAATCTGCAATCGATTTGCTCCCATGCATATACCTGTTTTAAAAAAACTCTATGATATTTTAAAATCTATCGATACTCACAAATATTAGAAACATATTATATATATTTTCAAAACAAAATTAAAAAATATTAAAATATAATATAAATTAAATTTTATTTTTGATTAAAATTAACCTAATAAAATATAAATTACTAATTTAATTTAATAAAATATAAATTTAATTTTTATTTTTATGTTTTGTAAGTAACATATATTTGTGAACTTAATAATATAATATTTGTACTTGATTTGTTTATAAGTTAATATTAAAATACTCATTTGCATATATAAATATCTATATATATTAACTACTCGTAACATATTTTACGTGTGCATGCATATAAGGATTTTCTTTTTCCAACCTAATTATAAGATAGTGAGTAAAAAACATAGTCTTATTATTTTGAAAAGGTTAATACTCAGTTCCAAAAAGAGAAAAAAAAAACTGTATTGTAAAGATAATCTCGAAGAATAGTTATAATTAAACTAAATAATAATTTGATGTAAATTCATAAAAATAAATAGTGTGATATAAAATATCAGAAAAAATAAAAATAAATAGTGTGATATAAAATATCAGAAAAGTAATACCAAACAGATGTTCTATTATTATCAATATACTTACTTATATATGTAATGAAAAGGTGTAAATAAGAAAATATTCCTACGTACACAAAATCCTAGATTCTGAATTAAATAAGAGAAACAAAAGAAAATGAAAATAATTAAAAAAAATACCTAAATTAGAAAAGATTAAACGTAAAATTTAGTAAATAGTAAATAGTTTAAGTAAAAAAGAAAAAATATATAAAAAGTTAAAAGCTAACATTTTAAAAAAATGTCACTTCAAGTACTGTTTTAAAAAAATATTACAATCTCATATGTTAAAAATTGTTTACTAAAATTTACACATAAGGTTAAGGAAATCCTTAATTAGTAAATATAGTTAAAAATGAGTTGAAATGATGTGAGAAACCTCAAACAAAAAAAGTTTTTCCATTCTCATACTATTTTGTATAAAAAAAATATGTTTTCTTCATTTTTAATACACAAAAAAGAAATTAGTTGAGGTTGTTATATCAATAAAAATAACAGTAATATCACAACAGCTAATTAAGTAAAATTTGAATAATATCATTACATATTTAAACACACCGTAAGAGATTATATTATAAAAACTATAACCTTTAATAAGGAAAAATACACACTGAGCCTATATTCTTCAATAAAAGTAAAACGAAAGATAAAATGTCTAATTAAATTTAAAAAAAAAAGGTGATATATATATATATATATATATATATATATATATATATATATATATATATATATATATATCCTCATTGATAAACAAAGACAGCATATTATAACCCTAACTATCTTCAAATGTTTTATGTCAAGGGTTTATGCACCCACCAATATCTCATTCATTTCTCTCAATCTATCTATCTATAATATTTAAGCACTAAAAAATCTACCTACACTATTTAAACACTAAAAAATCTATTTATCTATTTATCTATCTATAATATTTACTAAAAAGCTTTTACACTCACTTATTTCACTACCTTTCATTCTCTCTTTTTCTTTATATATATATATATATATATATATATTAATGACAAATTTCACTTTTGTTAGACATTTTACTCCTATGGATTGTAAAATAGTAGTTATTAATATCAAACATTTTTTTTTCAAAGAATCATAATTCTGTATATCTATCTATATCTATTTCTGTCTATATATATTTCTCTCTATATATAATTAATGAATGCAGAATCTAGAATCTGGAATAGAAATAACTAAGCAACAATAGTTATCCATGAAATTGCCACCGAAGACAGTTTGATACGTTTTATTGAATTCAAATCATAAGTACTGATAGACCATTGAACTGGAAAGGGAAGAGAAAGGTTCATTTAAAGTCGAAGATACAGACCATAAAATCATCCTTAAACAGCACTGTCTTCACTTGGTAGCTTTTATGTGTTCAATGATGATTGGAATTGGAAGGGCCTTGTTCATCTGGGGTGGGATTGAAGTTGAAATAGAATGGATTTGCAGCGGATGAAGAAGAAGCATTCCCAGGAGCAGTTGTCGGAGCAGCATACGGTGGTGGTGGTGGTGGTGGAAGTGACATATAAGGGTAAGGAGCATTCTGATTTGGCGCCGGAAGCACCTGCTGTCCCGCCATGACTGGGACAGTGTCATCCCTGGGAACAACATCAACAAGAAAATCAAACATATCATTCATTGAGATTGCAGATGCAACATCAGTCTTCTGAATTATCTTCCTTTTGTCATCCTCCACGTGAGCCCAAGATCTCATTGTGAGCTCCATTATGAACAGTTCACAAGCCTTGCCTAACAGCATAGTAGCCTCACTTGATACCATCTTCACATCTTCATCAAACTTCATGATCTTCTTAATCCTCGACAGAGGCAAGTTGTTCTTCAAATCACTGCTCTCTTTAATTTCCTTCATCTGTCTTTCCCAGAAGGTTTTTACCCGTTGCTGCAACTGTTCTTGCTGCCGCTGGTATATGCATTGCCGATCATAGCGATACCCTCCAGCATAGGGTGAAGCTACAGGAACACCAACTGCCTGTTTCTTGCCTCCATCTGCTTGTGCTGGAGCTCCACTAATTCTTTTTCCTGCTTCACGTCGCTGGTTTTGATCCATCTTAACTCCTGTTATTCAATTCAAATTAATATTTCACCATTCATACCATAAGCAATAGGATTCATGAAAAACGAACATCGTCTATGCCCTAAAGAAACCCTTCTGATTCAGAAATAGAGCACATCAAGAAGATTCCTCAAGTTTTAATTTTGAAAAAGAATCATTAAGATAAAAATTTGTAAGAAAAATAAAATCTCTATATAATAGAACTTCGTACATCATGTTTGCCTAGTATAGGCGATTTTAGACACCAAATACATTGATGACCGTTTTGAACTCAACTAAATGAAATCATTTGTGTCAAACTTTAACGATAACTCGTAAAAAGCCTGTTTCTGTTACACACAATTAGAATCACAGTAAGAAAAGGAATAACATACCAGGAGACACTTTTATATATTTATTTGACACAGATAAAATAGTAATAAAAATATAAATTTTGTATTTTTACAAGAAAAAAAAAGAAGAAAAGTAAATAAAAATAATGCCAAATGAATGTATTAAATTTAGATATGTAAAAAAATCATTTTTCTAAAAAAAAATGATACTTTAACATTAGAAATTAAAGATTTTTCCAACAACTAGCAAAAACTAAAAACCAGCAACATATATTATAGTAAAAACATAGAAGGACAAAGTCACGGAGAAGAAGATATATATACCTCGAATTTGCTTTGATCGAAGTGAAATTTCAGTTCCCAAACAATGAGAGAAAATTTTAAGACAAACGAAGGTGATAATGAAAGTCAAAGAAAGAACTGCAAGTAGTTATGTTACAATAGTTATTTTTTTAAAATAAAAAAAATTAATTTTTTTATAATCATTTTATACTTATAATATATTATAATATATGTTAAATAAATATAAATATGTGTTACTCTATTATTATTTTCCTTTTTTTATACTAGTATTTACTACCTGGAAAATAAATTGTTTAATTTAACTATAAAAATATTTTTTAAAACAAACTATCACTTCTGAAAAAAAGAGAGCTATATGCTCTTCAATAGACAATAGAACACAAAGTGTTATCTAAAAAAGCGCCAATAAACTGTTTCAATTGTACAAACTAAAGAAAGTTGAATAAAAATATGTATTAATTATTTTCATATATATATATATATATATATATATATATATATATATATATATATGTGTGTGTGTGTGTGTGGATGTACTGAAATAAAATAAATTTCTACCAATTAATAACACTAATATAATAAAGATAAGAAGTTGACAACCTCATTAAGCATATATATAACCAAATAAAAACTTTATTTAACTCATTAATTATCAATATATAGTACTATTTTTAAAACTACAACATTCTTTGAATGACAAAAGATTCCTAGCAAAAGTAAACAAATTGTGTTAAAGTATAGGTTTTTTCAAAAAAATAAACTAGTTTTTCAAAATTTTCATGTTCCTGTATAAGTAATTAGATTTTTCAAAACTACAACACTCTTTGTATGACAAAAGGTTCCTAGCAAATCTAAACAAATTGTGTTAAAGTATAGGTTTTTTTAAAAAAATAAATAAACTAGTTTTTCAAAATTTTCATGTTCCTGCTTATAATTAAAAATATTATTTTAATGTAGATCTTACCTACATGAATTAATTAAATTAAAAGTAGTCGTTTATAAATTTTAAGAACTTTCTGTATAAGTAATTTTCACTTTATAAACAACTTTCTTTATATTCAAAGCAACATGTGAATATATGTACGTGAAACTTATATTAAAATGAAATTTGTATTCATAAAACTATTTCAAAAGAGGGCTATTATTTAAACAATTTTTTGCTCCTATTTTGACATAATAATTTTACTTTTAAACAACTCATGCCAGTTAAGCATCCTATACTCACATTTATTGTTTTTATAGCTTTTATTAGTCATCAATTTCAAATTAATAAAGTCTCATTTAAAACTAAAATCATTAATATTTTGCGAACTTCAATAAAAACAAACTAAGTGATGATCCGTTTTAAAATAAGAAATATTTTTGTCAAATAAATGCTTTTAATATTTTTCATTAAAACTGTTATTTATTATTGTTATCTACATTTATTAATCATCAGTTACAAAATGCAAAAGTCTCATTAATTAAGCTAAAATATTGAAAAGCAACGTTTTTTTTTTTTTTTTGAGTTTGTCAACCAGACAACTCAACCTTTAAAACATGTTTTGAAACCAAAACTGACCAATACAATTATACATATAAACATAAACATGTTCTATGAAATTAGATTGAATCTTATTACAAAATAGCAATTAGAAAACACGGAGGGGAATAGTATAAACATGATTAGAACCTACAATCGCACAGCCCTGTTAATTCATATATATATACATATATATATATATATATATATATATATATATATATATATGTATGGTGGATATATGTTAGGTTTCATGAATAAAATTTTAGTTCATTCACATAAAAAATAGATCTCACTCTCTACTAAAAATTTTAAGAAAATCTCTTTATTTTATACGGTGTTTGAATTTTTCATTTTTATCCAATTCAATACTACAGTTAGACTCATATTTAGATTTTCACACAGACACACACACACACATATATATATATATATATATATATATATATATATATATATATATATATATATATATATATATTATCAGTTATGAGTTACAAAATACAAAGGCCTCTTTGAATGTTTTCGAAAAAAAAAACAATGCTTTTGGGCCTGGCCAACAAAACAACTCATAAGACATTTGAATCTTCTCATTGAAAAAAAAAAATCACAGGAAAAACAAACTTATATGTTATACATAAGCACAACTATAAAACACGTATAAAGGGTATCAAAGGCTCAAGTAAATAAAATGTGTCTAACCTTAAATTATATAAAATTAATTATTCTTATTATCAACATTCAAAATCGTAGGAAAACCTGATAATTGAAATTAAAAATTAAATCTTTCTATTAGCAATAATTAAATAGACATCATGTATATATAATGCTATAAGAGGGCATGCAACCTGGAAAATAACTGGAAAATAAGGAGTTCCAAATTGTAATACACAAACACGAAGGTATGAGAATTTGATCATCAGATGGCAAAGAAGAAAAAACAGAGAAGAGAAAAAAAGATATACCTTAACTTTGTCTTGATTAACAGTTGAGATTTGAGTTCCAATCCAAAACAAGAAAATGAATATATAAACAAGGTGGGGGTAATAAAAGTCAAAGAAAGGAGTCAGTTTCAATGTTTCAATAACTTTATTTAATGATGAACACGTACTTCAATACCTTTATTTATTAATATTAAATATTACTATTGTTAATATGACATGCATTATCGGTTACAAAATGAATTAAATTACAATAGAACAAGGATGACTAGCATCCATTCTGTAAGCACACTGTTTTTAGAACTGTTTCTAGATTACGTCATGAGGAACTAAAACATTTAGATGTTTTTAAAAGTCATATAATTTCATTCAAATTATTGAATTAATCAAATTAGGCTTTAAAATCATTTTTAGATATCAATCCATTATTTGTTCTTGGATCATCAATCTTATAGGTTTCTCTATATAATTTATTTTATTAATTTTTCTTCATCCAATTTGTTCAGAAAATCTATCTAAATTGATTATCATTTCTGTATATAATCTGCTCAACAATTTGAAACACTTTTTAATTTAATATTATGTAAATATGGAGATTAGCTGATCTAATAGAATCAATAAATTATTATACCCTATTTTAATCAGTGAACTTCTTTACAGGCTTTAACTTTTTTTTAAGACATTCCTTTAACTTCAGAGACTTTATAGGTCTAGAACTCACAGATAGTAGAACTCACAAATACTAAGAGACTGTTTTAAATTGAAACAAATATTAAGAATTGAAGTCTGAATACCAAATAGAAATAATAAAATTAAATAATAGATTAAATTTTTTTACAAATTCATTATTTTAAAATTTTAAGTTAGATGTGATCTTTTATATGGATTGTATATAACTTGTTATTGAATCTCCTTAATTTTTTATTAACAAAAAAATTAAAATATAGAAAGAATATGGAGTGTTTCAACCTACATATGAACTAAAACCAAATAAGGATCCTATTTTTCTGTATGTAAATGTCAAAAAAGAACCCCATGGAACATACTCTTACAATAAAATCAATCTTAATTAAGGAGATTACCACAATTTAAAGAAAATTCATGTGGAATTGGAAGGAGGAAAATAATTTGGGTAAAAGTGAAAATTAGTATGTGAGCCAAAAGAAAGTGGAAATTTTGGTGGAAAGGACATAAAATTATTCAATGATACCTTCTCAGTTAAATGGAAATAGACATCATGAACAACACAAAATATAATTGTGGAAAGACACATTGAAATCTAAATATGGGATTTGAGAAATCCAAACACGAGTTCTCTAAATTCATGATCTTTCTCTTCTTTCCACTGTCACTTGACAATTTAAAAAACATAACATACTTCTTTTACATATGCAGAAAAGTTGAATATAAATTAGGTGATAATTTTCTCAAAAACGTCAACTTTTTAAATATCTCAAAAACACAATTAATCATGACATGGATAAATGTTGAATATCTCAAGATGATTCACAGACAAATTCGAATCAAATACAAGCTTAAAGGTTTAGTTCTACCGCATCAAACTACTATTGATCAATCCCAAAATGGAAACGATTGGTTGAAACCTCCAATATCAGAAGGCAACTTTGGGAGTTATCCATCAAATCTGAAAATATGTAGTTCAACACATTTATATTTTTAATCCACACCAAAAAACTACAAATCCATTGTAAAATACGAATGGGGAGCTTAAGTACCATTGTTTTTACCATGTAAATACCGCTCATGAGTTTGTCTTTTAGGTTTTTTATTCTTCATGACATGCTTTCCATGTCAACTTTTATTAAGAAAAGACCATTTTTTTCACCAAATACCTTTTATTTTGTTTAATCATCTGAAGTAGGAGAAGGGTTTTGCTGATTGGGGGGGACAGTTGAACTTGGAACGAGAGGATAGATTTGCAGCGCATGAGGAATTTCAGCAGCAACATAAGGTGGTGGTGGGCTTGCAACATGTTGAGGAGGTGGCATATGAGGAACATTCTCAGTTGGTGTTGGAGCATTGCCTGGAAGCAATGGATGCATCATTGTGTTTTTGTGAACCCTAGGAATGGGGGCAATATCCTCAAGAAAATCAAACACATCAGTCCTGGCAATTGCAGATGCAACGTCAGACTTCTTGATTGTACTCCTATTGTTGTCCTCGGCGTTAGCCCAAGCTTTCATTGTGAGCTCCATTATGAACAGTTCACAGGCCTTGGCAAACACCACAGGAGCCTCAGCTGAAACCAACTTCACATCTGCATCACTCTTCATGATCTTCTTAACCCTCGACAGAGGTATCCTGTGTTGATTCCTTAAATCAGTGCTCTCCTCAATTTCCTTCAGTTGTTGTGCCCAAAAGCTCTTCACTTTTTCCTCCAACTGATCCTGTTGTTGCTGTTGTCGGTCCATGCTTCGGAGAGCATGGTGATTCTCTCCTGGGTAGGGTGAAGGAACAGAAGGACCAGCAGTCTGAATAGGAGGATTGGTAGGTTTGGACTGATATTGGTTCTTGTTATGTGCTTCTTGTGCAGGAGCAGAACCAATTCCTCTTCCTAGTTGACCATGCTGGTTTTGCTCCATGCTAGCTGCTCTAATTGAATTCAAATTAATCTCTGAACAGTCATAGAGCAACAAAATTCAAGAAAAGATGATCATCATATATGCCCTAAGAAAAAACGTTAAGTAATCTCAATAATTATTGACATTGGTCTGAGTCAATTGATTCATATAGAGCATGTGTATCATATAGATCTTTGAATCAAGAAGACTCATGTTTTAAGTGTGGAAAAAAATCAGTAAAAGTAAAGATCACACATGCTGTGAGAAAAATAAATTGACATATAGTACAATTCCATACATCATATTTGCCAATTCAGACATAACCTGACTCTACAAACCCATTACATTACCCTTTTTGGGTTATGTAAATGTCAAATGTGTCAAACCTTTAAATCATGTAAGAAGTTTATGTAAATTGTCATTTGTCGAAGTCAATAATGATAGAGCTAGAACATGTCTCATATACCTCAATAAATGAAGAAGACTCCTCAAAATACTTGTAAAAAAATAAATGGGAACAATATATAATATTATTTCACGCATCATGTTTGCTAGTATACATGATTATATCTCACAAACTCATTTCATATAACCCTTTTAAACCCAATTAACAAAACAAATGAGTTGAACTTTAATCCTCATAAAACTAAGATTAAAATTAATGTTTTTTCCAACTTCTAGCACTGATTTAAAAAGGAATCAAATTTATATAACAGCTGCAAAATAACAATCACCACATATTAAAAGTGATGAGCCTTCGCAATACCTTTTAAATTTGTTATTGGAAAAATTAACTAACAAGACTAATTATAACAAACATGTGGGTAATGAAGTAAAATCGAATTTGAGGTAGCAAGAAAAAAAAACCAAAGAGAGAAAGAGAGAAGTAGGGTTATACCTCAACTTTATTTTGAGCAGATTGATATTTCAGTTCCAACCAAAGAGAGAAATTGGAAAAGAAGATGGTAAAGAAAATGAATGGACATAATTCTTTTAGTTTAATTATATTAAAAATTTTATGTGTCAAACATGCTTCATGTTAGCATTTGAATTGTTTAAATCGACATGTTCTCTAGAAAGTGGGCTTGAAACCTAACTCAACCCCACAAAATCTTTGCACTCCACTTATATATTATAATTTTGCCTTATCTCTAGTCGATGTGGGACTTCCAACACACCCTTTTGCTATCTATCGCTAGGATAGACTTTAACCATAGCTTTGATACCATATCAGAAAGTGGGTTTAAGCCTAACTCATCGCCACAAACCGACTTGTAAGGTGAGGTTTGCACCCCGTTTATATATTATAATTTTGCCTTATCTCTAATCAATGTGGGACTTCCAACACTTTTTTTTTCCTTTTCCTCCACCTCCATCTCTAACTCTGATAACCATTGTTATCGTCATGTCACCGATGATCATTCGTGTCACTAGTGAACAATATCGTTGTGTCTCTGGATCACCACTAAGCCACCTCTCCTCATCCTTCTCTTCTTCTTCCTCCTTCCCTTATCTTCTTCTTATCTTTTTCTTCTCACTTATCTCCTCTAAATATACAAAAAAAACTTTACTAAACTGAACAAGAAATTTGGGGACGAATTTATCAACAAAATGTGTCTATCAATAATTGCAATAATAAGGAGCTGACAAACATATTCGTTGATAATAAAATTTGTAGTTTATTAACAGATGATACCGATGACTTTCGTCGTCGATAATTATGATTCTAAGTTACTAACAATAATATTTTTTCATAATACTAATTATAATTTATAAACATATCTTTCTCATAAATTTTACGGACAATTTCGTACTTAAAAAGTTATTTATAAGAAAAATCTATTGATAAGTTTGAATTTATTGATTGTTAATTATGTGAAATTGTTATAGTATTTCTAAAGAAAAATATCATGCAAATGGTTGAAGACAAAAAGAAATTGCGAATAAAAACTATATATATTATAAACACAAATGTTTTGAAACAAAATCCAATATAAATTGCACGAAGAAAACACACACATAAGAATATATATATATATATATATATATATATATATATATATATATATATATATATATATATATATATATATATATATATATATATATATATATATATTAACTTTGCTTTGAACAATTTATATTTTCGTCCAGAGAGAAGTTTAATAGGAAAACGAAAAAAGTAGCAAAAATAAAAGTTTAATCAAAGAACAGTGTCACATGCAAAATGTCTTGCGTGAGTGTGTGGGGGTAGGTGCTCATTTATTAGTTTTCGGTTACATAATACAAAAGTCTCATTTAACGTATAATTTATTTCTTTTTGTCTTGTAACAAAGCAACTCAATGTTTTTCAGTCTTCAGTTAAATTATTAAAAAAAATTACTAATACACCTAATTATTGATTAAAAGAATAATATTACAAATTAGATCAAAATTAATTAGCAAATAAAAAGAAGAAAACACAGAAAAGTATATATATATATATATATATATATATATATATATATATATATATATATATTATATAAAGAACTTTTTTGGTCTATTAAAGAATTGTTAAACCCCACACAAACCCATTTTTAAAAGTTTAAAATGTGAATTTGAATCTTATGTTTAGTAAAAATAGAAAATAAAACAATATAAAATGAAAAAATTCCTCAAAATTTATTGTTTTAATATTTTAAATTAAAAATAATATAACTATTTTCATAAATCTCCTTAAAAAACTCAACACCCATTCCATATCTACTTCAAACTCAAGCACATGAAATTATATTAGAAGAATTTTACTTTTCACAATTAAAATCACTTATAAAACTGAGAATTTGATATTAACGATTAAAGTGTCCTCTAGCACAAATTAGCAATAAAAGGACAATCATATTTATTTATCTATCTATTTCTCTATATATAATATGCTATTGTGGCATTTCCATGAAACATAAACAACAGCACGAAAAAGTTACAATCACAAAATTAAAATAAAAAGTCAACGAACAATATACTTTATACCTAAACACTATCGAATTCGACTATGAGACATGGGAAGCAGAAAAATACTAAGAGGTGAAAGGAGAAGATATACCTCAACTCTGAATACCACAGATTGAGATTTCAGTTCCAAACAAGAGAGAGAAAAGAAAATGATGACTATAAGAAAATTGCAATGAAAGTCATTTATGTAAAGAATTGAGTTCTTTTAATTGCTGCAATAAATTTTTTTAATTTTCAACTATTTTTTCTTAATGTTGCAATAAATTTTTAACGTTGAAATAATTTATTGAAGTTACTGATTTAATCAAATGCTCCTTTAACCATTTATGACATTATAAGTTCAATTCAAAGCAATTGCACTTGTACAATCAAATGCGGGTTAAAAATATTTTTAGTCCTGTTTTTGGTTTTCATCCCTTTTTCAAAATAAGGTACATTTTTTTGTCTTCATTTTTTTCGAAACTCTAGTTTTAGTCCTTGAAACTTTGGTTTTAGTCCTTGAAACTTTGGTTTTAGTCATCGAAAACTAACCTCGAAAACTACCACATTTTTAACGGTGTTAGTTTTAGAGGACTAAAACCAAAATTTTGAAAAGAATGAGGACCAAATTGTACCTTATTTTGAAAGAGGGACGAAAACTAGAAAACAATAGTTTAGGGACTAAAAACATATTTAACCCTTGTAAATATGATAACATGTTTTATATTAATTGTAGTTATAAGTGTTAGGAAAATCTCACGATACACACACTCAAATATTTTTCGATTGAGTCTTATTATTCATTGTAATTGAAGGGCTTTAAATAGCCATAACACTTACAATATTACAAGGAATAAAAATAAAATATCAACTATCTTAAAAATAAAATCTGCTTAATCTATCATAAAATAATATTGTACCTAGATAAATCGAAAATCATAATTATGTGTCCCTATTTTATCTGTATCAAATCAAACTAAATATTACTATACCCAAAAACTAATAAAATAAGATTTAAACAAAATTATTAATAAAACCCTAAAATTTAAGTTTATCCCAACAAACTCCCCCATAAACTTAAATTCTTCCTTCCTTCGTTCGATTTTCCATGTGCATCATCCTACTCTGGGTTTGCATCTTCTCTCCAAGATTTTCAGCTCCAATTCATACAACCGGTTCTTCTTTGCTTTTACCTGGGTTGTTAGACGACCATGCTTATCCTTTAAATACAGTAGCTGATTTTCATAAAAATTGAATTACCTTTTTCAATTATCTAGATATCATACTGAGTTGGTAGAAATCTCAATCTCTTCATCCACTATTCTTCTGCATCTTACACATAGATATCTCCACCGTGATAAGATATTGTCCACTTTGGGCCAAGTCCTCACGGATTTGCTTTTGGTACCACCCCAAAAGGTCTCTTATCAATGGAGATATGTTATGTGTATATAATAAACCCATGTTCATCTCTTATTTTATCCGATGTGGGACTTTGTTTGTACTCAACAATAAGACGTATAAAAAGTGGATGCAGTAGCATTTTTATAATAAAGAAGAAATTTTTTTATATTAGTTCTAGTTATAATAGGTATAGAAAGTGGACCGATGACATTTTTGTAATACATAAAAAAAAATTTATACTGATTTTAATTACAACTTATATAGAAAATGAATGCGGTGACATTTTTGTAATAAATAATAAAACTTTTTATATTGATTCTAATTAGAATTGGTATAGAAGATGGTGGCTGATTTGCATAGCTTTTATTGGTGTTTTACCAAGTTGTAATGGTGGATTGAGGGTTTTGAGTTTTGAATTGTGGATACGGAGTTGTGTGTGGCTTCAATGTGTAGTGATTGTGGTTGTTGTTCTTACAGGTTGCAGAGACAGATCTATAGTGGTTACATGATATTGTGTAATGGTTTTTGCGTTATTCATGACTTGAATCTGGTTCATGGTGGTTATTGGTGCTTGGTTGTGTTCTTTATTTGCTTGTGGCTCACAGGATGGTGGTCGTCTCTATGATGCAGGGTTTCTATGACATTGTTTATGGTTGTAACACTGAGATTTTTGTAACGATGAACTTCCAATGTGCAGAGCTATGAAAGGATGGTGTGTTTTGGTTCTGTTTCAATCTACGTTAGATAGTTGCAGTGGTATGAGGTGATGAGGGAAGAAGTTGCTCTGGTGGTCTGGTTCACCATGGAGAGGTGTTTGAGCAGTGGTGGCACTTTAAACATTAGTTTCACAAGGGGATTGGATGATGGGTTCACTATTAAAATATTTTTTTTATATTAGTCGTACGTTTAACTAGTATAAAAAGTAATACTTTTACATTACTTCTCTAATCAGTATAGAAAATAGATATTTTTTATAATCCTTCTTTTATATAGGTATATCAATCTTAGAACCGATAAAAAAAAGTTTTTTTTAACGATAAAAGAAGTCTTTTTTTTTCATTATTGTGTAAATTAATTCTCTCACAATCTTAATTATTTCTTCTTTGAAAATTTTAAAATGTTTTTTTCTCTTTAACTTTTAGAAATAAACTAATTAAGGTATGTTTTGTCAATGTAATGAAATTTATAAATTATTTTTTAGTGATTGAATTGATTTATTTACACTAAAAATATATATAAACTAGTGACTCAAATATATAATAACCATTGGTAAATTTTTCTGTAAATTGTTAAAAATACATGTGCTACATGTGTGTTATTTTTTTATAATAAAAAAATAATTATTTATTATTATAATTATAAAATTAAAATATAAATATTTTTAATAATTTTATTATAAATATTTTTTATTTATTTTATAGTAATTTTTTAATTAAAAATATTAAGTTTAAAAACACGATTAAGTTAAAAAGTTGGCAAAATTTAAAAAATTCATTTAAAAGGTAAAATTTATAAAATAATTATTTTAATTTAAAAAAATTATTTAAAAATGAAATAATAAAATAAACTTTTCCATAAAAAAGATAAATATTTTTTATATATAGATATAGATAACTTATTCATAATTAATTATTTCAATTTTATATGGTGAAGAGGTAATGTAAGAAAATTGCATCAAAAGGACTCAAACATACTTATAAAATATCATTTTTTTTTTCTATAGATTATTTTTTGCTATTTGCTTTTTTAGACTTAAAAAAAAAATCTTACGCATGATGAAAAATTGGAAAAGGTGAAGTCTCACGTAATAACAATGGATCACACTGTACATTTTATTTTTAACTATTTAGATGGTGTTAGCGAAATGATTAAATTAAACACATAATTCATTAAAATTAGAATTTGATTCAACACTAAATCAAAATAAAGGTCAAATTAAACAAACTATACAAAATCAGTATTTAAGCTTTTTTCTTTCTTAAAAATCTTACTGATTTTAGTTATTTTTACATTATTTTTCTCAACCTTAGTTTATATAATTATACGTTTTATATAGAATGAGTATGAGAGAAACTCAGGCACATTTTTATTACATCAGAAAGCGTAACTGTACACCAGAAACCAGAAACATAGTAAATCCTATCTAATGAACAAACAACTACTACCAGTCGCACTTTTCTCAGTTACCAAAAGGTATTTACATGGTCCCTTGTGCATGCCTTACAGTCATCACTCCATTAACACATCACACCATACTGTACTCCAAGATGAATCTAGTACTCTGTGGCTGCAAGAACTGCTGATCCCTCCACCTGATCATTCATCCAAGTTCATTTATGGAGGGAGCAACAGAGTCAAGACATAAACCATGAATGCAAAAATAAATTTTGGAAGTCAAGCTGTAAGTGATTAAATAAATAAATAAATAATATTTTTGTGTGGTGAAGTTTCCAATTTCTTTCTTGTTAACCCAGCCAGCCAAAGACGTCGTACCTAAACCAGACCTGCCAACCACTTGAGAACCAAATCAAATATACATTCTAATTTCGCTGTTGCGGATGTTTCAAGGAGAACTATCACTATATTAAAATTTAATTGCTACTTGCAATCCTATTTGCATAATTAATTTCTACTCTAACCTTTTTAAACTCTAGAAACAGATGTGGAGATCGAGTTTAAGTTAGTCTAACCCATTCTTTTTGGAAACCTATCCTTTTTTATTTAGTGTAATGTTGCTGTATTCATGGTGTTTTTATGAACTCATGTTCTGGTGTTAATAATCTCCAATTACTATTTGGACTGATTTTCTATTCTAAATAGAGGAAAAGAATATTTTGTAGAGAGAACTGAGAGTTTTACCAGCAATAATACTTAGACTCTTGTCATCTATTTACCTTAAAAGTCGCACCCCAGATTTCCTCTTCTTCGGCAGGTACTGCAGTAATCTTGTTCTTTGGATTCTCATAGCATCTCAATCCTCCAACTGCTGTAGAGTAAAAGCATCCTGTACAATTCAGACAATAATTAATGAGAGGATACATATACTTTTGGGAGTAAATCTAAAATAGAATGTAGACAATATCGATGTAATAAGTAGTTGCCGAAATGTTAAGAATTGTGATGTTTTCTAATAAAATTAAACACACCTTGAGGGAAAGAAGCAAGCGACTTGCCACAAGAACCTTTAAGCAAGTCTGCATCATCAGCAAAAGCTACGTATCCATCAGCTGTAATTCCCCAAAAGAGAGGAACTTTACCAGCTTGATCCTGTAAAAACAAAACAAGCCAAGGTTGAGTAGAAAAGACTGAAGATCGTGACAAATTGATGGGATGGCTAGATAACTTACAGAAGCCACAAAGACTGTAGAAGTGGACTTGTCAAAAACTATAAAAGCAAAGCTCCCACTGAGGTGGCAAACAACACGATTGGCAGGGTAGGGTGCTCGATCACGCAAAGCTTTGTAAGCCTCAATCACCAAAATCACTTCACTGGCTGACTTGGCCAGTCCATACTGTTGTCTCAGACTGCCCAAATTGTCAAGAGCTCCCTCAAACAAGCAGAATATTTCATCCTTAACCGCAAATGATCTGACATTTTACAGTTAACATTTAGACCCAACACTGATACAGATAAAGAAATAGATTAAAAAGTTCAATGAGAAACAGTGAAACAGTGCAATCTAACTGAACACAAAGTGCACAATCTAAGTACAAGTGGCGTGCTGCTTTCAATGTCTATATAGGATAATAAGGATGTGCTGCTCAAAGCTCAAATACAAAGGTAAAATGTGCATTGCCCTTGTAATTTTCAATTTACAAGTTTTTTGCATCACTACTCCTATCAAGCATCATCTATGTGACACTTTTCTTCCCACAAGCAAAGCTTAAATTTCAAAATACTCAATTGACTTAATTAGTTTATAACTTAACAAATGAGGGACCTATTTTTTTGTTTTTGTTTTTAATATGAGAAGGAGTGGGTGAAGATTACCTTCACACAAAAGAAAGAAAGGAATAAGACATCCAACCTATCTTGATACCGCACTTCCACTACAGGTATGTTTATGTATATTTTAAAAATAAATAAAAATTCAAAAGCATATTTTAAATAAAAGCTATCCATCTGACTTTTGATTAAGAAAACTTCTTGACAAATGAATGAAAAAGAAAACTCCATGACAAGAATATAAATAGCTTCATCAAAGTGTTTTGAATCTTTTGCCGGGCCACCAACCTAACCTATCTTATCCTTATCTATTTATCTCATTCGTCCTATTTGGACAAAAAAGCAAAATAATAGAACGAAAGCAACAGTCCAGCCAGTAAAAGTCAGCATTTTGAGTGGAAAAAATCATACGCAATGTATAGACTAATAATTCAAATAGAACCCACCAGAACTGGCCACCGAATTTTTCATCTATTTCTCAAAGAAAACAAATTAAAACATAAACAATAATTACCAATAAATGATGTTCTAAATTATTCAATTTAGACTGTATTACCATTTTAATTTAGTTGAATTTAAGCATGATGAATAAATAATTAAGAGAGTAGTTGGTAGGGAGGCTGAAACAACACCAACTATAATATATAGAATTTTTATATTTAATAAATTTTAAAATAAAAATGGAACATAATTAAACATGCACAAAAAATTTATTTTAATTTTATTAAAAAAATATACATTAATGTAAACACTATCTAATTTATTTCACCGACATATATTAAAAATATTCAATTAATAACTGTTATTTCATTTATAGCCGTTAATAAAACTTTATAACATGTATGTTCGGTAAATATAATGTTAAAGTCAATATTAACTAAATATAAAATTAATATTAATATTAACTGATACTATAAGCTAATTTCAGTTTTTGACTTACACTAACTTGATAAAAAATTTCCTAATAACACTTTCTCAACAAAGATCAACCCCACTCTTATAAACCACAGAACATGGAAATGGATTCATCTCACTCTAGGATCCCATGTGAAAGGAAACTCGTAAGAATATTGAATATTTCATTCATCCAATTATATAAGTTAAAAATCATGGACATTCAAAATTATATAACAGCGTAAATTTATGTTTTTGATAACATCAAAATTCAGCGTAAATTTATGGTTTTGATAAATCAAAAATTCAAAAAGTAATATAAGCATTAAAGTTTATTCTGTGATCATAAATTAAACACAATTCTCTTACTTTATATTTTAAATAATAATTTTTAATTAAAATAATTACTTTACTAATTTTATCCTTTAATTTTTTATTTAACGTGTTTTTTCTTTTAAAGTTAACTATTTTTAAAAATTAAAATAACTATCTATGATAGAAAAGTTATTTATCAATCAATAATAAAATTATAAAAATTATTTGTATTTATATTTATATTTTACTTTTATAATAATAATTTTATTATTTTTATTATAAAAGTTGAACACATGCATATTTTCGCTAATAGTAATTATCATGGAAAGTCAAATAAGAATTTATCCACCAATTACGTCAAAGGATTTTTGTCTATTTAAATTAAAAGGATTTTTGTGTATTTAAATTAAATGAATGATGTTTTATACTGGATAATCTCTTTTAGCACAAAAATGAATCCATCTCTTTTGGAATAAAAAAAAACTTATATTTGTAATCTGAACAGTTTTGTTATATACTATTTGATTGTAATGGAAAAAACAACTGTGACAGAATCCATATTATGATGTATGATATTGCAGTATATTTTGAAATCTGGGTCAGAATGACCAATCATACTCCTCAACCCACAAATCTGTATGAGAAAAATCATTTAAAGACTTGAAAATTCATCAAAATATAACTCTGTAGAACACTATTTCATGACAGGTTGTTCAATGAAACAACTTTTTTTTACAATAATTTGGTTTCTTTTAAATAAAAAGTAACAAAAAAATTTATTTTAAGATAAATTCTATGATTAATATCATTTTATACTATCAAAATTTAAATATTAAGATACTTTTTGTTTTCATATATATTTTAAACATTAAAATTTATAACAAAAAAACTCATTTTTAACTTTTTATTGATATTCAATGAAAAAAAAATGTTTACAGAGTATTTAGCTATTATTTTATTGATATTAGTTTGACAGCAAATCATTTATGTTAAGATTTTAAAATTGAAATTAAATCATGATCACTTCAAATAGCTGTTTCGTTTTAAAAACCTTGAATAAAAAAAAAAGCAAATTGGTTTTTATGTTTTATTTAAGGTTTATGTTTCATTCAACAATAAATAACTTGTATTGGTTTTTCTTGATCAGGACAGAATGTGACAACAATACAACTCAAAATTGTGGGTGAATTCTCAAAACTGTGGATCACATCTTCTCTTCCTCTTCTCACATCAGAATCTCCCACTTTTCTCAGTATGATTAATAATTTAATTTTCTTCACTTTCCTCTTTGGCTGTGTGACGCTGAAATTATTGTTACTATAGAAATTAGATCATTCACCCACCCACTCCCAACAGTTAACATTATGCAAAATTATGCATTTTTTAAATTATTTTCACAATATTCTTGCGTCTAATCGTCTACCTGTTTTTTATTCTAAAAACTTGTCTTGTATAATTTTTTAGTCTTAGTTCATCATTTTATTATAAAATAATTAAAAATATTTATCAAAACTGAAAATATAACAAGTTTTACTTTCAAATAATACTATAAACATTGCTCATGAAGTTCCTAAAATATGCAATATAATTAAGTAGTCCGTGATCCATATGATCCACGCATCAATCAATCAGCAGCAAATGTTTTCACCAATCATGCTCTCGCATGATTTACATTAACAATAACCGATCCAACACGATTCTTCCATTTTGTGTCTGAAATTTTTAGAATCAAACAATTGATTAATTCCAATTTCTTAATTATACTTTGTAAACACTCTTCCTTCTATGTTTGGTGAGAATGAACACGATAACAAGTGTGTTAGGTGAAATTTATGAAATTTCAAAACATTTAAAAATACCTAGGATGCCAGGGTGATTCGCTGTGGTGTGTGTAAGCCAACTGCACATGTTCCCCCACCTGCAGCGACACCGCCGATGCTTTGCTTTCCACAAAACGTGTCAGCAGTTTCGCTGCTGATGTCTTTGGTGACGGTGTTCGACTGCCCGCGGCTACCAGCTCCTCGGGAGGCGACACCACAGAGCTGCTGAAGATTGCCAACATTTTTCTCTCTCTGAAATGAAAAAACAAAAATAAAAAAAAAATATCTCGCAAAAGTACACGGAAGTGAGAATGGATAGGAAGTGCGTATAGAGTGTGGGTTTCGTTATAAAGAGAAGGAACGAGGGTAGCACGGTCATTTCGTACATAAATTAAAAAATAAAATATTGATGTGTGAATAACTCCGTCTTTACCCATTGAAGAAAACAAAATAAATTGTTCGTTGGTGGGACCCATGCGAGGGTGATGATGTTTTGAGCAGGAGAATCAGGATCAGATACCTTTTTGGCTTTAGCCATTGTGATTATCATTACTCGGTATGGCATCAACACCGTCTGTTTTGTGGGTATGGATCCAGGATGGACAGGAGTTATCTCCTGCGGAATTGTGCAGAATTACTTTTGTTTGCACCTTCTTTCCATTTAGATATTTTCGGTGCAATGGATTGTATTTTTTTTTTCTTTATTATATATAGGTTTTTCATTCTGATGTACCGTATGAGTAAATGCACCTCAAAATTTCTTCCCATTGGTCATATCATGGTGAGAGTTCTTAAAACTCACAATTGGATTACCTGAGTCTACAAGGTTGTGAACAAGTCTCATGTTGCTTGTTTATTTCTTCAATTTTCCATCAAGATCTTAATATTTTTCTATGTGAAGATAGTTTTCCCTGTTTTTCTTTTGTGGATTTAAGTGTTTCCAACATCGTCAAATCCTTTCAAATTCTCTTCAAAAATATATGTTATGATATATTCTCTTTCCAACCAAAAATAAAAGAAAAAATATAATAAAACTTAAAAGAAAACGCAGAATGGTAATGTAAATCCTGTATGAAACATAAGAGAATAATACTCTCACAAGAGTAATGAAAACAGCAAAAATCCAAAATTTTATTCAGAATAGTTTGTCATGAGAGAAAGAGGGTGACAGAGAAAAGAAAGGAAAGAGAATGATGATTTGGTTGAGAAAAAAAATATATAAAAGATATGAAAATTGATATATCAATTTGATATTTATCATTTTATATGCTAAGAAGAAATGTGAGAAGATAACAGCATATATAGTGGAAAATGATTCATTATTTTCCTGCTTAATGTTGTTGTAATGTAAAATAATTATGGCCGACCCATAATCTTGTTACGACGTCAGCCTTCTTAAAAAATATGATAGATAAGAAATAAATAATAAAGAAATTGAATTCATTAAATAATGTTATAAGTAAAATTTTCATTTTTCTCCTTATTTTATTGTGAAATCTTATCCTTTTAAAATAATTTATTTTACATTTTCTCCTTAAAATATGTTTATGTTTGTGTGTATGTGTGCTTATTTGTGAGTGTGTTTGTGTGTATGTGTATGTGTATTTATCTGTAAGTTTATGTGTTTGTTTGTGATTTTGTGTATATGTGATTTTGTGTATATATGTGTTTGTGTATATGTGTGTTTGTGTATATGTGTGTTTGTGTCTCTCTTTGAGTATGTGTTTTTTATTAGTGCTGTCAAAATATATTAGAACCTGCGGACCAACTGATCCATCATGGGTTTTAGTCCGATTGAGTTTGGAAAAAGTGAAATTATTTTAAACGGACTAATTTTCAACCCGACTCACTTGGGTTGAACCCGTGGTGAATCGAATTTAATTATTTATTATTTTGTGTTTCAATATTATTGGTTAACATTTTTTGATTGTATTGTAAATGAAAATAAAGAAAAATATGTTTCAAAGAGAGCAAAATATTATAAATTTATCGATTAAAGACTGTAATCTTATAAATTGAGAAGTGATACAAAAAATATCAATATTATAAACTTATTTATTTACCTTTTGGATTTGTTTTTGGATTACATTTAAACTTTATGTTAATTTTTTATATTTTTGGATTGTTTTTAGAATTTAACATCATTTTAGAATAAAATTATTTAAATTTAAATTATAAACAAATTATATATTTTTTAGATTTAAAAAAAGTTATTGTTTTAAATATCTAGCTTTCCAATGATATAATATTTTTAACATTTTTAGTTGAACATATATTCCTCTACAGCTCTTAGACAACAACACCCAACCCCAAACATTACATTTTCAAGCCAAAATAAACTCGATTTAACTTATATCTATTTACAATAAAACTTTTTAATTAATAAAATAATTAAATAGCTTTTATAAAGATTATTTTCCCTCTAAAGTATTTTTTTAGAGCATTACATATTTATTATATGTGTGAATGATCTTAATAGTATCTATTTACGTGTATACGAAAATAACAATTCATTTTTATTTTAAACATATAACTGTTTTAATAACAAAGTAATAGCCCATAATTTTAACAAATTAAAATTGATTTACTTTTTTTGTCAATCTTAAACATATGAAAAAAAACACATATAAATTATTTTTCTTAATTTATTGAATGAGAGAAAAAAGTGAGAATCCTCTTTTCGACTCTGACTCTCCCACTCCAGTTGATGTTTGAACCAGATCAAATAACTCAATCCCACAAAACCGGCTTGTAAAATAAAGTTTGCATTCACTTATATATTATGAATTGACTTTATCTCTATTGATGTGGAACTTCCAACATTAATGAATTCTAATGAAATATTTGTTAAAAGATTATTATTCTAATACATAAAAACCACTATTTGTTTCAATTACAAAAAAAACTTTTCTAAAGTATACTAGATATTAAAAAAATTGTATTAGAGTGTCTAATAATTTTCAATAATTATCTGTAGATCTTATCAACATCAACAATAAAGTGTTCGTGAATATAAAATTATTTTAAGTTGATAAATCGTGATGGTTAAGCTTAATGTGCTTTCATTAATATCTTTACGTACTTGTTAACAATTTAATTAATCTTAAGAGAAGTACAAGGGACGAGACAGAAAGCATTATATATTACACAAGTTAGAATATATGTTACTTTTTATTGGTACGAGAATATAACCAATTGTATAATATAAAAGCTAATATATCCCACAACGAAGTTTATATAATATGCGAATTTAGTTTTTTATATTTAAAAAGTTATGTGAAGTCAGTTTTCTAATTTATAAAGATACGTGATTTTAATTTTCTATATTTTAAATTTAATATTTAATGACCATTTTTACCATCATAAAATTATAAAAAGAAATATAAGTTTACAAGATACATGATATCAGTTATTTTAAATTTAATTTTTAATAGTATTTTTTATATTACAAACTTAATGAAAAACTAAAATCATATATTTTTAAAAATTAAAAAACTGAATTGAAGAATTTAAAAATATAAAACAAAAAGATAAATTAAAAAAAAATTACAGGAACAACAACATATTAAATGCTGTTTCTTAATGTTACAGCGCTCATCAATACTTGCAATGTATTATTAATTTTTTAAATGCTGTTTTGATTTGTAAATAGATATATTTTAGATACAAATTATTTAAATAATCTCTTTTAAACAAATAAAAAAAGTGAAAGGTGGACATGACTCTTCAGTCTTAATTTTTTTTTAAATTTATTCTTAACTTTTTCTTGGTATAAAATTTTTTCTTCAATATTATATTTTATTAATATATATATATATATATATATATATATATTTATATATATATATATATATATATATATATATTTATATATATATATATGCATTAAGATTTGTTTTATTTTTTTTCCTTCTCAATGTGTCCGTATTTGTTCTTTAATGCTGTAATAAAGTTTAATGTCTAAATCACCGACAAGTATGGTGGAAATTAACGCCACAGTAGCTTAAATAGTAATAGTTTTTTAGATATTTCTTTCAGTCTTTTTTGGTCATTTTCAAAAGTTGTCATCTAAAATTTCAAAATTATTAAGTAATTAAATTACAAATGTTTTTCAAGATTTTGTTAAAATAACTTATAGATACAACCAAAGATAGCAACCTGGGATGGAAGTAGGACTGTATCATTTTCATTTCAAAATTTCAAAATTTCAAAAGTAAAACTATTTTTATTTGTGCAGCACAATAGATATATTCGTATTTACTATTTTATTACCTTAAATATTAATTAAGTATTTTTATAAAATATCATATTATCAAAAAAAAATTCTTTGATATCCAATATCAAAAAACAAATTATAAAATTTAATAGTATTTTTTTCCTGTATTTATAAAATGATTCAATATTTTTTCTTTATTTATTTTTTACTTAATGGTCTCTATATTTAAAAAAAAATCATTTTTTAAATTATTACTTTATTTTTGTTTGTAGGATTTGACAAATACATAAGAAAAACGGATGATTGTATTAATTATATTTGTATCAAAGATTCATTATATTATCTTTATTTAAATTTTTAATTAATGGTCTCTATACTTTTTAAATAGTCCCAAGGTGATGTTTTAACATCATTCCTTATTCTTTTGTTCCAAAAATTGGATAACAAATATATAAAAAGAAGTGGATGATTATATTAACATATGTCAATTCACCATTTTTTAGGCTGTGTTCTTTTAGATGGATTTGAAGGAGATGATTTTGGAGAGATGATTTGAATGGATTTTGGTGAATTTGAGGGTGATTTTTTTGTTGTTTCTTTGAGTGGATTTGTGGGTAATTAAGAGTGGATTTGATAGTAAAGTTTGTGAGAATTAGTGTAGGATTTGATTGATGTGACAGATAAAACAAAATTGTTTAATTGATAGAAATTGAAGATTACCAAAATATCCCTAATTATTAAAGTGATATAAAATGATAATTTTTAATGTTATATTTAATTGTAAAAATGTTTATAAGAAAAAAAATAAAATTAATTATTAAAATGTAAAAAAATATTAATTTAGTAAATTGAAATAATAATAATTATTATTATTATTATTAATTATTATTATTATTATCATTATTATTATATTATTAACTATGTATAATATAAAAATAAAACAATTGTGATGTTAAAAAAATTTATATAAAATATTTTGTCAAGAGAGACAAAACAACGTTCCCTTCACATCATATAAAATACTATGTTTGTTATAAAGTTGGGCAGGAGGAGTAACTGTGTTTCATGTGGTCTGTGCTTCTTCACAGGGGTAGAAAAGATTTTTCAGCATAATCACCTCCAGATCTCGTTGCATTCCTGTGGATGAAAAAAGCACCTCATCCCGCAAATCAGCGAGAATCAATTGTTGCAAATCCCTTAATGTGAACATAATTATTTTCTAAATCCATCTTCTCAAATTCCTCTTAACAGTGTTTTCTCTTCAAATGAACACACGCTTAAACAACGTTTGCAAGAGTCTAAAAGAAGTGATTATATTGAATTTTTAAAAAGTATGTAAACATCATATCGAGTCAAAAATAAATAATGAAAAAAGATTAAACCCTTATTACAAATATAAGACCAAAAATCCTATTAATCCAAATTGCAATTATACAAAATATAATAATAGTTGAATAAATATGAAATAATTATAAAAATGAGTAAAAATAATTAAATGTGTGTGGTAAAAAACTTACCAAGAAAACTAAAAACCAAATAAAAGTTGATATTTTTTTTTAAATAACATCATAAATTAAAATGTTTTAGTACTTTAAAACAAAACTAGATATGAGAATAAAAACAAATATGAAAAAAAAAAGATAAAAAAAATACCATCATTTTATTTAAAAATTTAATAGATTTCGAAATTTCTTGAGAAATATAACCAAATTTCAAAATTTTAATTTTTTTAATTATTTTTTTATTTTTATTGAAAGGTATTTTGATCTATTAGAGATGCAGAAAGAAATTTTGAAGGTGCAAGGGAGAAAAACAGTTGTGAAAAAAAATCACAAAATAAAATAAAAATCACCTTCCACGACTAATTATAACATACACAACAAATGGTATATTACCACTTAACGAAAACTTAATAATAGAAAAAAAAATGCACAATTTAAACAAACAAATGTTACATGTTACCATATATACAATTTAAATGTGATCAAAAATTTATAATTTTTAAAAAATGCAACTTATTTATAATCATTAAAAAACTAAAAAGAGAATTTGGAAAAAGTATAATAATAATAGAAAAAAATATTTAACCTATTAAAAAAAGTGACTTTTACTTAGAAAAGAACATTAATCTTATCATTTCTCATATAAAAGTTTAATTACTTTGAAATATGTATTTTATTACAGTTTTATTTTTTAAAAACATTTTAAAGAATGAAAGGATGAAATAGTATTTTTATTATTTTAAGCTTCGATTTTGAGTAACGTAAAACTATTACACGTAGTATTTCAGACTCATTCAATTTGATATATCTTGGTATTGTGTCCATGAGTGTGAAAGTCTAAAAAAAAATACTAAATTTTATTATTTACAAGAAATGTATGTTTCTAAATTTAATTTATTATGTTAAAATAAAACTATGCAACGTGAGAAAAAAAGTTATTTGTTTACTTGTATAATAACGAGTCAATTTTAAGATAAACACGCATTCTTATCAAACGACAACACATGAGGCTTTTGAGATTGAATGATTGAGGATTTATTTTGTCTCGTTCTGAAGCTGATTCTTATATGTTAGTATTTGATTTGTTTCATGTCATGGATGAAACAATGTCTTCAAAAATTAGACCTTTCCGTAAGCAATCACATTCAAACATCATTCGTGAAAACCAAGTTCAATGCAAGAGGGAGTAGTTTATCTATTGTATAATTTTAGAAACAAAATGATAAATCGAACTTTTAATCAAATATTCAGTTGATAATAAAAAATAGGTTTAATATCCTCTTTGGTCCCCACTTTCGTTGGATAACGTTAATTCAGTCATCATTTTTTAAAGTGTTTGGAATATATCCATGGTTAGTAAAATTTTCGTCTAATTTGTCCCTTTCGTTAAGTATAACCAAACAGAGTTAGTGTGTTGATGATTTGACACTAGTTATTGATAACGTGTCAATATATTATTTTGTGCGTTCTGACCTATTACTTTATTACATAATTGGGTCTTCTTCTTCTTGTTTAACCTAGAATCCATATTCAATCACTCCACACCAATTTGTATGCAATCTCAAAACTACATGAACTCTGAGAAAACAGATCAAAATGAGAAACTTTATTAATTAAATCTTATAATATTACATTAAAAAACCATGACTCAGATTCATCTATCCCAGATTAAGGACAATTGCTTCATTCCCCCATTTCCCAACCTCACACAATCGAACTCTATGTATGTATAATCAACCTCAAAAACATCAAATTCATGCACAACAGAGGTTTCATTCTCATTCTCATCTTAAATCAAAAGATCTTATATCATCAAATCATCAACAACTTCCAAAAAGAAGAAAGAATCAACTAATCTGATCACACTTGCGTCGGATCTCCCCCTTTCTCCTTGTCTGCACATTGAGAAGACTCAGCTTCTGCATCGCCGAGGCAAAAACCCTAAAGAACCTAGCTTGATCCTTGGTGAAGCCCTCCAAGAATGGTCTCATGATGGGGTCATTGTAACTTGTTGGGAATCATAATGTAACTGAAGACAAAAAGGGTAGGGTTGGTTCTGTAATCGGCGCAAGTTTTGGATAAAGGTTCAGAAAAATGAAGGTTGTAGGACGAAGAGGAGTTCGAGACGTTGGTGACGAATTCAGAGCAGTGGGAGAATCCCACGGTGTGGTCCCCACTCAAAGCGACGAACTCCTCCACGGAGAAGCCGTGATGGGTGAAGATTTCCGTGATTTAGGACATTGGCATGGATGGAGTGGGAGGTGGTTGGGGACGGAGACGGTGGAAGAGAAGCGGTCGTCATGACGCCTGAGGAAAACGAGGTAGAAAGGGCAGCCGAGCATGGTCAGAAGGTCGTGGGTTACGGCGGAGAGGATGTCGGTACAGGAGACGGTGTTTGGGCAGGCCAATTCGAGGGCGGTCTTGGCGTGGACGACGAGGTCGAAGGCGTCATCAGGGAGGGAGAGACTGATGTCGGCGATGCTGAGGAGGGAGAGGTTGATGTCGGTGCGCGTTGTAAAACCCCTAAATCAATTTTTTCCCTAATATAAAAACCCTATCTTTAAAAAACCTCAATATGTTGTTTTATTAACACGTCAGCACCGCACAAAACAATATATTGACACGTTATCAATAACTGGTGACAAATTAGACACAATTTTACTAAGTGTAGACATATTCCAAATACTTTTAAAAATGAGGACTGAATTGACATTATCCAACAAAAGTGGGAACAAAAAGAATATTAAACCTAAAAAATAATGAAAACTTATGAACGGAAACATCACTATTTTAGTGAGATATAGTTAATTAATTAAGTTTTAAGAAAGTTTAAGTGACTCACAAACATATTTAAGATATCATAATTAAGCTTACTTAGAATTCTCTTTAAGTCTTTTACTTATCTTATTTTAGGTTTTTTAACTTTATTATAGGATAAACATAATAACGGAAAACATAAATTTAATCTTATTCTCTTTCTTCTGCTACTCTTTTTTTTCATTTAATAAATATAAAATTAATCAAATATTCAATATAAACAAGAAAAAAATCATAAAACTTAATCAAAATAAACAAAAAGAAAATTCTTACATGTTGGAGTTTCTCAAAAAACAATCATGCGTGCCAACATAATAACAAGAAGATGAGAAATTAATCTTAATGTAAAAAAAATGTTTGGAGGGAAAAATGTTTCTCATAAATCACTCACAAGAATAGTTAAAAATGCAACTTTTAAAAATGGTTATCATATTTAAGAGGGAGTTTTGAGTAAGGGAGAAAGTGATAAGAAATGGATATTACATGTTTTTTTTAAAGACATTTATGTTTGACTTGTAAGTTTTAAGTATAGAAATGGATTTTTAGGTTGTGTGAAAAGTAATTTTACATCAAATTATTTCTTACGTTTGTCACCCATAAGTTATATGTAAATTTGATCATTTAATTATAAAAATATCACTATACATTGTTTATGTCAGTTTACTACATATCAAATATAATTCAATGGTATTATAAGTTATTTTTGTGCTCGTGTAACCTAATAAGTATTTTATAGTATATAAATTTGATTAACTAAGATAAGAATATTTGGTAAACAAAATTTTCAAAGTTTTTTTTTTGGAATACAATTGAAACAGAATCATATATTGTTATTTACATTTTATATAGTTTTTTGTTAGTATCCTCAGAATTTTAATAACCATTTTCATTTACTATATCCTCGAATGTTATATGTTGTTTTTTAATAATGAAAGTTTTATATTATATCCTTGAATAAAAATAAGTATACGTTAAAATTAACTAAAAAATATGAAGATAAAAAAAAAACTATAACGAGACTTAAAAAAATGTGTGACAGTTAAACAAAAGAATTATATTATAAACATATTATCTATAGTTCAACAATAAGTTTTACTAAACACACTTAATTTATATTTTCAACAAAAAGTTGCTTTTATAATTATCGCCTAATTTATTAGTTATTCTTATATAAAATATTCTTAGAAGTATAATACGGAAATCAGAAAAATAGTCAAAACCTAGTGTACATTAAATCATGTGTTTTATTATTTTTTTACTTGGAAGAATAACTAAAACTCTTAAATGGCGCAAGAAAACAAATGAATTTAGAAAATATATGATAAACGACGTGTCGTAGATATAATTTTAAAAGTAATAAGATATAATACGTGATATATATATATATATATATATATATATATATATATATATATATATATATATATTAAAAATTGTATAATATTTTTTTAAAAATATGATAAATATATAAATGATATTGTGGGAATTCAATTAAAATCGTGTGTATTAAAGTTATTAACATAAAAAATTATAAAGTATTATCAAAATAAAATTACTATTGTTTTATAGATTAAATATTTTATTGATAAATATCGTTAAAATATCTTAAACTATCATACACATATATACAACCTAAATTAAGGTATCGTTACATCATATTAGAAAACATTTAAATAGTTTGATTGAACTGTTTTTAAAGAATTGAAAAACTATGGATATTTCAAGGAGATTTATTAAGAAACATAATACTACAGATTGCATTACTTTCAATAAAAAAAATTAAGATTTTTATTACACTTTTAATATTGCCAGTTCATCTAAGTGGGATATATTTATAGTGCTGTCAAAAATGGGTGTGAATCATCCACCACGGAAATAAATTTAAAATTTTGATATATGTCAATTTTGAACCTGTCAGGTTAAAACCCGACTCACAAACTCATTTAATTTTGTTTTTTATGCTTATTTTTTTTATTGTATTTGAAGTTTATGATAATTTTGGACTGTATTGTATTTTTTATTTTATTTTGAATTGTCTCTAGAGTTTAATATTATTTTGGAATTTCTTTTAGAAATAAAAAAGAAAAACATGTAATTAAGTGAGTTAGTGAACCAACTCATCTAACCCACAAACTTGTACTAAGTTATCTCATATTTGAATTTTTTTCGACTCGTTAATAAGTGAGTTGGGTTAAGTTAATTCACTAAGTAACAAACTCGTGGTGAGTGAGACCAGATCGAGTCATATGACATGTTTTGACAATACTACATGCTTATATGTTTGATACCACTTATAAATCTTTCAAGAAAGGAGGTTCACAAAGTAAATATATCATATGTACTCAACTCACATAAAGAATTGACATTACTTCCAACTCAAAAATAATGAATTTATGAGTTTTTTTGGTATATTTCTCTATCTTCTTATTTATATAATGTAAGAGTTAGACTCAAATTTGGATACTCTAACATATATTGAAAAGATTTTATAAGAGAAATAAAGGAGTAAAGGTAAGGAAAAAATAAAAATAAACTTATCAAGAAAAGTTAAAATCATTGTATATATACTTAATTTGTAAGGTTTTCGAATTACTTTTCTAAAATTTTATTCTTAATTTATGTATAAGTTAACTTCATTTCAGGGGGAAAAAAAATTCTTTTAGTTATTACGGAGAAGCTTTTGTTGAAAGATACTTACAAAGAAATATATTTTCCTTACTTGCCATACGATATGTAGTTGTAAATATTTGGATTAGTTTGCTTATGGTTTGATAGTTTCTTATTTAACTAATAATAATATTGTATTCATGTCTCGATCATAGAATTAACATTTTTGGAGGAAGATATTGATAAAATGAAAATATAAATGAGGAAAAGTAAAAGAAAGAAAAAGTAGTGGCATTGAGGTTGTGGTGGGTTCCGACTGCAGAGTGCAAGGTGTCATAAATAATTCAAACACAGTAGGGATTCCCACAGTTTCACCATAACCATGTTCGCATTTTGAATCTACCACTCTACTTTACACACAAAACATTTCAGACTTTCTGGGTTTTATTTCTATATCAGTGCAAGCAGGTCTACTCTTAATTCTAATATATTCATACTTTATAAATCACATTAGAATTAAATTTCACTTTTTAAAAATAATATCAAAATTATTTATAATTTATTTTAATAAAATTTGTTAGTGTTATGCTAGAGGTATATTAAAAATCACTCATCCACTTTAAGATATAATTAAATATTTTATATATAAATGAGTGCAATACTCCATTTATAAAAATTAATTTTATAAGTTTGTGATAAACTTAAATTTCACTTTATTAATATATACATAACTTGTTGTTTTTCTTTCCTTGCAAGATGTCCCAGTCATAAAACATCAAAATCCTTATCTAAACTCTCAAAACGTGGTTTGTGGTGGGGTTAGATACCTTCATTGGACTTCTGTCAAGCTTTTTTCACAAGATGCTCTACAACCAATATTCCAACCAATCAATAATGCATATCATACAGCATAAAAATAAAGTCATACTCAAATAAAAATAAAAGTTTGAAGTCATAATATTCAGTCTCAATAATTCAAAACCAAAATTCAAATTAATAATGTCAGACTTTTTATAATAATTAAACAAACTTAAACTGCCTTTTATCTCGGTTACTTAAGTTAAAAAATTTGGAAAGCATATATAAGTAGTTCCTTTATTTGAATTGATTGTTACAGTTTTATTTTATTTTATAATTCATATTTATTATAAAAATATGTACCATTTTGATTTAATTTTACCCATTTTGATGTTTTTTATATTACAGTCTCTCAATATTTGTTTTTTTTATTAATAACTCTATTCGGTTGATTTTATACTCTTAATAGATAAATGATTATTTTTAAGTTATAATATAATATTTGCAGTAATATATATATATATATATATATATATATAATCATTAAGATTTTTAACATAATTATTTTCACGTTTTAAGGGTGAAACAACATATTTTGAATTGTGAATAAAAAATGATATAATAGACTTGTTAGATACTTTTAGTAACAATAGATAATATAATAAATCTAACAAATCTTCATAGAATAAGTTCTAATATTACATTAAAAATAAATTTTAAATTTAATTTAATTTTACAAAAATATATTTATAGATATGTATTATAAAATGTTTTTATATTTAGTCGACACGAGATTTATATTAGATTTGTATTATATGTTAAAATATATATATATAT